>NC_056730.1:890378849-890468849 GCF_019279795.1 Protopterus annectens | reverse complement strand
TAACAAGCTTATTATGTGTCTGAGGCATGGTGTCAAGAAAGTCCTCTCAAGTGAAGCTCGAGAGGTGAATCTTTGCGTCCATGTCAAGAGCATGTAACAAGCTGAGTTATGATTGGATAGACATGATCATACTTCTTTGCAGTCCACAGAGCTTTACCTGCTACCATGTGCTACAAAAGTCAGAGGAAAAACAAGGTGCAGTAATGCTAATTATTTTACAGCTTTAAAAGCTGTAACACACTTGCTGCTACCACAGAGAGCAGCCATCAAATGATTCATTCACATTTTTTTTCTTTTTTAACACCTTTATTGAATTATTATTTAAGACATAAGCAAACATACATTTAAATAAAAGAAAGCGACCCGCGTTAACATGTTCACAGTTACAAACGTTACACATCACATAAATGTTCTTATACAATTGTCATCAATCCAGCATTACATAAATTGCTCAATTCCAGCCATCCTTTAAACATTATTCCTCCCCCAAAACCTTATTCTGCATGTATTGTTTCCACAATACCCATTTTCTATGTAGTTTGCTCCTGCCCAAAAGTTTGTTTTTTTTTATTTCTGTTAAAAATTTCCACTACTTCAAGTGCATTTGGTTTAGACTTTGATTTCTATTTTCCAGTAATTGCTTTTTGGCAGCCATCCAAATTAAACTGGAGGCCTTACTGTAAGTATGGGTGATTCATATCTTGTCCAGCTAAAATAAAATAATTTCCTTAGTTACACCCATTTGCATACCCAGTACCCCTGACCGAGTACTCTGTAGGGAATTTTTAAAGTCTGACAATTCATTACACAGCAAAAACAAATGCTCCCAGTTACCTCTTTCTTCCTCATCACACTTCCAACATTTTGCATGTACCTGAGCAAAAATTATTTAGCATTATCTAGGGATATAAAAGAAATGATGCAAACACTTCCAAGCAAACATCCTAAGTCTAGACTTTGTTCCATTTTTGGAAACCATACACATGTCCCATTGTTTCTTTGTGTCTCTCTTCCCAATCTTTTCTATCCTCCTTCTCATTTCTGTAGTTATCATGCAGTATTTTATATGCCCTAATAGTTATCCCTTTTTTAGCACCAGCTTCTGTTTTAGATTCAACTAAAAACTCTACCATAGCGGGTCTTTCACTTAGGATTTCAGTAGCCTTTTCTGTTTGCCTGCACTTTTAGTATCTCTCTGTGATAGGGAAGGTAGTCTGCAGCTTGCAGTCCAAATGTCTTCTTGGTCTGTTCTCATTCTGTCAATCTTTCCTTCTCTAGTTATTTTTCTCGCAATACCTTGGTTTCTTTGCCAGTATTCTCCAGTAACTTCCAGCCCCCCTTGCCTATTCTCTGTACCCCTGATTGCAGTCATCTCTATAGGCAGTATCTTTCTCCATTTTTGCTTTGGCTTAGTTCTTGGAATACTTTTGGCAGCTTTATGAATATAATCATCTGCATGGCTATTTTTCTCTGTAAGGATCTACATCCAAAATTCCATTTTTTTCCTTATTTCTTGAACCAGCCCCCCCCCCCCCGCTTCATCATCATCCCTTTCCACCATGACTCATAGGCTTCTGCTTGTGTTGTGTACGAGTCTTACTTCTGTAGCTCCAACATAACCCTTCAAATCGGGTAACACTAAGCCACCTTGTTCTGCTGGAAGGATCCACTTATCCTACTCGACCCTTGCCCTCTTCCCCTCCCAGATAAAACCCTTCACCTCTTTTTATTAATTACTGTCCACAGCTTTTAATCTGGTTGATTTAAAATCTGCCTGACTTTATAAAACTAAAGGGACTAAAAATATTTTCACTTCTTCTATCTTGCTATCCATGTCCATAAACAAGAGCTTCCAGTTTCTCAATTTTTGTATTATTTTTTATTTAGTCTCTTCTCACATATCATTAGCTGCCATAATAGAAATCTTTTTAACCCATACTCCTAAATACTTTAATTTTATCATGACCGCATAAGTACTAATATTGCTGAATCAATTCATGGGTGGCTTCATAGTTTATAGCTATAGCCTTTGTTTTGTCTTCATTCATTTTATATCCCCAAAAGACTTGAAACTGTCTCAGAATGTTCCACAACACTGAGGCATCTTTTTTTCTGGTTTTATTAGGTACAAAATAACAGCATATGCAAATGAAGCCAACTTTTCTTGATTACCATACCAATTGCATCCCCAAATTTCTGAGTCCCTTATTTTCTTCACTAATGTCTCTAAGTATAATGTAAATAACAAAGGGGGAAAGAGGACACCTGTCCCTGGTTCCTCTGTTAAGGAGCAACTTATGAAAGAGGAACTCTCCCACTTTACTTTTTGTCTCCTATCCTGCATATATCCTAATTGACCTTGTCGTCGTATAAGGGATACAAATACTTCCATTGCCTACTCATAAATCCCAGCTAACTCTGTCAAATGCTTTCTCTGCATCAAGACTCAGCAGCAGTATTTTCTTACATTCTGCTTCACTCTGGATCATCATTGTTCTGTTAATGTTGTCAAATGTTTGCCTCCCCTCCACAAAACTACATTTGTCCATATCTGTCAATTTTAGCAACACCTTTGCCATTCTTTTAGCTATCCTAGACATAAACACTTTATAATCATGGCTTAAAATTGAAATGGACCTATATGAAGCTGTGTCTGATGGGTCTTTAATGTTATGTATTACAGCCACTACAGCTTTCTTCCAGGATGTTTGTGCATCCCCTCCTTCTAAAATACTATTAAATAAAACCTTACAGATCTTTGTCACTATTCCTCCTAGCTTCCAAATTTAATGCATATTGGTTGGTTAGACATCACCATTTTTATCTGATTTCCTCCTAACTTAACTGTTAGTTGATGTTCATCGTGTTACCCTGCTGCAGTCATCACACTTGGGTTATCCTGTCGTCAGGCGGTCCCGCAGTCGGCCGGAATTCCAAAGTCTTGGTCTGGCGTCGGTTGCTGTCGCTTCTTCCCTGACGTCAGTGCGCCAGGGGTATATATAATGCATCCAACGCCATTTTCTTCAGTCTTTCTTGCCGCACGGTGCCCGAAGCAGAAGCAGTTCGCAAGTGCCAGTCAGCCGACTCCTGAGATTTTCAAAGTCGAATTTCAGATCCAAAGTCTTCAATAAAGCTAAGTACCCCGTTGGGGAAACTTTTTTTTGCCTCAGACCGATGTCAGAAAAAGTTAACAATTGTATTTCTTGTGGGAAGCAAATACCTCATAAGGATTTTCATTCTTACTGCATACCTTGCCTAGGCCCAGACCACGACATCACTAGTTGTCGTTTTTGTGCTAGGTTTAATAAGCTTACTATAAAAAGACTCTTTGATTTCGCACGACACTACTTCGGTAGAAAATTTAACTACACTATGCCGTCGGAGCAACCGACTACCGACGTGCACAAAAAACGCAGGGATAAGGACAGGCAGCCTAGACCCAAGCCAGACTCCGAGGCCTCGGCTGGTCCGGTCTCCGGTTCACCGGTCTTCAGTGAGGCTCCGACGCAGCCCCTGACTACCGCAGATCTGGAACCCGAGACCGCTTCAGAGCTTTTGGTGGAGAGTACTAGGCCGACGCAGCCATTTTGTTTAGCCTCTACCGACGACACTGCTGATAAAGATGTCGGTGCTGCAGAAACACCTTCGGTTTCTGAAGGCGTCTTCAGACCGACGACGCTCACCATAAAAACGCATCCTAAGACCCCTATTAAACCTAAAAAGACTGCACTTCAGTCTCCAGTTCAAGGCCCCATGCCTAAGAAACAGATGCTCAAAATGGCTGAAGATTTGATCTCTTTAATCAGGGGTTCCCAACCCCCACCCGACAAAAGGCCTAGACAAGAGGAAGATTATGCCTCCTCTGAACAAGTGTCTATTTCCTCAGGCTCCTCTGAGGACCAATATTACTCCTTCTCACCTTATGAAGATTCTGATGCTGAGGATTCTATTCCCTCAGCTTCTCCTCCTGAAGACTACTCTTTTGGGGAAACTTTACACACTATGAGGGAACATTTTCACTGGGAAGGTCAGGACTACTCTGACTCAAAGAAAAGGCTCAGAGTTTCTTTTACTCCCCCAGCACAGACCACTTGCCATCCCCCCCAGTTTTAGACATTGTGGATGATGTTTACTTAGAATCCAGTTTGAACCCAGATTCTCTGCCTCCTGCTCCAGCCAAACCTGACAGATACTATAGAGTGCCTGATTCCCACAAATTCCTTTATAAAAGCCCTGTTGCTGATCCAGAGACCATCTCACAGGGTCCCAAAGGGGCTAAGGCCTCTATGGCAAAAAATCTTGTACCCTCTGAAAGGGACTCCAGCGCACTAGACAGGTGGGGGAAAAATGTTTACACCTCAGCCACTCTACCTATGAGGGCACTAAATTGCCAATTTCACATGCTAAAATATCAGCAATTTCTAATGTCTCAGTTAAAACAAAAAATGAGCACACTCCCTCAACAGTCTGAATTGAAAGAAATGCAGGATCTGTTGCATGCAACTGAACAGGTGGGCAAACATACTTTACAATGTGGGTTTGATTCTTTGGAGGCTTCCTGCAGAGCAGCTGTCACTGGGTCTGTTATAGGTAGGCATGCTTGGTTAAAGGAACAAACTCTGCCTGATCATGTTAAAGCAAAGTTTCTAGATGGTCCCTTACAACAGGATGTTCTTTTTGGAGTTAAAGCAGAAGAAGTCTTAAAGAAAATGGAGGATAAGGCAAAATCTATGCAGACAGTCAAAGATTTTCTATAGGTACAGCCCCCTCGCTTCAGCAGAAATTGGCCAACAAAAAATTGGTCCTTTCCAGCTACTGACAGACCACAGAGGGGCAAATACAGACGTCCAAGAGGCAGAGGACAACCACAAGCCCAGTACAAACCTCGACAATGGGGCACTGCAACACAGAAGGGAGGAGAAGACAGGTCCCAAACTACCAGAAGGCAAACTCAATGACTTGCACCTCATCTGGCCAAGCAACACTCTCTTGGCAGCCCCCTTGGGAGGAAAACTCACACTTTTTTCAGACAACTGGCACATTGTCACAAAGGACAAATGGATCCTAGACATAATTTCATGAGGATACAGATTCCATTTTCACACCTTGCCAATGAAAAGAGGAATGCCAAACCTGCCACAAAATCAATGGGCAGAGGCACAAAAACAAATTACAGCTCTCATGGCCATGAGAGCCATTCATCTGGTACCTACTCCAGAGCAAGGCCAAGGATTTTACTCGAGACTCTTTCTAATTCCCAGAAAGGACAATGCCTGGAGACCAATTCTGGACCTTTCAATTCTAAACACCTTCTTACAAGTACCCAAATTCAAGATGCTAACACTACAGCAGCTTCTTCCCATGTTGGGCAAGAAAGCATGGCTAGTAACGTTGGACCTCAAGGAGGCATACCTGCATGTCCCTATCAGACAAAGTTACAGAAGATACCTCCATTTCATTGCAGGTTCAACCCATTGCCAATTCTCTCCACTGCCCTTTGGCTTATCTACTGCGCCCAGGGTCTTCACAAAATGCCTGGCACCAGTAATTGCATACTGCAGACAAAGAGGAATTCAAATATACCCATACCTGGACGACTGCCTCATCCAAGCAGAAAGCAAGGACATCCTCTTACAACGTCTGGCTTTTGTAAAACATCTTCTAAGTTGCCTGGGGTACACAGTAAACGAAAAGAAATCAAAGCTAGTACCCTCCCAAAATATGACATTCCTGGGTGCCAGCTTGAATATAACGGCCCAGAAGGCTTATCTGACGCCAGACAAACAACTACAACTGACTCAATATTTCAAAACAATGGCAACAAAGACCCAGCTACCTGCAAGAAAAATTCTGCAGGCCTTGGGCTTTATGGCATCTTGCATACTACTAATATCATTTGCAAAGCTGCATATGAGGAAATTACAGTGGTACCTAAAAAGTGTATGGTCTCAACACAGCCACAGCTTGGACACAATGATAGCTCTCATTCCCTGCCTACAACAGGAGTTTCTATGGTGGTCACAGGCATGCCACCTCAACAAGGGTCAGCCTTTCACCTTGCCCCCAGCCAGGCAAACTGTGACAACAGATGCATTGGACTACGCCTGGGGGGCACACATGGCAGGACAGTGCGTTCAAGGCGTATGGACTGCAGATCAAAGGAATCTGCACATCAATCAAAAAGAGATGCTAGCTGTACAGAATGCTCTGACAGCCTTCAAGAATCTATTACATCCAGGACAACTTACAATAAGGATGGACAACACCACAGTAATGTGGTACATAAACAAACAAGGGGGTACACACTCCTACCCTCTGTGCAGGCAAGCAATGACCTTGTGGAACACAGCTCTGGCTTATCAAGTTCAGTTACAAGCTCAATTCCTGCCAGGACAAAAGAGCACATTGGCAGATGACCTCAGCAGAAACATCATGGATCCCCACGAGTGGAAACTGGATCCACAAGTATTTGCAATGATAACTCAAAAATGGGGCCTTCCAGACATAGACCTGTTTGCCGGTCCTCAAAACTATCAACTAACAAAATTTTGTACAAGGACACTTCACCATCAAGCTTGGAAAGTGGACGCACTCTCATTCAGTTGGAAAAGCCTGACAGTATATGCTTTCCCTCCATTGCCTCTCCTCACAAAGGTGCTTCTGAAAGAAAGGAGAGACCACGACTGATACTCATAGCCCCAGACTGGCCATGCCAGCACTGATACCCACTATTGAGGAATATGGCCCAGGGCCCACCTTGGGTTTTACCACAAATTGCCCATTTGCTCACACAGCAAAACAATCAGATTCTTCACAGCCAGCTCAAAACCTTAAATTTGGCTGCATGGCAAATCACCTAAGCATCCAGCCTGCTCCTCTTTCCCAAGCAGTTATGGATGTTATTCTGGAAGCTAGGAGGCCCAGCACCAGGAAGGCCTACTCGGATCAGTGGAAAAGGTTTTGCGCCTGGAACCAAGCTAAAGGCCAAAACACACTTCAGCCTCACATGCCTCAGATTTTACAGTACTTAACTGAGATGTAAAAGAAAAAGGAAAAAAAAAACACTTGTTTACTTAAGTATCCTTATCACATACTATGTAACATGCAATTTGTATCATAAAATGTCGCATACAAATATTGCTAAGAACAAAAATTGTTTTGCTACTTTCTTTTCTTCATTCCCTTCAGTGTCCTTCAAAGCATTTATGAAATGAAATGGGGCAAATGTGTTTCATTCCCCCACAAATTTAACAAAGTCAACAAAAGTCCAATGTTTCAACTTTTTCTTGTAAAACCAAATTTCACAAATGTGATTGATTCTTTGTACTCTTGTTGCTGGCTTCTTCCTATTCATTTCCATCTCCCAAACCCAAACTCTGGTTCAAGTCTAGGGTACCCCCGATTCTTCTAGTCGGCTGTTTTATTTTTTTTTCGGTGTCTCTCAAGCATTTTCCTTTGGAACATTGGAAAACATTGCACTGGCAAAGTCTCTCGCTGTACTATCAGAAGAATGAGAGTCAGAGTCCATTTCTGTTTGATGGATCACTTTTTGGTGGACAAACTTGTGTATTTCCTTCTTGACTTGTTCTGCATCAAAAATAACTTTGATTCTCCAGGAAAAAATATTCTGAAGACAGTTGGGTACAGCAGCTTTAATCTCACACCTGCCTCTAGGCATTTCCTGATTGCTGGCATACATTTGCTTCTTTCCTGCCTGGCATAAAGTGACTAATCATTTTTCTACAAACACTTTGTCTCCAATTTTTAATACTTTGTCATTTTGCCAAAGTTTTGTCAAGATCAATTCTTTCTGCTGGTATGATTTTATCTTTACTTGTACGGGTCTTGACTGTTTTCTCATGGCCGGGTTTAGAGCATACCCTTTCATTTAACAAATCCTTCTGTGGAGTAGCAGTCCATTTGCTTATTTGTGCATTCACAAAACTTGTACAGTTTGTTCCTTCCAGTTTCTGTGTTGCAGCAGAAAATATCAGAATTTTCCTGTGTGCTCTGTCTTCTAACTCTACTAGTTTTTGAAATGGTTCTTGCAGTCTCATACCCTGCCACACAGCCTTTTCTTCATTTTGACCTCTAATTTTTTGCATTTATTTCACTGCATCTGAATAGGAGTTTAAATCATTTTTTCCAGCTGTTTCTTGTTTGAGTTAATATACTCCTTCATTTTTTTTATTTTAATCCTCTCTGAGCACATTTGATTGATTTTTCCTGTACTGGAAGCCTTGTCTTGCACCAAAGCTGGAACTTGAACTGCTTTTAGCTGAACAGTTGTAGGATTCTTCCCAGTCAGTGTTTTCTCTTCACCTTTTCTAATTGATTTTCTTCCAGACTCTCCAAGTTTCTTCTTTGTTGGCATGCAGGCAACATACTTACTAGCTAGTAACTGAATTTATTAACACTCAGAGTTTCTGGCCCTTGTCTTTGTTTGTTTTTTCACACTGAGAGGACTGAAATTAAGCTATTGATCAGTGTGCAGCCATCTTGGAAGTCCGTGTCTTAAAAGTTTTGGCATGATCTTTATCAGACTTTGAAAAATAAAAAGTCTGAAGCATTTAACAGCTTCCTGCTGCTCTTCTGTGATGGCCTCTGACAGCTGATATTGCTGCAGCACAGTACCACAGCATAACAGTGCTGAGGGGTGCGTAGCAAGAACTTGTTAAGCACCTTTCCATGCCAGAAAGCTACTTAACATGGCTTTTCCCACTTTTGAAGGGTACTTATGGCACTCCATGTACTTTATTATATTTTAGCTGCACATCTGTATACTACAGTGTATGATTTCTAAATTTGAAATATTTAGAAGAAAAATGAGCATAAAAATGTTTCTTGTTGCCACTTGTACCACCCTGTATAAAAATACTTCTATTTAAAATTATTTTAAGAGATGGTATAAAGTGTTCTTGACCTACCAGTATAGTGTGGCAGAAAGTAAAATTCTTAGAACTACAGGGAAGTTTCAGTTAATTTCCAGCTACTGAAACTGGCTTTAAGATGAAACAAGTTCACCGTTGAATCGGTGGGTCATCATTTCTGTGGTCCCTCGCCAACAAGTGAGCACAAGTGTAAATGGGTAACACTTTTCAAAGCTCTGCCTTTTGGCAGTTTTGTGAAGCTGATTCTCTGACATATTTTTTCTTAGCTAAATGTAAGGCACTGTTTGTATATATTTTTTGGAAGAACACTAACAAACTACTTGCACAAACTAGATAACTAAAAGTCTGTGTGTGTGTGTGTGTGTGTGTGTGTGTGTGTGTGTGTGTGTGTGTGTGTGTGTACATCAACAAAAGTTAAGGAGTCAAGATTTGTATGTGGCTGATTGTGGGATTTATTTATATAGATCATATGGACATTGCTTACTGATGAACAATTTTTATTGCTATTTTATGCATTCAATCCCAACAATTCCCTCTGTAAAATGCAGTGTTTTGAAGGGTATTTTGGCATTCTAAGGCAAATGAAAGGGGATTAACAGTATGCGATATCAGAAACACTTGGACATGTCACTGAAGAGGTAATCGGCACTGCATGTGCTCTGAAACTGTAAAGTGAAGAAAATGCAGCTTTTCTCACTTGAAAAAATATTTTATTTCCTGTTTTTGTGTTGATATCCTATACATTTGTTTTGTGCATTTTTATACAGGCCATTTTAGGTAATTGTAATAGTAATTTATTTTTTGTTTTGTTTTGCAGCTTTGATAATAGCCATTGCTGTGTATCTGGTGATAGGATATGGAGCATCATTACTGTGCAATTTAATTGGATTTGTATATCCTGCATATATCTCGTAAGTAGTGTACATAATTTTTTTAACCTTTTTGAATAACAAGTCCGTATAGAATGTGTATTTAGAAGGGACAGTCCTCAGCTGAGTGCAAGAAATTCATACTATTTGGCATTTAGAGCAATATTTAAAGTAATATAAGTAAGAAGTGCTGTTTTCCTGCACTAACTAAATGTACTATTATTCTAAGGTACAGTTGCCTGTAGGTTGCTGCGCTGAGATGAGGGATGTTTACCTCTTGATAGCATTTTTTTTTTCCTTTTTGTTGTTAATAAGAACCAGAGTGTGTTTTAAGAAAAGGATTACTGAGTTATGACCTAAAGACTTGTTGTCTTTTAATGTAATTAGTGTGAAGCATTTAGCATATTGACTTATTCCGGGATACCCCTCTACAGTTTCTTCAAGGAAAGTGACTCTGAAAATCTGCAAAACAGTTGTCTGCCAGTCTGTGTTTTCCTCTTGGTGTACAGTAAAGTCTCAAACGGCACCCGTGGGTATTAGTAGATGCCAGTTAAGTACATGTTCCAGTTGTTTGAGATATGCTTTGAGATTTTTGATTGGCTCGTATATACGAGCCAATCAAAAATGGTAAGGCGGCGCCTCTTCTATTTAGTGCCATATCGAGCCAATCAAATGTTGGTTGCTTAACAGTGCCGATTGCTCGAGTCCCAGATAACTGGGATTTTACTGTATTTGCCTACCTTTTAACAAGCCCAGTAGTAGTAGTAAAGAAACTCTTTACTTTGACTTTGACCTGCGGATTAAGAAGAGAGCCTGCTACCCAGAGTCAGTGAAACCTTTTTTTGTTTTGTGTGACTGCTGAATAATTCAGGCAAGCAGACTGCAGTTATTTTCAGTTAGTGATAGTAGTACAATAGGCTGCATGACATTGTTTTCTTATACTATGTTTTTGTTCGAAATTTATTCTTCTCTGTGCAAGTGTATATTTTTTGTGAGTTTTTTTGTAAGGAAGTGAGGCAGAATGGTTTGAAAAATAAAGAGTTTTATTTTTCTTTTTCAGAAACTCATGGGTAGCTGCTCATTGATGTGTGTAAGGGCAACTGCACAAAACTAGGAAATAATAACTATTAACATCTGACATGAGAGAGACAGACACAGACTGCATAGCTATAGCTTCCATAAGTTAATACTGAATTTGTCTGACTCATTTTTAAGAATGCTCAGTAATTGTGATCCTGGGGTGCTGGATTGGTTTGCCTAATTTTTTAAGAAATGCCACGCAGACTGGAATCCCCAAGTAAATCCAAGACTGTATTTTCACAAAACACAGTAAGCGCTTTCATTTGGTAGATACCACCAAACATCTTCAGACAAAGTAACAGAGCAAATGCAGTCATATTTGTACTGAACACACCCTACCTAACAATCAATTTTTTAAAAATGTTTATTTATGTATGTACTATTTTGTAGTTGAATATTTATTAAAGTATATAGCTTTTAAGATTATTTGGATTTTTAGTGTCCAATACTAATTGGTGTTAATTGATAGGTAGGGTGTGTTCAGTATAAATATGACTGCATTTGCTCTCTTACTTTGTCTGAAGAAGTTTAGTGATATCTACCAAACAAAAGCGCTTACTGTGTTTTGTGAAAATAAAGTCTTGGATTTACTTGGGGATTCCAGTCTGCATGGCATTTCTTAAAACTTGCTGGTCGTTTTTGTTTGCTGTTCTGCTTTGGTTTGCCTAATGGCAATGTGTTACTATAAAAACAGGAAAAGGTAATGCACTGAAACAGGGTATTATTAGCCCCTAATATATATGGTTGTATGTGCGTGTGCATGCACATGCATGTGTCTGAGTTTATTGCAAAATATATTTAGCTAAGATACTGTCATTCTTGGTAATGTGGCATTGAGAGACACTGGACTAAGTGGGAGGTGGGTAGATTCTTGGGAAGTCGGTGTTGTAAATATTTTCAGCTGTACAGTACAAAGCATATTTAGATGTGACTGTTATTGGTCTCAGCCACAGAAGCAGTGTTCACTTGCTATTTTGCCATATGCTGTTAAGACTGAGCATTTGCTGCGTGATATGTGTGGACTGGTGTGTGTGTGTGTGTGTGTGTGTGTGTGTGTGTGTGTGTGTGTGTGTGTGTGTGTGTGTGTGTGTGTGTGTGTGTGTGTGCCTGTGAGTATATTACATTCATTTGATTGAAATCTCATGATGTTGAACTGCAAATGATAAAAAAATAAATAAATTAAATATTGAAAATGAAAATATAGCAGCAACCCAACTTCTGAGCACGAGTCCCTGGTGAAGAACAGCTAAACAAAATTGCAAACCTACATTTATATAAAACAAGTAGTAGTGTGCTCCAGTATCCTGTTGTGCTACACCATAAAGTAAAAAGTCAGTGTAAATCAAGTGTGGTAAAAATGCAGAATAACATAGGTTCATAGGGTTGGTATTAGGTTATTGGCCCTAGGGCCTATACAAGCCTAGCTGTAATAATTCCCTGGCTATTTCTTCCCACCGTATTTACTTCCCTGGACCCCAGTCTAGCAGGGCGACTAACGTGATCCCCGGGATGAATTTCCTATCTCCCATCCAATCATCAAGGTTCTTTTTGAAGGACCAAAGAGGTGCTCTGCTTGACATGTATGGGCAGTCTATTCCAGAGTCTGGGGAGTCTCTGGGTCAGGAACCTATCCCTCCAGCATGTTTTGTTCATTGTGATGACAAGGTTTAGATCCCTGGAGTGTGTGTCTCTGAGGGATTGGGATTTCTTTAAGTGTAGCATGTCCAACAGCTCTGGGTTTGACTTGGCCTTGTATGTTAAGCAGAGATCGCCTCTGAGTAGACAATATGCGACAGAGTATAGGTGGAGTTTTTTTAGACTGTCGGCATAGGGCATCTGCTTTAGGCCTGTGATTCTTTTACTGAGGTGTTTCTGCGGCCTTTCCAGTTGCAGATGTCTTGAGAGGTGCATACCAAATGGGGCATTGTATTCTGTAATGGGTCTAATGATGGATGAGTACAGTGGGACAATGACCTCCTTTCTTCTAGATGAAAAGCCCTTATTGATGAGGTGTGCCACATAGAAGGATTTCCTGACTGTTGTGGCGATGTGGTTATCAAAGGTGAGACCACTGTCCACCTGTGTCCCTAAGTCTCTTATCACACTTTCGGTGTTAAGTGTACTGCCACCTATGTGGTAATTCACGGGTACATGCTTTTTCCCAAAGGGGATAACTATAGACTCTTTCAGTGTCCACGTTTTTTTTTTCCCTTCTAGAAGGGGACAGAAAAAACAGAAAAAAAAAATGTGGTTCGTCAATCCCAAGGAGTCACAGTCACGGGTCAGTCAGTTCCCCCCTAGAGGCTAGAGGAGGGTAACAACAACAGGCGCGCTCTAGAGGCAGAGGGGGTCTAAAACAGGGGAAACAGAGAGCTCCTCTGACAAGCCCTTTCAGCATCCCTGAGATGTTTGCCCGGCTGTCCCCTCCTGAGGCAGTCGGGGGAAGATTATCACTGTACCCAGAAGCCTGGCATTCCCTCACCAAGACAGATGGGTACAGGTCGATCATATCAAGGTTTCCCTCAAAGATGTACCGGTTCGTCTAGGGAAAGTTAAGTTAGGAAGTCCTAAACTGCAAAAAAAGCCAGCCAAAAAGTACCATTCAACCATTTATTCCCGGAATCTACTCTACTGGTTCTTTTTTTGGTCCAAAAAGAGACCAAAAGGCGGAGACTGAGACAATATTGGATCTCTCAACAAGTCTGTGAACAAAGACAAGAACGAATGGTCACTAGTCTCCCCTTCCTCTTCCTTCTTACCTGGACTGGATGTGCTCATTAGATCTTCAGGATCGCTTCACTATCACATCATCATTCACAGGCAGCTCAGGAGATTTCTCTCCGCTTTCGCTTGGGTCCAGTCATTCAGCTTCCTGCCCCCTGCCCTTTGGTCTCACTACAGCCCCAAGAGTGTTCACAAATGCATGGCGTGGGTCACGGCTCACCTGAGGGCGTCAGGTGTTCAGGTGTTTCCGTATCTCGACGACTGGCTCCTGTCAGCCCACCACAGGCATCAGCTTATACAAGCCAGGATACACAATAAAATCTTTGTTCTCATTTGGGCATCTCCAGGGCCAATGGAGTTCTAAAGGTATTAGGTGGCTTAGTTCTGCCTAGACCCTGACATTTGCTCGATTCTACACATGCTCTCCTTCCAACTGTCTACACAACATGTACCAATAACTTCCAATGCCACCATCATACTATGCAACAGACTTAACTTCAGGCAGACATCTTCTTGGAGTCTCACTCCTCAGGAAGTTCCACAATGGGTACTTTTTGTACCCCATCCCGCCTAGCCACTGTCACCACGGATGCCTCCCCAGCACGGGTCATGGCGGATCATCATCAGGCGGTGGGGGGGATGGGCAGCAGCCGGATGAATCTGCACCATCTGCACATAAATGTCCTGGAGATGAGAGTTGTGCTTTAAGAGCTGCAAGCTCTCAACGCACTTTCTCAATTAGACACTCCTAGAGACAACAGACAGTTGTTCTGTACAACTGACACATCAAAACAGGGCGCAACCCCAAGTCCTAGGGGAAGGAACCGCCAGACTATGTGTGGGTGGGTGATCTCATGGTCACGGTTTCTGGTCTCAACGCATATCCTGCGGAAACTAGTATTGTAGCGACAGATTGAGCAGAGGCTAGCTCTCATGCCTCACTAATGGTCTCAAGCAATCATAAGGACAAGAGATTTTCTGGAAATTGGGTCAAGTAATTTTGCATCTTTTGCTACTACCAAAACAGCAAGCTGGTCCAGACTCTTCTGCCTCTCTTCCTCTTCCCTCAGGCCCCCCCCCCTCCTCTCTTCTGACCCAGGATTGGCCCCAGCCCCTTTGACTCTCATCCTCCATTTCCTCTTCCTCCCTCAGGTTCATCCTATCCAGCTACCTACAAGCTTGAGCTTGAGATTGAAAATGATTGCCTACTGCCCCTTACTGTTTCCGTTCTCGTCTCATCACCTTGGTTTGTTCCCGGCTTGCAGACATTGTGCCCAGCATTCTGATCATTCTGGACCCAAGCTAATCGGGTGCACCGTCTCAACCTTCTCTCAACCTCACAGCATGGTTGCCTTGTTCCCTCCTTAGCCAGGGCTCCTCTTTGATCTCTAACCCAGTTAGAGACATCATAGAAGCTTAAAATCTCCTACCAGGAGGATTTTATACAAACAAATGGAAGCGTTCTCTTATTGGCTAAGGCCAAGAATATTGATCCTTCCCAGCCCATATCTGCTGCAGGGCCTTTGAAAAAGTTTTCCTACTAAAGCCTCCAATCAGAATCCTCCTCCTCAGTGGGATCTAAATTTAGTGCTGACATCCTTGATTTCTCCCCCTTGAGCCAGCTGTTTTGTGTTCCCTGAAATATCTTTCTTGGAAAACTTTATTTCTTTCTTGGCATTGAGCTTGAGCCCATGGCTCTGGCACCAAGCATCTGTTTCTGTAAGGCCCTTTTGCAGAATATCCACATCATTTGGGGATTCAGTAATGGCTTCCAGTTTGCAGTCATCTGCGAACTTTGTTAGCCAGAGTCCCTTAGTGTTGGCCTGTGCTTCAGAGAAGTAGATGCCAAACAAGAGCGGTCCCAGGACTGAACCATGAGGTACTCCACTTGTCATTTGTCTGGAGCTGGATTTGGAGTCTGCTACTTTTACAGTATGGGTTCTGTCAGTAAGCCAGTTGGCAACCCATCGAGTGAAGTAGGGATTAATACCCAGCTTAGTAAGTTTATCTATGATTCCAGAGTGGGGAATGGTGTTGAAGACCTTGGCGAGATCCATATAGGCTGTGTGGCCCACCTTACCCTTGTCCACGGCTCTGAAGACTGATTCGAAGAAGTCAGTCAGGTTCAGGAGACAAGATCGGCCCTTCACGAAAACAAACTGCCTGGGGTCCAGTGTTTGAAGGTTGCCAATGTCTTTGTTTATAAGTTCCATGATAATATGTCCCATGGCCTTGCAGATCAGGCTCGTCAGACTGATGGGGTGGTAGTTCCCAGGATCCAAGGTGGATCCCCCCTTGTGGAGTGGGATAACTGTAGCTGTGCTCCACTCAATGGGCACGAAGCCTGAGGTGAGGCTATGATTAAACATGACACTTAGGTGAGGTGCCAGTTTATTTTGTAGTTCAAGTAGTACACAGCCTGGGATGTCATCTGGTCCCATGGATGCTGTATTCTTAGCTTTGGAGAGTGTGTTTTTTTTACCTGTGTGGCCGTTATTACTGGAATTTGGTAATCTTTCAGTATTGAGATGGGCCCTTTAGGGGATGAGAGGGGGGTGAAGTTTGCACTGAATCGTGCCAAGGATATTTGCAATATCCTTGGGATCCGTATATTTAATGCCATTCTGTTGTAGCTCAGAGCTGATCTGAGTATTGCTATTTAGATTCTTGACATAGCTGTAGAATGCCTTGTGGTTGTCTTTGGAATCTTTTGGCAGTTTTATTTTCGTAACTAGCTTTTGAGGATTTTATGAGGGATCTCAGCTTCTTACTGAGGCTGGTAAGGGAGTTTTTGCATCCTGGGATTTTCCTCTTCTGCAACAGTTTCTTCCTTTTGTTGTAAAGTTTGTTTATGGCAAGGGGCCACCAGATTGGCTTCCTTTTTTTGGAGGAGAGCGTCTTGGTTCTGTTGGGGATGGCACGATTCATGCACGAGTGGATGTGCTCGTACAGTGCCTTAGTGTAGGATTCAGCAGTTGAACTTTCAGTTCCCGTCTGCATGGGTGTCATGAGGTTTGTCACTTCTGACTTGAGTAGCATGAAGTTGGCTTTGGAGAAGTTTTTTACGGAGGTTTCCTTACTGGGGGGTGGGGTTGGGATGTGAATGTCAAGGGTGATTAGCTTATGGTTAGACCTGACCAACGAGGAGGTGACCATAGGTGTGGAGCATCGATTTTCCATGTTGGTAATGACCAGGTCTAGGATATTGGATCCCCTGGTGGGACTAAGTATTAGTTGATCCAGGGAGCTGGAATTTATGAATTCCAAGAACCATTGGGCAAAGGTGTTGCTACATGAGTAGTTTTCCCAGTTAACGGCAGGGTAGTTGAAATTACCCAGTATTAGGGTGTTTGGTTGTATCGTAATATTTTCCAGTATGGTTAGAAAGGTGTAGTGAAAATCTTGGGGGATATGTAGCAAGCTACAATTTGGATTGCAGTCTTACCTATTGTTAGTTGCACCTGGAGAATTTCAGACGCATTGTGTTGGGCAACTAGCCTGGTGTTGTGAATATCCGTGGTGAATATGGACATTCCTCCACCTTTAGTATTTTGGTCCTGGTTGGCTGAAACGTGTGGTAAGAGTTGTAGGCTGGTATTGCAGGGGTGCTCTCTGGAGCCTTGAACCAGGTCTCAGTTACTGCACAGATATCGATGTTCTCCATTTTTAGGAGTGCCTTGAGAGAGTGCATTTTGAGGTTTAGACTTCTAGCATTGAGTAGCATTACCTTCAGGTTTTGCATGCTTGTACCTGTTACGGTGGTGGTTTTGTCCTTTGAACTTTGCCTAAAAAAAGCACTATAGGGGTGGCAAGAGCTTTTAGCCAGTAACCTGAATCCCAGGGGCAACAGGTGCAGACCATCTCTGGCAAAGCATCTGATAGTGCTGTAGACAGTTTTAGATGCAACTCGTCAGTTCTATTCTGCTCACATACCAGAACGGACATCGTAGATCTTGTATCAGTTTGAATGAATGTAGAAGGTAATCCATCTAAAATATGCAAAGATAACACCGGTATCCAAGACAACTGCAAATTTAGCAAATCCATATTGCTCACCAGTGTCTGTGTGTGTGTCTGGTAAGTCAGGCAGCTAGAATGTGCACTACCTCGTCATAAGTAAAGTGACAGCCTTTTATAAAACCTGAACAGTATGTTTCCCTGGTCTGCAGCACTGTTTGAAATTGCTGTGCTCTGCACTACAACTTTAAGTCTTTTAGGGGGTGGAGAAAGTGCTGTAGACAGTTTTAGATGCAACTCATCAGTTCTATTCTGCTCACATACCAGAGCGGACATCATAGATCTTGTATCAGAAATCCTGTATCCCAGAATACATCTAAGGCAGCAATACCACACTTCCATACAATTTTGTGTATGTGGCAAACGTAACTCTTTCCATTCATTGACATTCCAAAAAGATAATGGAAATAAAGGTGGAAACCTAACAGTAGCTGCTGAATGGGTGTTGAATTTTATGTGGCCTTCCAAATAGGTATCACTCTTTAAAATACCTTAGTAATTCCCCACCTTCATGCAGAAATCAGCAGACAATTCATTGAAATTCTCTACAGCTTTTTCACACAAGAAGGATAAAGTTACTAATTTCTTCACTTGCACTTTAAATTTAACTGATAACCTGTGCAATGTGGTAATTTTTCTCAAATATTTTGGCCAAAATGGAAAATACAGCTTTTACTTATTTCACCACTGATATTATGGTGAATACTTTTTTTCATAGCAGCAATTTTAAAATCACATAACATGTATTGCACATCAGCTCTGAGGTGTAACCTAAAAGTTCGCAAGTACCTTTCTGCATTAAGTTATAAGATACAAGTGATTTCCATGATAACAGATAAAAAGCTTATGGGAATTGCTTTTGTTGAACCACAATACTTGATAAGTCCATGGCGAATATATATCTCAACACACATGCCCCTTGGATAAAATGTGCTCTCTTTTAACCATATAGATGCAGAGCTTAAATTAAATGAATTCTTTTATGTAGAAAATACCACCAGTGTGGTTCCACAAGAGGCATCTGTTAACTTTGTGTAAAAATACATACATTTTTCAGGTTAAATTCACTAACCTCTAAACTTTCCAGACACAATTCTTCCCTACTACTGTATATCATCATCTGCTTTCATACCCCAGTTGTACACTGTAAAAGCACTTTCCATAACATTTTCTGCATTGAAGCATGGTATATCTCTTGACAGTCTGTCTCACAGCCGTTAAGTCATCGCATGACATGTAATGTTCTACTTGTGTTGTGTCTGGCAAATAATGATGGTGATACTTTTAAGTCTTCCCTGACAAATCTGGGCGAGTTATCACTTTGTCTTTACACTTCTCACTCATCTTATCATATATTTACAAACCCAGTATTTTCTATCAGGAATATTCATCTACCATCAGTCATGTTTTCCTTTCTGAAATAATTTAGTGCTGTACGTGCCGCCTAGACAGCCTGGTGGTACACTGTAGTCCCTGAGCTCTGCTATAATTCCAAAATGTCTTGATGTATTCAGGACGTAAGTAAAGAGCTGCCTTATAAATAGTCCATTTAATATTTTCAAATTTTTGACTTTTGGGAAGAATTTGATGTAATCAGGTTTCAACATTTTTAGTCCTTTCACACTATATTGTAAAATTTTAATCAAATGAATGTCATCCATGTAAATACGCACATATGCATTTACACATCCTGCAGAAGGATGGCTTGTAGCATAGTTCCAGACACTAATGATACCCCTTCACTTGAGCAGCTAATATGATACATTCCAGTTACATAGAACCTGTGAACACTTTCTTTGGTTGAGGTGCTTGCTGGAGTACAAACAGTCATGACTTTGAACCCTGTATAGTTGAATCACACTTCTGGACTTGCCATCATGTAGACAGATTTGTCCTAATTCCTTCATCTAGAATGGGTGAGCCACCATCAGTTGTTTACTCCCATCCGTACCCAACAGGCATTTCCTGCATCTTAAGTGTTGGTTGAGGAAATGTCCCCTAGGACACAGTTTGGCCAGAATCTTCTGCACCTTGAAGCTGGCTAGATTTCCAGAAAAATTGTCAGTAGAGGAGTTTCAGCTTTACTTGACATGGCCAAATGGCTACCTGGAGCAGATAATTGTGAAACAAAGTAAAATTCAAAGTTATCTCAATGGCTGAGAGATCACCAGCAGCATTCCTGGTCGTTGAACACCTCTTGTAACTTCTATCACTACTTATGGCATTTTCAGAAAGAATTTAATTGCCATTATAACAAACATGAAACATTTGCTAAATCAGTGGAGTAACCTAGTATGGCGAAGACTGATGTTCTTAATCATTCAGTCAGTTCCAATAAAGTGTTTACAAAAAATAAGCCACTAACTGTGGACTTAAGAAAACTAAACACAGTCTTTCGTTTCTACATCTGATACTGTTTTTTTGTATTCCAGTCATAATAAATGCATTCTTTA
The DNA here is from genome assembly GCF_019279795.1 of Protopterus annectens. Lineage (NCBI taxonomy): Eukaryota > Metazoa > Chordata > Ceratodontiformes > Protopteridae > Protopterus > Protopterus annectens. The sequence continues at coordinate 890,448,815 of NC_056730.1, read as the reverse complement.
CAGTGGTAGCACCTATTGATTATATTCAGGACAACAATGTGCCTTTATAATACTGCTGATAACTTTGAAAGATTTGTCCATGCAATACTGCTGAACTCTTGTTACCTGAACAGAATGGGAAAGATGTCCACTGGGCAGCAGCAGAAGTATTGTCTTAATGTCTGTATTAGTGGAGAATCCATTGTGCTTGTTACAACTCAGTATAATAATTGCAACCAAATTATTTAATAAAACATTTCAGAATGGTTCAATGTATGCTCATCACTTTTTCATACTTACTAATTATTAAGCTGAAGAAACTATCAAACTTTAAAATGTATAAATAAGTGTTTGAAATCCATCCATCTGTTTTCTAAACTCCTTGTCCTGGTGAGGGTAGGATTACTAGATTTACATCCGTTTCTTAACCAACAGTGCACCAGTCTCCAGCTTATCTTCTGGAATCTCCAGGCCTTCTAGTAAAGTTAAGACATAATTCCTACTACATATCATGGATCTCTCCTGGGATCCTCCCCATAAACTCTGCCTTGTGCACCTTCTGTGAGAGGTACCCAGGGGAGCATCCTCACTAGGTGGCCCGACCATTTCAGCTGACTCATCTGATCCTAAAAAAAGTAGTGGTTGTACTCAAAGTTCCTCCTGAATTACCATGGTCCTCACTGTGTCGTGGATTTTATGAAGGAATCTGACTTTTACCTCTTGAATCTGTGATCTTCCTTTCTGCCACTGCCTAACCTCCTGACTGTAGATGAAGACTGGGAGGTAAACTGACTGTTCAAATAAGAGCTACATCCTATTAGTTCTTGCTTTGGCAGTGTAAGCCAGTAGAGTGCCTGCAGTACTGCAGCTGCTACACTCATCCATCCATAAGTCTCCTGATTCCTATATACTTTCACCCCAAGATAACTTCCCTGCAGGTGGCTACTCCTCTTCACATACAGAGAGCAAGTACTTTTTTCCAAGAGGGAACAGTGATCTCTTATTTTGGAGATGCTGAATTTTTACCAGTCTGCTTCAAAGGTAACAGTGAGTCATTCCAGTACATACTGGAGATTGCAGGCAGTTGAGGGTGAGTGGACATAATTATCTGCAAACAGCAGTGATGCAGCTGTCCCATGCCTAAACCAGATATCATCTACATTTTTCATTATCTTTACTTCCTGTCCATGTAAATCATGAAAAAGAGTGGGAGACCAGACTCACACTTGGTGGAGTACTATAGTCACCTTTAAGGTATTTGGCTTAATGTTGAGAATGTATGCACAAGTGTCACTTAACTACAGGGGGCTAAATAGTGTGGGACCATGGGGGTATGAGAGCCTTACTGTATGTTTTAGTGCAGAAATGTGATGATAGGCATGTTGTGGAACTTTTCACCCTGGGCCTCTCTCTTTAAATTGGATTTGCCATTAGGGCTAACATGTTTATCATAGTGAAATAGATAAAGTGGCTGGGGTTGGTGGAAAAGGGCAAACAAGTGTGGGAGGGATAGAACAGCAGTATAGAGGTTGGTTGCAGCAAATGAATGGATGTATGTTTTTTTCTTGTATGTTTTTTCATGTATTTGGATGCCTGTGCCAAACAACTCTTGACATGTCACCTTTTCTTCTGTGCATTTGTTATCTATTTTGTGAATTAAAGCTTTTTAACTATTGATGTTCTTCGTGTTTCACTGTTGCAGTCATCACATTTGGGTTATCTGTTTGCAGTAGCCCTTAGTCGGCCTGATTATTAAAGTCTTGGGCCCTGCATCGGTTGCTGTCTCATTTCCATGACGTCAGGTAGTCCGGGGTATAAAGTATGCAGCCGATGCCATTTTATCAGTCTTTCTTGCTGTGCGGTGCCCGAAGCAGAAGCAGTTCGCAAGTGCCGGTCGGCCGACTCCTGAAATTTTCGTTTTTGAATTTCAGAACCGAAGTCTTCAACTAAGCTAAGTACCCCGTTGAGGAAACTTTTTCTTGCTCTAAATCGATGTCAGTAAAAGTCAATAATTGTATTTCTTGTGGAAAGCAAATACCTCATAAAGATTTTCATTCGTGCTGTATTCCTTGCCTAGGCCCTGACCACAACGTACCTCGCTGTCGGTTTTGTGCCTTATTTAAACAACAAACTATTCATCGTCTGTATATTTATGCTTCTAAATATTTTGGTACTCTATTCAATTACCCAGATATGGCTTCAGTAAGCCACCCGACTACCGACATTCTGAAAAAAACACAAAGATAAAGACAAAGACAGACCGCATAGGTCCAAAGCTGCCGACGACGCTTCTCCTAAAATAGTCGCCAGTTCGCCGGTACTCTGAGGCGCTTTCGCAGCCCCTGATACCAGCTACTTCAGATTCGCAGGCCTCTACTGAGACCCATTCGGAGTCCGGTATGCCGCGAGATGCTTCAACTGTGGAAACTGCGGATGTCTCTACCTTGGATGTGTCTGGAGCCTCTGTGCAGGCACCGGCTTCTGAGGGTGTATTCAGGCCTACTGACTTGCATATTAAACCAACGCCATCTTCTTCTTCAAGGCCTAAAACGCGATCCATGCCTAGAAAACCAACGCCCAGACCGCATGGTCAGGCCTCTATGCCTAAAAAACAAATAGCAAGGATGGCTGAAGACCTTATTACTTTAATCAGGGGAAGCCAACCTTCCCCCTCTAAGAGACCTAGGACTGAGTTTACTTATGATTCGTTTGATCAGGATTCTGAAATTTCTGTTTCCTCTGATGACCAGGATTTACCCTTATCTACCTATGAGGATTGTGATGCAGAGGACTCTATTCCCTCTGCTTCCCCTCCAGAGGATTTCTCTTTTGGTGAAACCTTGCATACTCTTAGGGAGCATTTTCGCTGGGAAAGCTAGGATTACTCTGACTCTAAAAAGAGGCTTAGGGATTTCTTACTCCTGCCCCAACACAGGCCTTTAGCTATCCCCCCTGTACTGGACATTGTTGATGATGCCTTTTCAGAATTTAGCTTGGCCCCTGACTCTTTACCTCCTGCTCCCAGAAAACCTGATGGACATTGCAGGGTTCCTGACTCTCACAGGTTCCTTTTTAAAAATTCTACTGCAGATCCTCAGACCATTTCACAGGGACCCAAGGGCATTAAGGCTACTACTGCCAAAAAGCCTACCACCTCTGATAGAGATTCCAGGGCGCTGGATATATGGGGTAAGAAGGTATACACTTCTGCAACCTAGGCCATTAGGGCATTAAACTGCCAGTTTCATATGTTAAAGTATCAGCAGCATATTACTGGATTGCTTAAACAGAAAATTATGTTGATTCCTGACTGTGCTGAAACTAAAGATTTACAGGATTTGATGCATTCTGCTGAACAAGCTGGAAAACATACTTTGCAATGTGGTTTTGATTCATTGGAGGTATCTTGCAGGTCTGCTGTCACTTAGATGGCATGCTTGGCTTAAGGAGCAATCTTTGCCAGATCATGTTAAAGCTAAATTGCTAGATGCTCCCTTAAACCAAGACCACCTGTTTGGCAACAAAGCAGAAGAAGTACTTAAAAAGATGGAGGAAAAAGCTAAATCTATGCCAACTGTTAAAGATTTCCTGCAAGTACAGCCTCCCAGATTTAGTAGGCATTGGCCCTCTAAAATTGGTCCTTTCCTGCCTCTTCCAGACCTTCTCATTCCAAATCCAGAACCAGCAGAACTCCCCGACTTCAGTCCCAAGGTACTCACAGGACTAAGCAGTGGGGGACTCCCACTTCCAAAGCAGGGAGTGGTAAGACTCCCCCCTATGGTAAACTGTCTCAATGACTTAACTTTAAATATTCCAAGCCCTGCACAACTGACTGTTCCTTTAGGGGGAAAGATTGCCCTGCAGGCAAAAAATTGGGAACCCATTACCCAGGACAAATGGGTTTTAAATATAGTTTCCCAAGGATACAGATTCCACTTCCATTGCTTACCAACTCCAAACGGTTGACCAGACCTTCCCCCAAATCAGTGGGTAGAGGCTCAAAAGTAAGTTCTCTCTCTTTTAAGCATCAGGGCTATTCAACCTGTTCCAGAAGAAGAATGGGGGCAAGGTTTCTACTCGAGACTTTTCCTGGTACCCAGAAAAGACTATTCCTGACATCCTATCCTGGATCTGTCTATCCTAAACACATTTTTGGTAATCCCAAAATTCAGGATGCTAACTCATCAGCTGCTTCCCATGCTCGGCAAGGATTCCTGGTTGGCAACACTGGATTTAATGGAAGCCTACCTGCACATCCCAATAAGGGAATCTTGCAGAAGATACGTATGCTTCAGAGCAGGCTACATCCACTGTCAGTTCTCTGCACTGCCCTTTGACTTGTCTACTGTGCCCAGGGTATTCACAAAGTGCCTTGCTCCAGTCATTGCATTTTGCAGGCAAAGAAACATTCATATATACCCATACCTGGACGATTGTCTAATTCAGGCAGAAAGCCAGGACATACTATTACAGCATCTGGTATTTGTAAAGAAATTGCTAACTTCTCTGGGGTACACCATAAACAAAAAGAAATCCCATCTTGTACCCTGCCAACAAATTGTATTCCTGGGAGCAAGTTTGAGTACAACTTCCCAGATGGCCTACCTCACGCCAGACAAAAAAAGTTCATTTGACAGCCTACTTAAACTACTGGCCACAAAGACACAGCTGTCTGCAAGAAAAAGTCTGCAAGCCCTGGAGTTCATGGCCTCCTGCATTCTACTAATTCCATATGCAAGACTGAATATGAGGAAACTACAATGGTATCTAAAAAGGTTATAGTGTCAACATTCTCAGGATCTAGAATCAATGATTCCTGTCATACCTTGTCTACAGATAGTTCCTTTGGTGGGCAGAGGCCTGCCACCAAAATAAGGGACTGCCATTCACTCTACCCCCTGCCACCCAAACCCTAACAACAGACGCATCCGACTATGCATGGGGGGCTCACTTGGCAGGGCAGTGCATTCAGGGCAAATGGAACCCAAGTCAAATGCACCTGCATATCAATCAAAAAGAAATGTTGGCTGTACAGTATGCTACGACAGCCTTCAAGGACCACATTCTTCCAGGACAATTATTGGTAAAGACAGACAACACCACTGTTATGTGGTACATAAACAAGCAGGGGGGAACCCACTCATACCCTCTCTGCAGACTAGCTATGGCTCTGTGGAACACAGCCTTGAGTTACCAAGTGCACCTATAGGCTCAGTTCCTGCCAGGAAAGCCAAGTACACTGGCAGATGACCTAAGCAGAAGTCTCATGGACCCACACGAGTGGAAACTGGAACCAAAGATATTCAACATGTTGAGAAACAAATGGGGGAGCCCAGAGATGGACCTTTTTGCCTCCCCCCGAACTACCAATTGGACAAATTCTGCACAAGGACTCCCCACAAACAAGCTTGAAAAGTGGATGCCCTGTCCTTCACCTGGAAACACCTGTCTGTTTATGCCTTTCCCCCTCTGCCTCTCCTCTCCAAGGTACTTCTAAAGATCAAACAGGACAAACCAAGGACAATACTGATTGCACAAGACTGGCCACGCCAACACTGGTACCCCCTCATGCGCAGGGTGTCACTGCTGGCACCATGGCACCTGCCTCAGACCCCTGCTCTGCTGTCTCAGCAGGGGGGCCAAATTCTGCACCCACCGCTTCAAACCCTGAACTTGGCAGCCTGGCTAATTACCTGATCTCTCCATTCCCATCCCTCAGTAAGCAAGTGCTGGATGTCATTCTGTAGGCAAGGAGGCCTAGTACTAGAAAATCCTATGCTGAAAAATGGAAAAGATTATGTTGCTGGAGCCAGACTCATGGGATGGGCACAGCAGTGCCCAATTTACCTCAGATTATTCAATACTTAACTGAGATGCTTCACAAGGGCCTTTCCTTTTCCTCCATCAGAATTCATGCCTCAGCCATTTCAGCTCATTAGAATACAGAACCACCCCTCTTCTCCCATCCACTGCTGAAGCAATTCCTCAGAGGGGCCGAAAACTTAAGACCACCCAGGAGAGCCCCTACTTCAGCCTGGGACCTTAACTTTGTGTTGGAAAAGCTCACTCTACCTCCCTTCGAGCCAGCTGCAAGTGCAGAGTTGAAATTCCTTTCTTGGAAAACAGCCTTCCTTCTTGCCATCACTTCAGCAAGAAGGGTGTCTGAATTACAGGCCCTCATGGCTGTGGAGGCTTTCATCATCTTTCATGCGGACAGGGTGTCACTCAGGACCAATCCCTCCTTCATGCCCAAGGTGGTATCCAGTGAGGCCCTTAATCAGTCCATTCATTTGCCAACCTTCTTTTCTAATCCACAGAACAAAGGGGAAAGGATACTGCACTCCTTGGACGTGCACAGACAACTTAGATTTTACCTGGACAGGACTAAGCCTCTCAAGAAATCTGAACAGGTGCTGGTTGCATTTGCTGCAGGGGCAGAGGGGAAAGCTATTTCAAAGCAAACCATTTCTAAGTGGATAGGCCATTGCATTAATTTCTGCTATAAGCACCATGGAAAACCTATCCCACAGGGGATAAGACCACATTCAATCAGGGCTGCATCTACCTCTACAGCCTTTCTCAGAGGTGTCCCTACCAGGGAAATCCTAGAAGCTGCTACCTGGAGTTTTGTACATACCTTCACCAAGCATTACCACTTGCCAAATTTTTCTAAATCCAGAGCTGGCTTTGCCACTGCAGTCTTGCAGGGCCTTATAGCTGGTCCTAATGCTATCTAATTACCTCCTCCCATCCTTCGCTTTGGGAATCTACCCAAGTGTGATGACTGCAACAGTGAAACACGAAGAACATAGTACAGTTGTGTACACTTACCATAAATGTAGATGTTCGAGTGTATTCACTGTTGCAGTCCTGGTTACCCTCCCTCCAGCCCCCTGACTTCTATTGTCTATACGTCTATTCTTGTTTACTATGCTTAAAGCTTTCTGGTGTATTTGCTTTTTGTTGGAGGTGTAACCTTGTATATAATTGCTTCCCATTATGGGGGCACTTGACATTTGGGGCAAGAAAAAGTGATAAAATGGCATTGGCTGCATGCTTTATACCCCCTGACTACCTGACATCATGGAAGATTTGAGACCGCAACCGACGCAGGACCCAAGACTTTGATAATCAGGCCGACTGAGGGCTACTGCAAGCAGATAACCCAAATGTGATGACTGCAACAGTGAATACACTTGAACATGTACATTTATGGTAAGTGTACACAAATGTACTTTTTGTCTCCTCTTTTCAACTTCATGTCTTAGAAACATTGATATTGGTTAGATAAAAGATCCTTTCAGCCAGTCAAGTCTGCAAACTTTTTTGCAGTTAAAATGCCATTGGGTCTGCCCTGCTGTATAGTGTAGAGGAGTAAAGGCCTTACTGTGACCAGTACAACCTAAGTATTAGTAGCAGTTTGGGTGCTGCAGATACTGGGCAGAGGAGAGTGGGAGTAAATGGCTGCCGTCGGCCCATGCTGATGGGAAGGAGTGCTAGTTCCTGTCCATGGCTGCATTCGTCAAGTAGTGGTTCACAGGCTGCAGTGATGCAGCTTAGACTGGGAGATATGGATTTGGCTTATTAAGCCAGTGGTGGCAGCCCTCATTAGCATTTGTGTGGAAGCACATGCCCATTGGGATCGGGAATAATAGGCCCCACAGTGATGAGGGTGTTCACATTAGCTACCAGGATGAGGTTAGCATTTAAGAGAAAGTCCTGGCCATCCATGTTAATGAGGGCTTTGGTCAAGCCCTCAACTGGTCAGAAGAGATGGTGGCAGTGGGGGCTAAAGCAGAGAGAGAGTTGATGGAGGAATTGAGAGTCCCTTGAACTATAAGATGGTCCGTGGATGTTGGTAGTAACAGACAACCTTAATATGACAGCTGCCTTTGGTTGGCTGTCACATGAGTGACTTGACATTTTGCAGCTGCTAAGGACTGACTGGGCTGAGACCCATTGTAGGTACGAAGGGTGATTATTAATAAGTTGGGAGGCAGAAAGCACTTAGAAAAACATGCAGTTAGATCTGCAAATCTTTACATTACCAAAGTGTGTGAACTGCTGTATAGAAATTTGTCACACACTTTTTGGTTAGAGGTTAAATGTCTCAGTCAAGTTTTCAAAAGAAAATTCCTGACGTTATCCTTCCATTCTAATTGTCTGCCCCATCTTCCTTCTTGCTGCATTTTTTTGTAGAACTGCTACATTTTTTCTTTTATTTATTTTTGCAATTAGTTTTCTTTGTTTTCCTAGAACACTTGTGTCTCTTGCAGCATTTAATCCCCCTCCCCCGTTCTGCATTGAATAGTTAATATTGTCTTTAAATGTTTCTTTGTAAATCTTTATTGCAGTCCTTTATCTTGTTTGGGTTACGTTTTATTCATCAGTAATTTCCCGAAATATGCAACTCTGTGCCATACACCTTCTGAGGCCCAACGCATCACCAGTGATCTCTAAAATAGCTTCTCCCAGTTCTGCTTGTCTTGGATTGTGTGCTGACCCTAACATACTGATGCCCGTCTCCTACGCTTTTCTACACACTGTACTTGACATTAGATCATCATATATTACAAAAATGGTATCTCTCATATGTTGCAATACCCAGAATTTCTCCATCTGTTCTGTGCTGTTCCTTAAAATTCTTGTAACACAAGTATATTAATAGTGTTTTTTTTTAATGTTTACTACTTTACTTGCCAGCCTTCAAGCCTTCCCCAATTGTTCATGGGCCATTCATTCCTTTACTGAGAATTTCACTTGTGATCAAGTTGAGATCTGTCAGGAGAGAACTGTTTTTCAGGAGACTATGAGGTTACTTTAAACATTTAGTGGCATTTTTTGTGTGTATAATGTCCTAACCCTGCCCCTGGGTGAGGAAATGTGTGATCCAGATCACTGCAAAGACTTGCAGTACCTTTTGCCATACGAGTGTACGCTTCTGCACTCCCACATTGGAGGCTTGGTAAGATTGGTGCCTGTCTCATAGGTTCATAGGTGAGGACTAGGCTAATGGGCCTTGAGCCAACACAAGCCTAGCCCAAGAATATTCCCAGTCGTCCTGTTTCCGGACATTTAGTTCCTTGTGCCCCTATCTAGCAAGGCTGTTGAAGTGATCCCTGGGGTGAATTTCCTGTTACCCATCCACATGTCAAGATTTTTCTTGAAGAGGGCTTGTGATGTGCTCTGCTTGACATGAGTGGGGAGTTTATTCCAGAGTATGGGAAGTGTCTGGGTTAGGAACCTATCCACTCCAGCAGGTTCTGTTTATTGTGGCGATGAGGTTGAGGTCTTTGGATCGTGTGGTGTGGAGGGATTGGGACTTTTTCAGATGAAACATGTCTAGCAACTCTGGGTTAGACATGGCTTTGTATGCCAAGCAGAGATCGCCTCTATGTAGGTGATATGAGATGGAGTAAAGCTGGAGTTTTTTTAGTCTGTCTGTACAGGACATGTGTTTGAGTCTCAGGATCCTCTTTGTGAGGAATTTCTGTGGCCTCCCCAGTTGTAGGTGTCTAGTGAGGTACATGCCAGATGGGGCATTGTACTTTCTAATGGGTCTGATGAGGAATGAGTAGAGAGGGATTATGACTTCTTTCTTCCTGGAAGAGAAACCTTTTGTAATGAGGTGTGCCACATAGAAGGACTTTCTAACCACAGTGGCAGCATGATTGTCGAAGGAGAGGTTGCTATCTACCTATGTTCCTAGATCTCTTATCACACCTTGGGAGTTGAGTGGGCTACTGTCTATGTGGTAATTCATGGGCACTGTGTTTTTCCCGAAGGGGATAACTGTGCACTTTTTAGCATTGATCTTAAGACCATGGTTTTAGCACCAGTCGTTGGTGTTTGTGAGGCCTTTTTGTAGGATGTCTGCATCAACCTGAGAATCAATAATGGCTCCCAGTTTGCAGTCATCCGCAAATTTAGTTAACCAGTATCTCTTGGTGTTGCCTGGACTTCAGAGAAGTAGATACCAAACAGGAGAGGACCCAGGACAGATCCCTGTAGTTGTATTTGGAGTCCGCTGCTTTCACCATGTGGGTTCTGTCCGTGAGCCAGTTGGCAACCCATCTTATGACGTAGAGGTTGATGCCTAGGTTAGTGAGTCTGTCAGTGATCCCTGAGTGGGGGGGGTGTCGAAGGCCTTGGATAGATTGAGGCAGGCTGTATGGACTACCTTGCCTTCATCGACCACTCTGATGACAGATTCGAAGAAGTCTGTCAGGTTGAGCAGACTTGGTCTGCCCTTCACAAACCCAAACTGCGAGAGGTCCAGGGTTTGAAGGTTCCCTATATCCCTATTTATGAGGTTCATAATGAAGCGCTCCACAGCCTTACAGATCAGGCTCGTCAGGCTGATGGGGCGGTAGTTTCCAGGATCAGTAGTCACTCCCCCTTTGTGGAGCGGAATGACTGTAGCGGTATGCCATTCGGTGGGAACAAAGCCTGAAGTGAGGCTGTGGTTGAACAGGGCACTCAGGTGTGGTGCCAGTTCCCTTTGTAATTCATGTAGAACACAGCCAGGTATATTATCAGGTACCATGGAAGCTGTATTTTTGGCTTTGAGTAGTGCGACTTCTACTTGTGCAGCCATGATATTAGGGATTTGGCATTCCTCTGGTATTGGGATGGGCCCTTTAGGGAGTGAAGGGGGGGTAAAGTTTGCACTAAACCTGTCGGCCTAGTTATTGGCAGTATCTGTTGGTTCAGTATTAGTGGTGCCGTTGTGCAGTAGCTCAGAGCACATCTGCATATTGTTATGCAGATTCTTGACATAGCTAAAGCATGCCTTGTGGTTATTTTTAGCATCTGTAGCAATTTAGTTTTCGTAACTAGCTTTGGAGGATTTGATGAGGGATCTCAGTTTTTTGCTGAGGTTTACTAAGGAATTTTTCCAGTCTTGGGACTTTACCCTTTTCTGCAACAGTTTTTTCCTTCTGTTGTAGAGTTGGTTAATGGCAGGGGACCACTAAATTGGCTTCCTTTTTTTGGAGGACAGGATCTTGGTTTTGTTTGGTATGGCCTGATCCATGCACTTGTGTAAATGCTCATACAGCAGCCATACATCTATTCCCCATTTGTTTGGATGACGTGAATTTTGACACTTCTGCCTGTAGAAGCTCAAAATTGCCTTTGGAGAAGTTCTTTACTGTGGTTTTCTTCAAGGGGGATGAGGGTGGGATTTGGATATCGATTGTGATTAACCTGTGGTCAGATCTGACCAGGGAGGAGTTGATTACTGGCGTAGAGCAGCGGTCCCCCCAAGATTGTAATGACCAGGTCGAGAATGTTTCTGCCTCTAGTAGGGGCGAGAATGAGTTGGTTCTGGGTGTTGGAATTAATGAATTCCAGAAATCGTTGGGCAAATGAGTTGGAATAAGTGTCATTTTCCCAGCTAATGGAGGGGTAGTTAAAGTCTCCCAGTATAAGGGTATTAGGTTGAATCTTAATGCTTTCCAGAGTGTTCAGGAATGCAGAGTGGGAGTTCTGGGACATTGTGGGAGATCTGTAGCAGGCTACAACCTGGATTGCAGTTTTGTCCAATATTAGCTGTACCTGTAGTATCTCTGATGCATTATGTTGGGCAACTAATCTGGAGGTTTGCGTATCCGTTATGAAGATGGATACACCACTGCCTTTGGGGCTTCGGTCCAGATTTAGGGGCTGAAAGGTGTGGTATGCAATGTAGCCTGGTAACGCCGGGGTGCTCTCCAGAGCCTTGAACCAGGTCTCTATTACTGCGCAGAGGTCTATGTTCTCCAGTTTAAGGAGTGACTCGAGCAAGTACATTTTGAGATTTAGCCTACTAGCGTTGAGTAGTATAACCCTCAGGTTGCATTTGCTTTCATTTTTTTATGGTGGTAAATTTGTCTTCATGGCATTGCCTAAAAAAGGCACTATAGGGGTGGCAAGAGCCTTTGCCAATATCCAGAATCCCAGGGGTGACAGATGCAGGCCATCTCTAGCAAAGCATCGAGGTCTGCCGATCATGTCATTCCACCCCTTTGAATGACACCAGAAACTTAGCCAGTTGTTGAAGTCAGTCATTTTATGCTTGTACTGTGGTATCATTCTAGGCAGTGGTAGGATGCTACTCGGGGCTAAGGTCATACCTACCTGGGCTACAAGATCTGAGTGCTCCTCCATGTCTCTTTTCATGTAGTCCAGTTTCATTTATTTATTTATTGTTGTATTTATTGACATTTGATCAGTGAAAGTTCAACTGGGTGGGTGCCCATTTTCATTGGAGGCCCAGGGAGAAAAGCTTCAAAGTATTACAAAACATTTTAAGAAAAATAATTTTACAGTCTTCAAAAATAACACAAAAACCTGTTCAGTATATGTAATTGTACCAAGTTAGACATAATGTAAAAACATTGGATCTAATGTCTTTTCCATCCATTTCTCAACCAATGGGTCTCTAATATGACTTGGCTTTTTTCAGACTTGTGATCCTTGACTCAGGGTCCTCCCCTTACCCATAATTCCCTTCCGTCTCCAACATTACTTCAGATCTCGTTTGCCACTCAGAGTGCAGGCGTAATTCGTTGGCTCAGTCTGTAGTTCATCTAAGTGCTTTTTTTCTGCTACTTTCCGTTGTAAAATATTTTATGACATTTTACTATTATTGTTTCTTTTTTATTAGTGTAGGTTTTTTTTCAGCTGAAGTTCCTTTCCTCCCCTTACCAAAAAAAAAAAAAAAACTTTAGATCTTTCATGCCTTCAGTACGTTTTCTTTTATTACTAGTAATACCTAGTAGTTGTTATATCATTGGTGATATTTATTGTGTGTACTTCTATATACACCTTTTTCTGTGTGTATTCTTGTTACCATTGTTGGTAATGTTTACCTGGGACTTTCTTTCCCTCTGCCTTTTACAGATTGGCAGATAAATCTACTTGTTTTAAGAAATGTATGGATTGTAGTCACAATTTGCCTAACTCTGATTCAAACCTTAAGTGTGTGTATTGTTTGGTGGAAGCACATCGAGAGGAGGATATTCTGTTTGCACAACCATTGAATACTGAGCCATGACTGAACAATGTAATAAGTCTATTCTCAAGGGTCTCCTACCTTCTGAGTCTTCAAAATCTTCATCTGGAGCTTCCCTGTCTGGGAGAAAGTTATCAAAGAAACACAAGGGAGACCAGAGTGATAGCTTCCTTGCCTCTCTGCCCTTTTCTTTGGACCGGTCTCCTGACTGCTGTCCTTCATCAATGTTATCTTTGGCTCAGACTACTAAGATTTCCAAGCCTTCGACTTGTACAACTGCCCCAAATCAAATGTCAGTAAAGTTCAAGACTCCTCCCTTACCGGAGTCGAGGTTTTCCCTGGATCCAGCCTATCCTAGGCTGTATTCACCCTTTTTTCAGGCGAGACCCTTACAGAGGACTTTGTGGTCACCCTCCACATCTTCTTCCATAAGGTTTATTAGGTCTACCAGAAGCTGATGTGGATAGAATGATAAGAATGTTCCTCAGAAATAAAATTAATTTGGGAGTTTTCATGGCTGTGTCTCCCATCTGACCCATGAGCTTTGGGCCCTCTCATTTACATGTGGCCACTCCTATCCCGAACTGACCTTGAGGTTCAAGTTTGCTGTATCCAGGTTCTTCTGTCTGTCCATGTGTGATCTGAACTTGTGGTCTTCTTTGACTCGGGCATCTTCTCTGATCCAGCGGGCTCTGATTTTTGGATCTAGACAGATCTCAGAGCAGAAGCTTTGGTGCAGAAGCTGGGGGTAAGAGTTCAACTCTGAAGCTGTCATCTCTTCCCCTTGGAGTTTATTCCATCTTTGGTCTCAGAGCAGAGTTGGGGTGGCGCTGTTGGTCATACTCGTGTGGCAGCTTCTGCTCGTACCAGTGTGGTCTTGGGTTGCCTTCAGCTTCTGCCCTTGAGGCAGTTGACGGATCTCTCTCTGAGTCTGGAGAATGGACATCTCTAGCCCTCTTGGCTCCAACTGCTCTGCAACTGATACTGTGCACTATCAGGATGCAAGGCTATTAAATTTGGGACAGCTGGTTCATACTAGCCTTGAGATGGTCCTCCTTCATAACCCCCCCCTCAGACCTCTGAGTCCTCTCTGAAACTTCCCACTGTGGAGGCTTCTTGGAAGCATAACTGTAAAAGGAGATGCATTGACTCCTCCCTAGGAGTCTCTGACAGAAGCCATGGATTTCAGTGAAGAGGAGGGGTCCCCCAGATGACCACTTAGACTGGTCTTCCAATGCCCCTTTTCAGGAGGAATCTGTTGTCTTTGAAGCTTTTGGTTCCAGCTCAGGTATTCAATGGGTGGTTCACTGGCTGATGAGATGATGGATTTAATCTATTGACGAGAATGGAAGGAACTGGATGTCACAGATCCAGTTACCAGAAACCCAGATAAATATCTTGTTGCCCCTAAAGACCACTTTCACTGGAGCAAAGGCCTGGCACTGGATGCCGTGTTAGAAGCAGCAGCCACTAAGGAGGTGCTTGGAGAAGTGAGTTCATTGACCTCTTTTATCAGTGACCCGTTTGATGTTTCTATTTTGTTCTGTACTAAGGTCAAAAACACACCCTCCAAAAGTGAGCATGATAGAAAATCTTTTTGCCATAGGAATATGGTTTCTACCCCTCAGAGGACCTTCTCTAGAAACCAAAAAGTGAGGAAAAAGCTGTGGTTTCAGAAGTCCCAAGGGTTTTCTCAGGATTCTTCTAGATATAGCTTCCCTCCCCCAGGCAGGAGGAACTAGTTTAATGTTAGACATCATCCTCTTCGCAGAGGAGGCCTGCAGAATCAAGGCTTCAGGGTTCTGTTCACAGAGGCATTATCAGAGCTCCTAAATGGTTGCTCAACTGTTGCACTCTGGAGGCAGTCAGGATGGGGGGGCGGGGCACTTGTCTTTGCACCCAAAAACCTTGATGTCCATCACCAAAGATGTCTTGGTGTGGACCGATATTACCAGAAGCTATTACATTCCCTTTCTCTGTCCACCATCACTAAAAAATAAACTTTCCAACATTCCACTCTCTGAAAGAAAACCAGCAGCATTAGAAATAAAAAAGCTGCTGGACAAGTGAGTCATCCAAGAGGTTCCACCAGACCAGCAAGGGTTCGGAACTTATTCAAGATTTGTTTTAGTGCCAAAAGAAAGAGAACCGAAGGCCAATTTTGGACCTCCGCCACTAGAATCAATACATGAAGCACACAAAATTCTGTAGTTTACCTTGCCCCCCTTCTGAGGAAGGATGATTTGGATTTTTTTTTATTAACATTCAGAATGTGTACTAACACATCAAAATGGACAGACGGTACAGGAGGTTTCTTCACTTCTGGCTGGGGGCTTGTCATTTTAAGTTCAAAGCCCTTTCCTTTGACCTCAACATAGCCCCCTAGGTGTTCACCAAATACATGACAGTGGTTGCAGTTTGTGTCCGACTGCAAGGGTTCCGTGTGTTCCCTGTCTAGTTGACTGACTGCTTACATGTCATACCAGGTGTCTGCTAGTCCGGGCCAGAAACTATATGCTTCAGCTATGCTCTAATCTAGGAATTACAGTGAACCAGGAGAAATAAATAAGTTTTCCCCACTGCAGGTTCTGGACTCCATAGAAGCACACTTGGATACAGCCATTCAAATTGCAAGATTACTGAAGAACATGTTAGTCATGCGAAGAACTAAGGACCTACAACTCCTTTCCTATCAGAAGCTGCCTGCCAGACTACTTCAACTTCTAGGATAGATGGCAGCCCCCATTACGTTGGTCCACTTGGCAGGGCATTATACAATTGTTGCAGTGGAGACTTAGCAGTCCAAAGGTCCATCAGATTCCAGCCCATGAACTTTCCAATCCATTTAACAAAGTCTGCAGACATTATGTAACTTGGTAGAGTCATTCTCCCAAGGTGATTTGGATCCATTCCTTTGTTCCTGCCTCTCCCAAAGCCTCAGTGGGCATGGATGCTTCTCGGCTAGGTTGAGGGGCATTATATGGGGAAGATGGTCCAAGGCATGTGGTCCTCATCAGAGGCCAATCTTCACGTCAGTGTTTTAGAAGTTGCAGGCTTTTCAGGATGTCTTTCCGTTAGGGATGATTTTTGCCCAGACTGACATGTCATTCTGGTACATCAACAAACAAGAGGGAACACGCTCCTACCTGTTGTGTCTAGAAGTGAAGAGAGTGTGGTAGTGGGCGATATCATCCAGCCACTTTCTGGTAGCGATGCACATAATGGGGAAGACCAACTTTCTAGCTGGCAGGCTGAGCAGATCTATTCTGCTCCCTCATAAGTGGTCTCTCAATCCAGAAGTAGCAAAACAAATCTTTCCTTGATAGGGCTAACCATGCTATGATCTTTTTGTTTCTCCTGCCAATTTCAAATGCATCAGATTTATTTGCTTTAATCTTCCTGAAGGGAGAGTCCCCAAGAGATGCTGTGACTCACAACTGGCCCTGTGATCTCTTGTACAGCTTCCCACCAACTCCCGTAATTCTGAAATTTCTGCAGAAATTATTGCAATGGAAAATGATGGTCATCCTCATTGCCCCTTTCTGGCTTCATTTGGTACACCAACTTTGGGTGCTGCATCTGAATCCAGATCTCCTGTCTCATCAGTCCAAACTGCCCCATATGTGCATTCAAGCCCTAAAGCCAAGACTAACCTCATATTTTCTCCACCTTCCCATGATGACTAGTCAGTCCAGGCTTTCCACCCATGTGGTCCATATTCTTACTTTTCAGAAACCACCTACTAGGAAAGTTTACAAAAGTAAGTTGAGTAGATTTTCCATTTGGGCTTCACAAAGAAATGTAGATCTTTTTTTCAGCTTCTATAGCTGCAGTATTGGATTTCCTTGCTTCCATTTTCCATAACTGAGCTAGTTATTTAAAGTCCAAGGTTCAGCTAGTGGCAATCTCTTAATTTCTTTATTGGAGAGAATCACACTTCCTTAGCCTTACTCAAGTTGTGTAAAAGTTTCTTGAGAGGTACCTTTCTTTTTAGACCTCCACTCAAAGATCCTACTCCCTCTTAGGACATGACTGTGTTGCTATTAGCCTTGACCCAAGCCCCTTTTGAACCAGCTACCAAGGCGGATTTAAATTTCTGACTTGGAAAATTCCTTTTGCAGGTAGCAGTTATTTCAGCTAGGTATCTACTCCAAGCACTGTGTTGCCAGCCTTCATATATTATCTTCCACAAGGACAGGGTTTCTTTGTGCACCATCCCTTCCTTTTTGGCCAAAATAGCTCACTGACTTCACTCACAGTATTAATCTGCTAGTCTTCTTTCCAAATTGTTTGAATAAAAAAGGAATACATGCTCCATTTATTGGATTTGCACAGATAATTGCATTTCTGCCTTCATTAAACTAACCCTTTCAGGAAGTTGGACCAATTGTTTTTCTTTTCTAAAACCAAGGTGGGTCAAGGAATGTCAAATGTTTCCTTGTGTAGATAGATACAGCCAGTCAACCCCCATGTGTATAAGCAAAAATGTTTGGTTCTACCTAAGCCATCAAAAGCACACTCAACAAGATCCGTTTCCACTTCTTCAGCCTTCTTTTCTAAGGCCTCTATTGGCATTTGTGCTGCTGCTACCTGATGTCCTTCAAGGATGCATCTGCAGTCATAACAAATGGGTTGTCCTGTCATCAGGCAGCCCTTCGGTCGGCCCGGATTCCAAAGTCTGGGTCTGGCTTCGGCTGGAGTCGCACTTCACCCGACGTCATTGCGACAGTTTTCGGGTATAAAGGCATCAGCCCGGCCATTTCCTCAGTCTTTCTTGCGGCGTGGCACGAAGCAGAAGCTGTTCGCAAGTGCCGGTCAGTCAGATCCAGAGATTACTACTACCGAATACTACTTGAAGACTTCTATAAAGCTAAGTACCCGTTGGGGACTCTTTCTTGCCTCAGATGTCAGAGAAAGTTAATAACTGTTTAACTTGGAAACAACAAATACCTCATAAGGATTTCCACTCTATTGCGTACATTGTTTAGGCCCAGACCACGGCGTAGCAGCTTGTCTAGCCTGTGCTTCTTTTAACGGCGGACGCTTAGACGTCGGACTTTGCTGAACAGATTTTCGCTCGAATTTGCCTACATTATGCCGTCGGATCCTCCGACTTAACTAAAAGCAAAGAAAAGGACCGACACTCGCGGTCCGCAGTTTCGCTGAAACCACGGCCAAGCGCGAGTGTCTCGGTTTCGGCCGAAACCGAGCAGGCGGTTCTTTCTTCAGCCGATAACTTGCTTTCTACCAAGGCCTCTTCTACTCTGGTAGAAACGGCCTCTGAAATCCAGCCTTCTGTTGCGATTTCACAGGATTTATCAGACACCATCCCTCTAGATATTTCTACTCCTGCACGTGGAGCTGCTAGGCCTCCTCCAGCTATGTCTATTAAGGCCTTTGCCAGGGCTAAAGCAGCCAAAACTTCCAGGCCAGTGGCTGCAAAGCCCCCTCTCAGCCCAGCACCAGCTCCCATGCTTTCTTTGGCACAGGATCTCATCACTTTAATCCGTGGATCCCAGCCTCATCCTGATAGGGCCTCTCCCTCCTCCAGAAAAGAGACCCTAGAGCAGAGCCCCCTGAGCCAGTAGCCACAGATGATTCTTCTGATGACTCAGAACACTCAGATCCTCCAGAGGCTTCTTATTCTCCTTACGAAGTCTCCGATGCTGAGGAGTCCATCCCTTCAGCCTCTCCTCCTGAGGAATTTTCCTTTGGGGAAACCTTGCATGCTATGAGGAACAATTCCAGTGGCAGGGCCAAGATTTCTCAGATTCAAGGAAAAGGCTTAGGACCTTTCTACACTTACCACAGCATAGGCCTTTAGCTATTCCTCCAGTTCTATCTGTTGTTGATGATGCATTTAATGATGCTTGCTCTTCTCCTGATACGTTACCTCCGGCCCCTGCAAAACCAGATAGGTACTACAGGGTCCCGGACACTCATCACCACTTATATAAGGCCCCTTTTGCAGATCTCCCAGGGCCCTAAAGCTGTAGCAGCTACTTCTTCTAAAAAACCCCTTCCCTCATAAAGGGATTCCAGGTCCTTAGAGAGATGGGGTAAAATCAGCTAGAGCTTTGAACTGCCAATTTCATATGATTCAATATCAAGAGTTTATGCTTGACCAGTTAACTAAAAAGCTGTCCTCTGAAGAATCTTTAGATAAAAAGTATGTTCAAGAAATGTTACATAACATTCAGCAGGTTAGTAACCATTCTTTAAAATGTGGCTATGATGCACTGGAGGCTTCCTTTAGATCAGCCATGGCACAGTTATCAGGAGGCATGCATGGTTGAAAGAGCAGGCATTACCAGACCATATCAAATCTAAGCTTTTGGATGCACCTATGGACAAGGTCAATTTATTTGGTGCCCCGCACAACAAGTTTTGAAAAGATGGAAGAAAGCAAAATCTGTGCAAACAGTAAAAGATTTCTTACAAGTTCAACCTCCAAGGTTTAGCAGAAATTGGCCCTCCAAGAATTGGTCCTTTTCGGAGTCCTCTAAGGCAGAAAGAGGCAGGTACAGGCGCCTAGAGGCAGCAATCCAGAGGTGCCTACAGGGGTCGCCAGTGGCAGGGTAACAACGGACACAGCCACCACCACTACAACAACTCAATCAGAGTGACTTCGCGCTGGCACCGCCTCTCAGGCAACAAATGGAAGCTAACCTTATTTTCAAAAAACTGGCACTGCGTTACAAGAGAAAAATGGATTTTGCAAACTATAGACCAAGGTTACAGGTTCCATTTCCATACTCTACCAGGAAAGAGAGGATGCCGAACCTACCACCTACTCAAAGGGCAGAAGCTCTAAGACAAATATCTCAATTATTAAGAATGAGAGCTGTGGAAAGGTACCATCTATGGAGCAAGGGAAGGGATTTTACTCCAGGCTCTTCCTGGTACCAAGAAAAGAAAACAAATGGAGGCCTATTCTAGATCTGTCCGCTCTAAACACATTCCTCATTGTTCCAAAATTCAAAATGCTGACTCTAGCAGCTTCTTCCCATGCTGGGCAAGGAGTCTTGGCTGGTAACTCTAGATCTCAAGGAGGCATACCTGCACGTCCCCATAAGACCAATTTGCAGAAGATACCTCAGATTTCTTGCAGGATCAGAGCATTATCAATTCTCAGCATTGCCCTTTGGCTTATCTACTGCGCCCAGAGTGTTCACGAAATGCCTGGCATCAGTAATCGCTCATTGCAGACTTCAGGGAATTCAAATATATCCCTACCTGGACGACTGCCTGATGCAAGCGGACAACAAAAACAAATTAACAGAAGACTTACAAAGAGTCATCTATCTGCTACAAGCCCTGGGATACACAGTCAATACAAAAGTCAAGGCTGATTCCATCCCAAATAATAACCTTTCTGGGTGCAGAACTGGACACATCAAAACAAATGGCATTTCTAACTGCAGAAAAGAAAGAACAACTTCCTCTCTACTTCTTGACATTAACAAAGCAGAGCCACCTAACTGCAAGAAAAGTGTTACAAGCTCTAGGCTTCATGGCATCCTACATAATTCTGGTCCCTCATGCCAGGCTTCATATGAGAAAGCTACAGTGGTACCTAAAGAATTTGTGGTCTCAGCACAAGCACAGCCTGGAAACCAAACTTCCAATAATCCCATGCCTGAAGCAAGAGTTCTTATGGTGGGCTCAGGCCGGTCAATTAAACACAGGACTGCCCTTCAGCAAAAGTCATCCAAGACAAACTATCACGACAGATGCCTCAGACCTCTGTTGGGGGGCACACATGATGGACAAGTGCATTCAAGGCCTATGGACTCAGGACCAACTGCATCTACACATAAACCTAAAAGAAATGATGGCAGTAAAATTGGCAATCCAGGCATTCAGACCTCTTCTCCACGAAGGCCAGCTGTTGATAAGGACAGACAACACCACAGTTATGTGGTACATCAACAAACAGGGAGGCACACACTCCATACCCCTATGCCGGCTGGCACTAGACCTATGGGATGTGGCTCTGGGCTACAACCTTCAGTTACAGGCAATTTATGTACCAGGGAAGGAAAATATTCTAGCAGACATATTAAGCAGAACTACAACAGATGCCCACGAATGGATGCTGCATCCGGACATCTTCAAAGACATCACAAGGAAATGGGGATTACCACACATAGACTTGTTTGCATCCCCATACAATCACCAGTTGAAAAAATTCTGCACAAGGACTTACCACCCACTTTCTTGGAAGGTGGACTCCCTATCTTTCAGTTGGAAAAGCCTGACAGCATACGCATTCCCACCACTTCCTTTGATGCACAAGGTGCTTCTCAAGATCAAAGAGGATCATTCTGATAGCCCCAGACTGGCCAAGACAACATTGGTACCCACTACTGAGGAGCATGTCCGGGGAACAAATATGGAAACTACCACTGATCCCATTACTGCTGACACAGAACAACTACAACATTCTGCATCCAAGCCTAAAAACTCTGCAGCTAACTGCCTGGAACATTACATGACAGAAATTAACCCAAATTTATCCCAAAGGGTTAAGGACATAATCTTGGAGGCTCGTAGACCTTCAACAAGAAAAAATTATGCAGCAAAATGGAAAAGATATCTCATCTGGAGTGCTGCAAAAGGGCATGAGGTGACACCGGTGAACATAGCCAACATCCTGGAGTACTTGGCTGAGCTCTACCACACAGGCCTGTCCTTTTCCTCCATTAAGATACATGCATCAGCTATTTCAGCACAGTACAGTTTGCATCCTCCTGTCTTCTCGCATCCTCTGCTCAAACAGTTTCTGAGGGGAATTAAAATGTAAACCAGGAAACCTCCATTGCCAGCTTGGGACTTGAACTTTGTGCTAGAAAACTGACTCTGCCTAGCAGCTACAGCAGACTTACAATACCTATCCTGGAAAACTGCCTTCCTGCTGGCAATACTTCAGCAAGAAGGGTCTCTGAACTACAAGCATTAATGGCAGTACAACCCTTCCTGATCTTCCATCAAGATAGAGTGTCCATGAGAACAAATCCTACATTTATGCCTAAGGTGGTATCCAGAGTCTCTTTAAGTCAGGCTATCCACCTTCCTACTTTCTACCCCAATCCACAGAACAGGGGAGAAAAGCTTTTACATACCTTGGATGTACACAGGCAATTACGCTACTACCTGGACAGGACTAAAAACAATAGAAAAACTGAACAGCTTCTGGTAGCTTATGCAACAGGAAAAGAAGGAAAACCAATTTCTAAACAGACAATCTCCAAATGGATAGGAAATTGCAATAGACTTTGTTACTCCTACCATGGAAAGAAAACTCCAGAGAACATCAGAACTCACTCGACAAGGGCCACAGCCACTACCACAGCCTTTCTACGAGGAGTGGCTACCAAGGACATTATAGAGGCTGCTACTTGGACCTCCGTGCATACATTTGCCAAGCATTATAACTTACCTCTATATTCTAGATCCCGTGCTGGCTTTGCCACTGCTGTTTTGCAAGGGATCCTGACTACACCATAATGTATTCTCATTTCCTCCTCCCCTAGTTTAGCTATGGTATTCTACCCATTTGTTATGACTGCAGATGCATCCTTGAAGGACATAGTACAGTTTTGTACCTACCATAAATGTAGATGTCCGAGAGGAATGCATCTGCAGTCGGGATTACCCTCCTTCCCCTCTGAGGTACTCCTAGGGTACTTACCAATCTACAGCTAGCTTGGGGATCTATTATGGTGTATTTGTTTGTATATATGTACATACATGTTTATTTTGTGTGTTTGCTCTCTACTATTTGGAAACTTTGACATTTATCGAAATTTAGCCTACCAAGAGGGCACCTGGCATCTGGGGCAAGAAACACTGAGGAAAATGGCGTCGGCTGATGCCTTTATACCCGAAAACTGCCGCAATGACGTCGGGTGAAGTGCGACTCCAGCCGAAGCCAGACCCAGACTTTGGAATCCGGCCGACCGAAGGGCTGCCTGATGACAGGACAACCCATTTGTTATGACTGCAGATGCATTCCTCTCGGACATCTACATTTATGGTAGGTACAAAACTGTACTGTCTAATACTTATACCTTCATTTCCCATCACAAATTGTATTTGCTTTCCAGAAGTGAGGTTGGGGGGGAGGGTATTTTTGCCATCCTCTGGAATATTCTTCCATAAGGCCACCCGTGGAACCAAGTAGCTGGGGACTCTGTCCTGTAAGTTGAGGAATGGATGGAAAAGACAACATCAGAAACTAAAGGTATGTATTTACTCTAATGATAGATGTTGTTTGTTTCCATCCTTCCTCACCCTCCCTCTTTCCTTCCCCCTTCCATCTCATGGAACATTTCTTTCCTTTCGCATCTTGTATGACTGTATGGGCTACCAGTGGTACAGGATTTCATACTGTCGCAGCTTCTGTGCAGATTTTCTCCCTTTCTTTCATGCGTCTTCTGTTACTTTGTCTGTAATAATATATGTTTATACTGTTGTTTTTCAGGATTTGAAGGCAAACTGAACCAGCTGCTCTTAAGGTATCTTCCGTTGTACGGGAGATCAACCTCACTGAAGTGCTTGATATGGGTGGCAGAGTGGCCAGCTGAGAGGAAGTCTTTTTGAAATCCTTAGCAGACATGGACTCTGAGAAAGTATTTGATAACTCCTTCGTCAAAGCTCTCTGTAGCCTACTAAAATGTGCCAAATTAATTTAAAGAGCTAAGCTCGAAGGTAGCTGAGGTGAAAACTTGCTTTCCAAATCTGTCCAATGCTCTGGACTCTCTGTTCGGCAGATGGACAGAACAGTCCTGCTCTGCAAACCCTGGTGGCTGCCACCACCATTACAGCATTAATTAGGACCCCTTTGCTTCAGTGGTTTCTATCAGAAGGGGGGCCAAAAATCTGTCCTGGCAGTTGGGGATTGGCTTGACAATTGGCAGTTGGAGACCAGAGGGGATTATGGGTAAGGGGAGAAGCCAGAGCCATGGATCCTAAATCTGGAAAAAACATCCAATGTTGGATTGAGACTCATCAGTTGAGGAAGGATGGAAACAGATAATGCAGATCTATTGTTATGGTATGTACATAATTATCATTTAAGAATAGCTACAAGTTTTGTGACAATGATAAAATGTTTAGAGAATTTTTAGTCAGTTTATAAAGAAATTAAAGGTAAGTCAGTATAATACAAACAGGACTTGCAATATGAAGTAAGAGAAAAAAAACAATGTTATGGCATATTTAGAAAGAGAGTCATAAAAGTGAAACTGATTGAAGTAAAGAAGTAAATGAAGAAGGGAGAGAAAAGAGATGTAAAATATGAGTAGGTACTTGTTCATATTTAGGGATATAGTTTAGCCTGGATTTGAGCAAGAATAGAGCTAGATTTTGGTTAGGAGGTCTTTCAGAATGGTTTTAAAGGACTGGGGTAGGGAGGGTATTTACCTGATGGATATAGGTAAGGAGTTCCACATCTTAGCAACATAGTATGGTACAGCTCATGCCTAACAGATTTGATAGGTTTGTTGACAGAGAGGAGTCTTTGGTCATTGGATCATAAAAAACGATCTGATGTTGTCTTTTCATTCTGCCTCACAAATGGGTTCTTATCCAATCGTCGGATCCTACTCAGCCGCATAGACTAGACTTCGGACCCAGCTCTCGGGCTACTCCCTCTATCCATAATGCCCTATTCCATCCCCATTACTTCAGATCTCATTTGGCACCATCGTGGTTAGATGCAGGTTCCGCTCTCAGGCTAGTTAGGTTAATTTTTTTTATTGTTATTATACATATATTTCAGTATTTTTTTTTTTTCATAATTTCTTTACTCCTTCTTAGTTTTTCTCTGGGATTTAGGCTCTTGTATTTTTCTTCTATACTATTGCCTCTTCCTTCCTTCTTCAGTAGTTCTTCCCCTGTACCATTTTTAGTATATCTTTTTCTTTACCTTTTTAGGTAAATTTTTAATACCATTGTTGGTGTTTTGCCTTTTTTAGAAAAAAAGTCTCTTGTTTGGTTTTCCCTATTTCTGTACACTTTGTTGTTTTTCTCTTATATCAGAGAAACCAACTGGGTTTAAAAAATGCACTTATTGTGGGCATAAGATCTCCAGTTCAGATGCCAACAAGAAGTGTATTTACTGCTTGGGAACAAACCATCTGAATACGGCCTGTACAGTATGCTCGACCTTTAACCCTCAAGCTTTAGCTGACCACCAAAACAGACTTATTCTAAAAGGTCTACTACCAGCTTCTTCTGGTGCTGAAACCCCCTCTAAAACCAGCCAAGTCATTTTCTACAGAAACAAAAAAAGAAGTCTCCTCCGAAGTCCCCTAGGGCTTCTTCAGAACCGTTGGAGAAGATACGAAAGATTTCGGATCAGACCTCCTCTGATCCTAGGTCTGGACATTTACCTACAGATACTATACAGTACTGATCCAACAGCTTCAGCTTCATTTGTGATCTCTCCACTCCCATCTGCTTCCTCATCGGATCCAAGAGTAAGTTCTTCTCACGAGCCATACCCTGGAGTATACAGTAAAGCTTGCATCTCCCTCCATGCCATTTCAGGTCTTCCAAACACTGAAGAAATGTTTCAGGCCTTCTTCCACAGCGTCTTCCAGAAGTTTGTCAGAGGTGGATACGGGTAGGATGGTGCAGAAATATCTCAGGGCTCAGATACAAATGGGGATCTTGGTAGCTCTGTCCCCTCTTGGATTCGTGAGTCCCCCTAAAAAGTCCATACTGCCTCACTCTCTGATCCAACCCATGGTTTCGGAGTCCCAGGATATGAGATCCCAGAGATGCTCGGCATCAGTTCAGAGGAGAGTTTCTTTTGCATCTCCTACAGTTTTCCTAACTGGTTCTGCTCAGATACCCGTGGATCAGAGCAGTTCTCAGAGCCGAGGTGTCAGCGCCGGATCCGAGGGGTTGGGCTCTGCTCCAATTTTGTCTAATCCATCCCTTCCTGTTGGAGCTTTGGCCGTGGACAGCTCTGATCCAGTACACCTCTTGAGGCTTTGATCTGGGGTTGGCCCCAACCTACCTTCTTTGGAGGTGTTGGCTCCAAGAAGGGAGGAGAAGGTTTCCCCCTGGTCCTTCAGCTTTCAGGGTGGTAGAAAGGCTTTTCTCTCCATAGAGAGCAGTCATCTCTTGTCCCTGATTCTACCCCTCTCCCCTGTTTGGTTCTGAGCTCTGAGCCCTGTGCCCATCAGAACTATTCCACAGGGGCAGCCAGTTCCAGGAGGTCTCCAGTCTCCAGTCTGTTCCTCTAGAGGAATTTCCCCATCCCTTCTGACACCTCCCCCAAGCATCCCATGGAGGAGGTCCCTTGGAAGAGGATGTGTAAGAGGAGACACATTGACTCCCTGAAGGAATATCTCACAGAAGACACTGACTTTGAGGGAGAGTTATCCTCCAGATTGCCACCTGATGACATCTCCTTCGGAGATATTCTTGAGATCCTCAAACAGAAATGTTGTTGGTCTTCCCAATCTCCTACTCCTGAAGACTCCATGTTTCTGGAGGATTTCGGTTCTGGACCATCTATGTATTGGGTGACCCCCTTCCCTCCTGGAACATGCAGTGATAGACTTGATTTCCCACCGAGCATAAAAGGTACTGGACACTGTCAAGCCAATCCCCAACTGCCAGGACAGATTTTTGGCCCCCCTTCTGATAGAAACCACTGAAGCAAAGGGGTCCTAATTAATGCTGTAATGGTGGTGGCAGCCACCAAGAAAGGGTTTGCAGAGCAGGACTGTTCTGTCCATCTGCCGAACAGAGAGTCCAGAGCATTGGACAGATTTGGAAAGCAAGTTTTCACCTCAGCTACCTTCGAGCTTAGCTCTTTAAATTATTTGGCACATTTTAGTAGGCTACAGAGAGCTTTGTTATCAAATACTTTCTCAGAGTCCATGTCTGCTAAGGATTTCAAAAAGACTTCCTCTCAACTGGCCACTCTGCCACCCATATCAAGCACTTCAGTGAGGTTGATCTCCCGTACAACGGAAGATACCTTAAGAGCAGCTGGTTCAGGGATAGCCTTAAGGCCACATGCCTGGATGCAGCTATGTGAATTTGCAGATCCCTACAAGACATCCTTTACTAATGCCCCATTTGATGGCACTTCCTTATTCGGGCCATCAGTCAAGGACACTCTTACCCGAATGCAAACGAGAAGGAAAACACTGCCTGCCATGGGAATCAGTTTTCCACCCCTCAACGAACTTTCTCTGGAAACCAGCGAGGAGGTAAGATGATGTGGTTCTGTACATCTCTGGGATCTTTCCAGTATTTGCTTGGGGAGAATTCCTCCAGAGGCAGAGGAGGAAACTTTAATGGTAGATGTTGCCCTAGAGGCAGAGGGAGTCTGCAGGACCAGGGCTTTAGCAATTCTTTTTCTGACAGGCCCTATCAGCACTCCTGAAGTGCTGCCCAACTGTTGAACTCTGGAGGCAGTTGGGGGTCAATTCTCTTTGCACCTAGACGCCTGGACAAATATCACAAAAGATTCTTGGGTGCTAAGAATAATATCCTGAGGTTACTACATACCATTGTCCCTTTATCCTCCTCCCTAAAGGAAAGAACTTCCTGATGTTCCATCCGGTCAGAGGAAGGATGCAGCACAAGTCTCTAGAGAAAAGAACCATCCAAAATGTCCCACCCAACCAGATAGGATTTAGAACTTACTTGCACTCCTTTTTAATGCCAAAGAAAACAGGGACTTCAGACCCATTTTGGATCTAAACAAGTTGAACCAGTATGTAAAGAAGACAAAGTTTTGAATGGTCACGGGCCAGTCCATCCTACCTTTTTTGCACAAGGATGATTGGATGTGCTCCATAGATCTCCAAGATGTGTGCTGTAACATAAAAATAGACAGGCGATCCAGGAGATACCTATGCTTTTGGCTGGGAGCCAATTATTTCTAATTTAAAGTTGTGCCCTTTGGATTCACCACAGCCCCTAGGGTGTTTACCAAATACATGGCAGTAGTAGCAGCTCACTTGAGGCTCAACGGATTCCAGGCGTTTCTATATCTAGACGATTGGCTTCTCACTGCTTCATCCAAGCATCAACTTCTACAATCCAGGGACTATTTGCTCCAGATTTGCAACATCTTGGGTGCCTTGATAAATCTTGCCAAAACAAAATTAGTCCCAGTACAAAGCTTGGAGTTCATAAGAACTCTCTTGAATGCTACAACTTTGGTAGCTTCTTCACCGCATTACGTCCTTGAGACTTCAAGTTCAGACTATTCTTTCTCAACTGTCTCCTTCAGCAAGATTAGTGCTGCAAGCTCTTGGGTTGATGACAGCGGCCATACTACTGGTTCCTTTAGCACCCTTCTTTATGCAAAGTCTCCAATGGACTTTGGCTTCTCAGTGCCCATTATTTGTTAACCCCTATTCTTTCCTATAAAACTCACCCCACTTTGCAAATGACACATTCATTGGTGAATTCAATCCAGTCTAGTTCTGAACAGACCCTTCATTCTTCTACCTCCATTTGCCACAGTAACCACATATGCCTCCCAACTGGGGTGTG
The DNA here is from genome assembly GCF_019279795.1 of Protopterus annectens. NCBI lineage: Eukaryota > Metazoa > Chordata > Ceratodontiformes > Protopteridae > Protopterus > Protopterus annectens. The sequence continues at coordinate 890,420,305 of NC_056730.1, read as the reverse complement.
GGGGGCATTTCTTTGGAAGGATGGTCCAAGGCGTGTAGTCCCTACAAGCCTTTCAAGATGCTCTTCCTCTGGGGACTACTGCTGTTCAGACAGACAGCATGCCGGTAGTCTGGTATGTCAACAATCAAGGAGGAACCTGATTGTACTTGTCTCCTGTGCAGTGAGGCCATGAGGGTTTAGGAATGGAAGATCTCATCAGACCGCTTTATTATTACAATGCACATCCCAAGGAAAACCAACATACTAGTAGACAGGCAAAGCAGATCCATTCTGATTCCTCACAAGTGGTCTGTCTATCAAGTTGGTAGTGCATATGATTTTCAGGTGTTGGGGCCAACCTTGCTGCGACCTTTTTGCCACCCTCGTCAACAAGTGCAGCAAGTGTATAACCAGATCAAAAAAATAAAAACGGCCACCAGAGACTAAACGGAAGACACAACTTTTAATACGCCACAGAAAACAAAGTAACCAAATGACTATGTGTTTTCACCAGGCTCTAAACACTGGCTTCTTCAGAGTCATTTGGTAAAACACTCACAACTCTTTAAATATACAAACAGCTGACTGGTTTATTTAACTATGCATACAAGAATTAAATTGATAAAATCAGTAAACACACAAAAATCCACCTCATTTTAAACTTCTTAAACTTTAGGGACTTTAACATTCCATTAAATCTTGGTTATCATATTTTATAGGCAGGATAACCAAACTAAACACACTTGTTAATAAAATCAATAGTTAACTAAACTAATGTAAAAACATTTTATAATAATGTTGTACATATAAAAACCTACTTTTGTTATTCCTAACTATGTATTGTTCAACACTGTTCAATGAAGCTGTTTCCAAGTTAAATACAATTAAATTTTAAAATAGGCTTCAAGGAAACAGCATCATTTAGACCGGGTGACTATAAGGCATTAAGTCTGAAGTTGCCAAGTTGTTTCCAGGGCTCCAACTTTGTTGTTAATGTCACAGCCCCTTTCACCCATAAATACTCGGTCAATAATAAAAAAATACAAACTTTTTAAAATTCTTACATTTTTTTGAATGTAAATAAAGTGCATTGTGCTCGTCCTTTCTGTTAATACTTCTCAAATGTTCAGAGATTCTGTCACATAATCTATGAATGGTTTTACCCGCATAGAACCCTTCACATGAGGTACATAAAGCAACATAAACAATGTACTTGGTGTTGCATTTAACTAACCTTGGACATGGAAGGGTATATTTATAATCATGTGCACAAATATATGGACCTTCATTGATGTATCTACAATATTTACACATCCCACATTTCTTCATAAAGGACTTTCTCCCAATTTTAACTTATCTTTCAAGGATATCTTTTAAGTTATTCCCTGTACTATAAACAATCAATGGCTCAAATCCTAAAATTGACTTAATATTGTCACTAAAGCAAAATTTCCATGCATTCCTCAGACTTTCCACCAAATCGTAGGCCCTATCATTGTATTTTAATACAAATGCAGCTCCTATTTTTCTAAGTTCTTGTCACTATGTGTGACAGGGGTCACTTTCCATAGTATAGGAGTGTAAAATGTTTCCCTTTTTCTCATAATCTCCCATTTGGTGTTTAATAATAATTTTAAAGGATAACCCCTTTCTAGGAACATTCCTGTCAACTTAAACATTTCATCCTTAAAGGTTAAGTTGTCACTAACCAACCTAGATATTCTCACCATCTGTCCCTTTATAATCCCTTTCCTTTGGTGATAGGGGTGACAACTATTGAAATGTAAAAGTGAATTAAAATATGATTCCTTTCTATAAATATTACTACATAGACCTTGTGGTGTTTTCTTAATAGTAATGTCAAGGAAGTTGATCTCTTCTTGGTGACAAAAATGTGTAAATTTAAAAAATTCCGTGGTGGTGTTCAGGTAAACAATGAACTCCACAATAGATGTCTCATCACCTTTCCACAAAATTAACACGTCATCTAAAAATATATTATATAACAAAATATTGTATTTGTAGATAGATGAAAAAATGAATAAATGTTCCCATGCAAGTAATACCAAATTAGAAAAAAACGGGAGCACATTTTGCTCCTATTGCTACACCAGTTAACTGCTGGTAAATTTCCCCTTCAAAACTAGTGAAGTTTTTCACTATAATTTCCATGAGGTCTATTAAATTTATTTTGTTTTTATCTATCTTTTTACTTTTTACAAGACTCTCATGGAACATGGCCAATCCTTGTTCATGGGGAATAACTGTGAATAAATTAACTACATCCACTGTTATAAAGACAAAATCATTATTATTTTTAACTTGCCTAAGCCTCTCCAGGCAATGCCATGAATCTGTCAGAATATGTCCAGCCTCTTCTACTGCTACTTTTGATCAAGTGTCCACAAAAGAAGCAAGGGGCTCAGTCTTAGAACCCCTAGCTGCCACAGTCGGTCTAAATGGAGGGTTACTAACTTCTTTGTGGACCTTGGGAATACCAAATATAATTGGTAAAGTTGGAAGTTTTACTGTTAAATAGTTGTATTCAACTTCATTAATAGCACCCTGGAATAGTGAATCCTGGAGAAATAAATCAATCTTTGAGTAGGCCCTATTAACGTCATTTTTTGACACTCTTCTATAAGTTATCTCATCATTGAGAATATGCATCATCCTACTGGAGTAGTCAATTTTAGTCATAATCACCATTCCCCCTCCCTTGTCCAGTTTCATGTACCTAAATTGTTGGTTTTGAAAAGAACTTTTAATAAAAAGCCTTTCATCTTTCGTTAAGTTATCGTTCACAATTCTGTCTTGTAATAAAACCTTTCTAAATTCAGTTTCTAAACATCTCTCTAAAGTAATAATCTCTGGATTTGGTGGGGGAATGAATGTACTACTTCTTCTAAGAGACGTGTTAATTTCAGTTTCAGTGGTGCTGACTTTGTTACAAGAGAAAAACATTTTTAAATGTAGCTGTCTCATATAAAGTTTAAGGTTAATGAAGACTTGGGCAATGTCCAATCTGTAAGTGGGTACAAAATTTATACCCTTACTCAACAAATCAAAATGGACATCGCTTATTTCCATGTCAGTGTAATTGTATATGTAAAAAACATTTCTCTTACACACTTTGTAACCCACTGATGTGTTGTTAGTATTAGAAAGTGTATAATCTCCAGGGTTACTAATATTATCAAGTGAACATTGCTGGAACCCACTGATGTGTTGTTAGTATTAGAAAGTGTATCATCTCCAGGGTTACTAATATTATCAAGTGAACATTGCTGATTAAAATAACTATTAAACACATGTTGCTCATTTCCTAACTCAGAAATATCACTGCCATTCAATGGTCCAACTTTTGGGGTACTTTCGTTAACAAAACACACTGCATTTTCAGAAAAAACATTTAATCAAGTTGTGTGAACAAAAATCATTCATAGACATTAATAACCCCTTCTGTTCACCCTCCCACCTCCGCCTTTCCAGTAGTGGTGTTGAACATTCCTACCTGTCTGTCCCTTGTTTAACAGTCTCTCCGATCTCCTCAACTCAGTCTGGTGTTCTAAAAAACATTCATCCGTATCATCATTTTCCCCAAAGTTATTTTGTTCAGTACTACCAAGTCCGTTCATTAGGCAAAAAAATATTATGCAGCAAGTACTTCACTCTGATCCCCCCCTCATGGAAGTCAATGAGAGATGCCCTGATTCACGATTGACCCCGGGTCTCCTTTGTGCCTACCCTCCTGTTCCACCAATTCCAAAATTCTTACAGAAAGCAAACAGACTGAAGAGCAGGGTCATCCTCATTGTCCCCTTCTGACCTCGGCAAGTATGGTTCCCCTTCCTATGGTCTCACTTGTGATATCCGCCATGCATACTGGAGCCTGCTCAGGATCTCCTATCCTATCCATTAGGAATTCAACATCCCAATCTCCAAGCACTCAAACTAACCACGTGGTTTCTTCACTTCCTATAATAGTTACAGTCCAGTCTTTCTTCACCAGTTCGCAATATTATTTTGGCCTCCTAGAAAGCTTTTAATAAAAAAAGTCTACAGAAGCAAATGGAAAAGATTTTTTATTTAGGCTTCTAGTCAGAATATTGACCCCTTTTCAGTTTAACTTCAGACATTATTCTCTTTCTAACACCTCTTTTTAAAGAAGGGGCAAGTTTTTCAGCAGTTAAACTTCAGTTGGCAGCGATTCTGAAATGTCTTCTGGAAATAGATCTACTTCTCTGGCCTCTTCCAGATTGTGTAAAGCAGTCATGAAGGGTATTTTTCTTCTCAGACCCCCTATAAAAGACCCTTTCCCTCTTTGGAACCTTGCTGTGGTTCTTCAAGGATAAACTCAGAAGACCCTTGAGCTGTCTGACATATGTGAGCTGAAATTTCTTTCATGGAAACTATCTTTTTGGTAGCTGTAAGTTCAGCAAAAAGGATTTCTGAACTCTAGGCTATTTCAGCTAAATTTTCTTATATTGTCTTTCACAGAGGCAGAGTTTCTGTGTGGACTGACCCTTCCTTTCTTTATCATCTGAAAAGAAAAGTAATCAGTCCATTCAGTTACTGTTTTCCCCCCAAAGTTTTCTAAAAAAGGAGAATACATGCTTCATCTTTTCCACGTACAGACAACTACGTTTTTATCTTCGCAGAACAAAATAATTTGGAGAGTCATATCATCTTTTCATATCCTTTTCCCCTATTCACCTAGGTGAGGCAGTATCTAAAGATGTCCTCCTAGTCCTATGTTGCAGTATTCTTAGTGTGGGATTCCCCGCCTCAGGTGACCCGAACGTCCGCTCCTATACAAAAGCTCAAGCCTGGTTGCTGTTGGTGCATGGGACGTCACATGTAGAGCCGTAAACCAGGGACCTTAAATGTGATGTCTGCATGCACAGACCTCAGAACTTTTCAGCCGCAGTCGACTGTCACACCGATCGCTTCGCTCCTCCAATTTGAAGACGTCTAAAGCTAAGTACCCCATTGGGAGTTTTGTTTTCTTCTTGCTTGAGCTTGGGTGTGCTATACCCTACCATTAGCCGATGTTCGCTAAGAAGGGTAAATACTGATGCAGGCACCAGATTCTGCATAAGGATATATGCACGACCATTGCGTTTTCTGCCTAGGCCGAGAGCATGACCATACCTCTTGCCCTATTTGCCAGTCGTTTGTACCTAAGACACTGTAGTCGTTTGGCTGCCCTAAATCTGTATTTAGAAAATCAGAGAGTCAAAAAGCTAGCTCTCAGGATGGATCCTGAATCGGCTGCCCCGGTGGAACCACCACGGAAAAAGGCCAAAGTTCCAAGGTCTAGCACCTCTGCCTCTCTGCCATCGGACGTCCTGCCAGCTTCCTTTTTAAGAGTTGAGGGACATCCGTTAGAGCGTTTTATTCCGGCGACTCCCCTTACGGAAACCTCTTGAGAAATAATGGCCAGCACGTCCATGGCGACAGTTCAGACGTCGGTCCCTACTGATGTCAAGGGGGAACCAAATAACGCTGGACGACCGACTGGGAGACCATTACCTGAGGCCCCTGCTCCTACCCAGGCACCTGAATCCAGGCCTTCTCCTAAGAATCATTGAAAAGGAAGCAGAAAACCAAACACCTTTCCCCACCCCCAGAGGGAGTTCCAGACTGGCAGTCCTTCACCAGTTCCTTGATGCAGGCTTTCATGGCCCTTAGGCCCATGGCCTCTTCCCCCTCCACCATTCCTGTACTCAGTCCTAGGCCTGGCTCAACTGTTTCTCTCCCCCTCCCCACTGCTCATGAAGGGGAAGAAGAACAGGGGTCTTACTACTCTTCCTCAGAGGAATCCATTTTCTTATTCATCTCAAATTGCCTGTCCACTAGAATAGTATTCCCCTGATGAAGAATCCATAGAGGGGGACTCTTCCCCCAGAGGATATCACTTTTGGATACACTATCACAAAGATGAAGGACTTCTTTAAGTGGGACACTTCCCAAATGATTGAAACTCAAAAGAGATACTTTGAGTTACTTCAGGTGGAATCTTCTTCCCCTTCAGCCATCCCACCTGTTATTCCTGCATACCTTGATGCTTTTTCTTCAGCATCCAAAAATCCAGATTCACAGCCTCCTGCCCCTAAGAGGCGAAACCGATTCTATAAAGTACCAGATTAACAAACATTCCTGGTAAAATCACCCCGGGCAGACCCAGCAGTGATTGCTGTCTCACCTGACAAGCAGTCAAGACTGATTCCTTCAGCATCTCTTTTACCTACTGACAAAGACAGTAAAAACGTGGACAGGATAGGCAAGAAGGTTTATACCTCTTTCACCTTAGCATTCAGGGCTATAAACTACCAAACCCATATGATAATATATCATTTGGACCTTGTATCCCAAGCTTCTACTCTCCTAGCATCCACTCCTGACTGCCCTAACAAAACCAGAGGCAGCATCAAAACTGTCCCAGGCTTTTCAAGTAGCCAGACATTCTGTTAGATGCAGTTATGATGCAGCAGAGGCCTCTGCAAGGTCCGCCGCTTCTGCATCAGTACTCCGCAGATACTCTTGGATACTCCTTCAGCCCCTACCAGAGGATTTCAAGTCAAAAATCCTAGATGCTCCTCTAGACCACAATCTCCTGTTTGGTAAACAATCTGCAGACCTCATTAAAATCCTTCAGTTCCTGAACACGCAACCTTTTCATATGGTAGATTTGGGAATCTTAAAGGGATACTAAGTGGAAATGGTGAATGGCCACTGACAAAGTAGGCATGCGTGCGTGTGGGAATTGTGGTGTCTGCAGTAGGGCAAAAAATCTTGATGGATTTAAAATTAATGGTAAGCTCTATAGGGCCAGGGAGACCTTTCATTGCAACTCACAGGGGGTTGTTTACATTATAGGCTGTGATTATGAGAGAGTGAAATGGTACGTAGGTCAAACAAAAAGGAAAGTTAAAGTAAGAATTATGGAGCACATAGGGGACATCAGGAAAAGAAATAACATAAGTCCAGTAGCAGAACATTTCATGTCAGTACATGGGGGAAATAAAAATTAATTTTTAGTGTACAGGTATGTCTTTTCATGAATAATGGAGGAAACTTTAAGAATGAACTTGATAAATTAGAATGTAAAATGATTATAAATTTTAGAACACTTCAACCTAGGGGCATGAACATAGAAAGTAATTTAACTTTGTAAGAAGGCAGAGTTTAAAAGTTTTGTATGAAAAGGTGTATGATGAAAAGTTTAAAATATGCTATTGAATTAATATTTGCAGTAGTGTGATTAGAATTGTTTATATTGTATAAATAGTAATATTTAATAGCTTGTATTATGCTCATGTCTTTAATTTTGAAATGAATGCACTAGTTTCAATTAAGGTCTTAATTAAGGTGTTTGTGTGTTAATTCACAGTGAGAATGACTAGAAAATGGGTGTGTCTTCACATATTTGTATTCCTTTGAAGGCAAAAGGCCGAGGTACCAGAATAAAGGATTTGAAAATTTTTACCCTGGAGTTGTCTGCCTTGAAGCTGAGCTCTATTTTCTATGTTTTTATGGTTGTTAGTCACTGGAAGTGAAGTGGAGTGGAGTAGTAACTTTATGTATCCATTTTTGTTCCAAGTGAACGTCCCTATCCAGTGCCAGTAGTGAGGATTCAGGCTCCGTGGTTACTGGCCTAGAGTGGGGACATTGCATATTGGTGAGCAGTGTTCTAGATATTAACTGAACGTCTGTAGCTAGTAGGCATCATCACTGAAGGTGGGTGTACTGTCAAGCAGTCACAAGGTAAACATACAGAGTTTTATTTCACAACAGTTTTATTTATTTATTTTTTGTTAGTTTAGTTTAGTCAGGGAAAGCAGGCAAAGATGTTAGCAGAGGATTATGGCAAGCTGACAAAGAACCAGTTGGCCAAGATGTGTGAAGCCGTAGGACTGGTGTATGCCAACCTGACTAAAGAAGAAAAGATTTCAGCGTTAGTCGCAGCTCAGCCCAGCAACCAGGAGGATAACCAGTTTGGTGATGGGGTTATACAGCCCTCAGAAACAGGACAGTTCACCTTTTCCTCAGATTTGGAGGCTGAAGATACTGAGAAGCAGCATTAACATGAAAGGGAGATGCTGACTCTTCGCCAGGGTCATGGAGATAATGGGGAAGGGAATGACCAAGCCCCAGAAGCAATAAAGGTTGGTAAATTTCTTCCACAAGTTACAGAGGGTGATACTTTTGATAGTTTTATTCATATGTTTGAAAGAGTATGTAAACAGTATAATGTTGATCGAGGGCTCTGGGTTCGGTTCCTGACCCCCTTACTCCATGGTAAAGCTGCAACTGCTGTTTCTGAATTGTCTGATATTGATTGTTTAATGTCTACTTGAATGTTTTAAGTTAATACCTGAAGCAAAAGTTTTGTGAGCATAGATGCAAGGCAGATGAAAGTGTGTGTGATTATATTGCTGAGTTAAGCACTTTAGCACTTCATAGTACTGAATATGAAGTACTCTCTTCTGTTTGTTTTGCAGATATGAAGATGCTGCTGAACAAAACTCACCTGCTTTCCCTAAATGATACTACTGTTTCTGTTATGTGCATTACTTACTTGCACTGTCACTGCACATGCAAGTGCTTGTAGTGTAACAAGTCCTTCCATCTTGAGATTCCTTACTGTAGTTCTCTGTCCTTACTAGTTTGCCTGCAAAAAATTTCCATGGTGTGCATCTGTTAGAATTTGACCAGATGTCATGGCTATCTGGTTCTTCTAGCTACCCTTAAAAATGGTTCAGTAACCGTATGACATAGTTATTATTGTAAAGCACCCTAACTGTGCACTGCTTTGCTGCTTTGTCCTACAATGCCTTCTTTTTTGCTAATTTTCTCTTCTTTCCTAAATGCTCACCTTCCCACTTTCAGTCTCCTCTTGTTGGCACATCATTCGTAACCATAAGCACCCACTACTCTCCTTACTTGATAACATTTCATAGCCTTCCTGTGGATCACTATTACTGTAATATTTATGACATATGGAAACTAATTATTCCTTCCAACAAGCCTGTCTTGTACAGCTCTGTGGATTTGGTGACTTGTACTTCCCCCCACCAAAGTGCAGGTTCACATGCTAGCACTCTAAATAAACCAGGTAGTTAGACCGCTTAATCTTCAATTCGTTTTTGCTGCAAATGTAAGCAGTGTTTTGGTGAGAAAGTTGCAGCTGCTTGATGTAGTCTCAGCAGAATTATTTGAAAGATAAGTACCTCTGGGAAATATTAATTGTCCGTAATTTTGTGTTTTTTGACTGAACAATTTCTAGGGAACTATTTAATGATTTTCAGGTATGCTTTAATCAGCTCTGAAAGTATTTGCAACTGTGGGTAGCAGGTTCCATATAAGCATTTGCATTATAAGTGCCATTTTGTTTAGGGAGTCTGACTTGAAGGTAGACTGCCCAGTCTGTTTTATGTGGATTTCAGTCGAAAAACTTGTGGAAGTACAGAAGCATCTCTTCATGCCTGGCTGGTGCAGAAGAAGCTGGAGGCCATTATACAGCTTTCAGGCTAGACAAGTTATCTACTACTGCAAAATGGTCCTTACCAGCCCAAGAACTGTCTTATTTAAGGCGGGGGGACATCTGGAGGGTGCATGCTAAACCTTCCTCATCATCTAAGGATCACGGTAATCCTCTAGGCAGGAAATGTTCTCTTTCCATGTTTATGGACTGAGTTACTACCACCCTTATATTCACAAATTGGTATTTATTGTGAACAATTTATGAGAAGCACAGAAAGCCAACAACAGTTTGATCATGGCGGTTCAGATCTGGTAAGCTGTTGATATGCAGTCAAACCCCTCCATGTATCATTCCAATATTTCAGTGTTTTAATGTATAGTTAAGGCTAAGGATCTCATATATGGTCATTAGTAGTCCTCTTCCACAGTGTCAAGGTATTGAAAACTCTGTCCCAGAATCACGAGGCAACTTGGGTTTCAAAGCTATTCAAGGAGACCAACCATTGCTTAATGGAAGTTCATTCCTAGATTTCCCAGTCCTGTATGGAAAATGTCCTGTCTAACAAACCTGTCATACTGTCTATGGCCATTAGCAATTGTATTGTTCCAAGTAGCATTAAGATGATTTTGAAATCCAAAACCCAGAGTAACCATAGTTTCAATATCTCTAGGACACTTGTCAAGTGAATCTTGCTTAAAAGCCTGTAGTTTACACTATACAATGCATATTTTTTATGAGCCTCCTAACTGTATTCCTACAGTATCTGAAATTTTCCAGTATATTGTCACTGAATACATTTCAGCTTGATAATGCCATTGCCAGTATAAGGGTAAAAAGCAGTTCCGTATTTAGTTATTGGCTTAATCAGATTTTTAAACGAGGAACTAAAGCTTCCTTCTCATCAAAAGATAGTCTGAAATATTAATACTGTTGAGCAGAAACATGTCCTCACCACCTGGCCAACAGAACAACCATAATCCAGTTTGTTGGAAATCACTGTTCCAAGGTCTTTAAAGTAAGAGAATACAGAAATGATGTCATTATTTAAAGCACAGGCATAGATTTTATTTGATCCTATATACATAACTTTTAATGTTCCCACTATTGAAGGAATTCTTATTTTCTAATGCTCATGTATATAGGTTATCCAAGTACTTCTGGAAAATGTTGTGGTCGTCAGATGAAGTTACCAAGCTAGCAGCCTGTGCATCACCTGTAAGTTTCAAAATGTAACATTTAGAACTGGTTAGCATCGTAAACATGAAGACATGGAATAAAATGTTTCAACATTGACCGTGTGGGACACCACTTATTACTTAAAAAAAGCTGTGACTGTGACACCCCTAGCAGTTATTATGGACTTCCCATCTTGTAATCAATTGGATAATCACTATATTCTATATGGATTTTGGTCCTTTCTTGCAAGTGCTTTAATAATTGCTGTATATGGGACTGAACCAAAGCTTTCCAATTCATCCTGTTTATGTTACAAGTAGTTCTGATGCTGTTTGTTTTACAGGTGTGAAAAAGGCTCATCAGAGCATGGGTCCAGGGATGCTTTGTATGCCAGGCATAAATTGCCTCTCTCTAATCTTTAGGAGACCAAGTGTAGAGATATTGTTTGAGGAGATCTGCATATGATATTGTGTTTATGTCCTGTAATCTTTTTGTAAGGAACCTTTGCAGATGTTCCATTTGCTACATGTGTCTTGTCAGGTACATACCGAAGGGGACAATATACTCCGGCTCTGTTGAGGGCAGAGTGTATTGATATAATGACTTTCTTGGACCTAGATGCCATGCCCTCACTTTTAAATTGAGCAGCATAGTAGAATTTCCTTTCTATCTTGGACACATATTGGCCAAACGCCAGGTTACTAGCTACATGTGTTCCCAGATCCCTGATTAGTGGATCTACTCTTAGGGTGTTTTATTGATGACAGCAGTTTCCTGGGTGTACAGTTTCCCAAAAGGTACTGTAATGCATTTTTTTGGAATTGAGTTTTAAGCTGTGGCTTTGGCACCAGTCATTTGTCTTTGTTAGACCCTCTTGTAAGATGTTTGAGCATTTGGGAGATTCTGTTACTACTCAGAGTTTGCAATCTTCTGCAAACTTGGTCAGCCAGAGGCCTTTGACTCTCCCATTGACTTCTGTGAAGTAGATCCCAAAGAGGAGTGGGCTTAGCATGGAGCCCTGTGAGAATCCACTGGTGACCTGCCTCTTTGTGGTGGTGATCTCACCAATCCTAACTTCATGGGTCCTATCTGTGAGCCAGTTGGCTATCCAGCTTGTTATAGAGGGGCCTATACTCAATTCCGTTAAGTTTGTTAACAATGCCAGAGTAGTGTATTGTATTAAATGCCTTAGGCTGGTCAAGACAGACAGTGTGCACTATTTTACCCTCCTCTGTTGCCTTGGTGACCTTCTCAAAGATGCCCACCAGGTTCAATAGACATGCCGTCCCTTTGACAAAGCCACACTGGGATGGAACTAGTGTCTTAAGGTCTCCTATGTCTTTCTTGATCATTTCCATGATCATTCTTTCAATGGCTTTGCATGTAAAACTAGTCTGACTAATGGGCCTGTAGTTTCTGGGGTCTGTTTATCGTCTACCCTTATGAAGAGGTATGACCATTGCAGTCCTCCAGTCTTGTGGCACAAAGCTTGTTTTGAGACTATAGTTAAATAGTACCTCCAGTGGCCCTGATAGGTCATAATTTAGACTCTTCAGGAGGCATCCCGGGATAATATCGGGGCCCATTAAAAGGTTGTGTTTTTGGCCTTGGTGAACACTGCCAGGACATGCTGTCTATTTATAGTCGGAGGGCTTATGTTTAAAGGTATTTCTTAGGGGGTGGGTAATGGGGGTGAGTGAGGACTTAAGTTGGAACTGAATTTGTCAGCAGCAGATTTGCTATAGCACCCAGCTCAGTGAATATAGCACCCTTAGCCATCAGTTCACCACAATGCTGTGTGCTGCCTTTGAGGTTTCTGACCTAGCTGAAGAAGGCCTTATAGTTGTCTTTTGCCTGGGAGGCTGTCTTGACCTAAAAATTTGGATTTATTGGACTTAATTAACCATCCAAGTTGCCTGTTTAATTTGCTGAGAGAGCTCTTATCTTTATAGAAATTACACTTCCTGATTTTAGCCATGATTTTTTATTCCTTTTGTTGTGTAATATCTTTAATTTTGGATACCATCAGGTTGGTTTGTTTTTTGTTAGTTTTGGGCTTACTTCAGGTAGATACAGCAGTCTCTATTCAGCCACTGACATGCTTGTATAGATTTTCTGTGACCAATTCTGCATAGGCTGCTGTGCTCTCTGGGTTTGGAGGGGCACTGAATTTTGACATACTGTCGCTTAATGAAAGGTAGTTTGCCTTGGAATAGTTCCTGACCTTTACTGTGTTTGCTGTAGTTACTCAGTTAATTTAAATTTTGAAGGAGACAGCTTTGTGATAGGACCTTACTAGGGAGAATGTGACATTGGGGGGGGGGGGGGGGTGCAACTTTCTTTCATAAGTTTTGAGTACAAGTTCCAGTATTTTATAACCTCTAGTAGGAATATGCACTAACTAGTCAATGGTATCTGCATGTATAAAGTCCAGGAATCTGCATTTATAAAGTCCAGAAATCTCTCTGCCTGCAGATTTGAGGCCGTGTAGGATTCCCAGTCTATAGAAGGGTAACTTAAAGACTCTCATGAGTAAGGTGTTAGATTAGATGTTGAGTGTCTCCAGTAGGTATGAGTATGTATTATAAGTTTTGTGGGACACAGAGGGTGATGTATTGCTTACCATATATAGGTTCATAGGTAGGTACTAGGCTATCTGCTCGAGGGCATTTATAAGCCTAGCCAGAGTGTGTCGGCTTTCGCCTCTCCAATAATTAATTAACTGATCCTCTGTCAAGCAGAGCCAATGAAGTGATCTGAGGAGTGTATTTTCTGTTACCCATCCACTTGTCAAGGTTTCTCTTGCAGAGTGTTAATGAGGGGCTCTGCCTAATGTAGTTTGGAATTTTGTTCCAAAGCATGGGGAGTCTCTGTGACAGGAATCTATCCCTCTGGCATGTTCTATTTATTGTTGTGGCGAGGTTTAGCTCACTAGAGCGCGTGGCGCGCAGTGACTTGGATTTCTTTAGGCGGAGCATGTCCATTAATTCTGAGTTGGACATGGCTTTATAAGTTAGGCAGAGATCACTTCTGAGTAAGCGATATGCCACTGAGTACAACCAGAGTTTTTTCAGTCGGGCTGCATAGGACATATGTTTGAGGCCAGTAATCCTCTTGGTGAGGTACTTTTGTGGTCTTTCCAGCTGTTGGAAGTGTCTTGTGAGGTACATCCCAAATGGGGCATTGTACTCTATGATGGGTCTGATGAGTGACGAGTAGAGGGTCACTATAACCTCTTTATTTCTAGATGCGAACCCTTTAATAATTAGATGGGCCACATAGAAGGATTTCCTAACTAATTTGGCAGTATAATTGTCAAAGGAGAGATTACTGTCTACCTGGGTCCCCCAGATCTCTTATTACCTCTTCTGTATTAAGGGGGCTGCCACCTATGTGGTAATTTGTGGGTGTTTTGTTTTTCCCAAACGGGATGACTATGCATTTTTTTGGCATTTAGCTTGAAGCCAAGACTTTTATTATAGCTCCCAGTTTGCAGTCATCGGCAAACTTGGTTAGCCATAGTCCTCCTGTGTTTGCCTGTACTTCTGAGAAGTATATGCCAAATAGTAGGGGTCCCAGGACCGAGCCTTGCGGGACACCACTTGTGACTGGTTTAGAGTCGGACCTGGAGCCCGCTATTCTTACCGTGTGAGTTCTGTCTGTAAGCCAGCTGGCAACCCATCTCGTGACGTAGAGGTTTATGTTCAGGCTGGGGAGTTTTTTGTAATACCCAAGTGGGGAATGGTGTCGAAAGCCTTGGCAAGGTCAAGGTAGGCTGTGTGAACAACCTTTCCCTCGTCTATGGCCTTGGTGACTGTCTCGAAGAAGTCAACCAGGTTTAGTAGGCATGATCTGCCCTTAACAAAGCCAAACTGGGTCGGGTCAAGTGTTTGAAGGTTCCCAATGTCTTTGTTAATGAGTTCCATGATATGGTACAGGATTTTTTCTGTAGTGACCTGCAAGTGGAGAAACTCCAGCTTGTTATCCTGTTTAACCAACTTAGAGGTATGTTTGTTGATGTATATCATGACACTTTCACCTTTAGTCCCTGTCTGCGTAGCTGCTGGTCTAAAAGTGAGAGATATCTATATTCTCCAGGGTGAGAAGGGCTTGGAAGGACTGTGTTTTTTTTTAATTTATTTTTGTCTCCTGGCATTGAGCAGTAACACCTTGTGGTTCATTTGAGTTGATTTTGCTATGTCGGTAGGTTTGTCAGTTTGGCATTGCCTAAAAAAGGCTCTATGGAGAGGATAAAGTCTTCACCACTATTTGAAAACCTAGGGAGATTAAAAGTTCTAGTCACTATTCGAAAGCCTGGAGCGGAGAAGTACAGATTGTCCATGACAAGGCAATGTGGCCTGTTAAACCATGCCTTCCCCTGCTGACAAATATCAACTCCCCCTTATCATGACACCAGAAACTCAGTTTTGCTCATATTGTGACATCTTCCTTGGTGAACGTAATGTGCTGCTCGGTGCTAGGCTGTTACAAGCCTGAGACACACAGAGAGATCTAGGTCTCTCTTTTCATATAGTCTAGGGGGAGTAAGTCTTGGGTCATTTACACCTACATGGACTATGATGGAATCATACTGGCACAAGTGGTGCAGTGACTTGACTGCATGTGTAATTTGGTGGATCCTGGCTCCAAGTAGGCAACTGACAGTTATTTTCTCCTTGTTCAGCCGAGTTAGAGGGTATGCCCTTACAATGGGTAGTGTTTGCTTGCTTTATATATTTATATGTATTTGGGACTGCACTGAGCACAGCTGTACGTGTAGTGTTAGGCATTTCTTTTGCCAAATGCTTCTGGGTTTGCAGAAGATAATCTTTGCTGATGGGTGGTCTAGGAGGTCTTTGTTGTTTAGGAAGATTGCATTTAAGTACCTCAGCATACATTGATCTATGTGGGTGTTGTGTGCTTGGTTTTGACAACCTGATGTGTGCTTTTATGCGAGGGTTTAGCTTCCAATGACATTGTGTATTCACACCTCTTACATACTCTATGGGTTACTTTAAGGATTAGGTGGTTTTCAGTAACCATGAGATCATTGCTACATTGTCTCAAGATACCCATATCCATCAGGCTGCCTGCAGAGAAGTTAGGAAATTGCATATTCATGTTATCCAGTCCTCCTAATAGGTGAGCTAAAAGGTTGTAGCATATGGTAGCTAACAGAAGGCTTTTTTTTTTGGGGGGGGGGGGTTGGAAACCAAATAAGCTATAAAACACTAAATTCTACTAAATTTAATGGCATTGCCACTCTACTCACAAACTAGGTGCTCTGAGGATGTTCTTCGTGTTTCACTGTTGCAGTCATTACATTTGGGTAATCCTGCTGGCAGGTTGCCCTCAGCCGGCCTGAATTCCAAAGTCTTGGGTCCTGCGTCGGCTGCTGTCGCCCCTTCCCTGACGTCAGGAGTATAAAAGAAGCAGCCGACACCATTTTCTTCAGTCTTTCTTTCTTGCCACGCAGTGTCCAAAGCAGAAGCAGTTTGCAAGTGCTGGTCGGCCAACTCCTGAAATTTTCGTGTTTGAGTTTCAGAATCGAAGTCTTCAATAAAGCTAAGTACCCCGTTGGGGAAACTTTTTCTTGCTCCAGACCAATGTCAGAAAAAGTTAATAATTGTATTACTTGTGGAAAGCAAATACCTCATAAGGATTTTCATTCTTACTGTATTCCTTGCCTAGGTCCTGATCACAACGTTTCTGGTTGTTGGTTTTGTGCTAGATTTAACCAACGCACTATTAAGCGTCGGTATAATTTTGCTTTAAAGTATTTTGGTAGCCGGTTTAATTATCCTAAAATGTCGTCGGATAGCCATCCGACTATCGGAGTTTACAAAAAACGCAAAGAAAAGGATAGAGAAAAACAACCGAGGCCCAAAACCGACGACGAAGCTTCTCTTAAGCCAGTCGCCGGTTCTCAGTGAGGCACTTTCGCAGCCCCTGACACCTGCTACTTTAGAGTCACAGGCAGCTACCGACTCCCACGTGGAGTCAGCCATGCCGCTGGATACTCAAAAGTATTGGAGCCTCGGACGCTAATCCCTCAGATGGGTCCGGAGCCGCTGAGCAGGTACCGGCTTCTGAGGGTGTATTCAGACCACAACATCTTTACATTAAAACGACTTCAGCTTCAAAGACAAAGACTAAAGCAGCTTCTAAAGCAAAGAAACAAACTCATGAGCCACGTGTACAGGCCTCTATGCCCAAAAAACAGATGATCAAGATGGCCGAAGACCTGATTACCTTGATCAGGGGTTCCCATCCCCCTCCTGATAAGAGGTGTAGGCAAGACACTGACTATGAATCTTCAGATCAGGTTTCTATTTCTTCTGATTCCTCTTCTGATCAGGGATATTCTTTACCCCACTATGAGGACTCTGATGCTGAAGAATCTATCCCTTCAGCATCCCCTCCTGAGGATTATTCCTTTGGGGAAACCGTGCATACCATGAGGGAGCATTTTCACTGGGAAAGCCAAGATTTTTTAGAATCTAAAAAGAGGCTCAGGGATTTCCTTTTACTACCACATCATAGGCCTCTATTCATTCCCCCTGTGTTAGACATTGTAGATGAAGTGTTTTCGGAGTCTAGTTTAACCCCCGACTCCTTGCCTGCAGCTCCTGTTAAGCCTGACAGATATTACAGGGTTCCTGACTCTCACACAAATTTTTTTTTAAAAACCCTGCTGCTGACTCAAACTATTTTGCAGGGTCCCAAGGGAGTTGAGGCCTTAAACTGTCAGTTTCATATGCTCAAGTATCAGCAACATCTCATGGGATTGCTTAAACAGAAAATGATGTTAAATTCTGGATGTGCTGAAAACAAGGAAATGTAAGATTTATTGCATGCAGCTGAACAAGCTGGAAAGCATACTTTGCAATGTGGTTTTGATTCTTTGGAGGCCTCCTGCAGGGCCGCAGTTACGGGTTCTGTAGTTAGGAGGCATGCTTGGTTAAAAGAACAAAATCTGCCTAATCATGTTAAAGTTAAGTTACTAGATGCACTTTTACAGCATGATACTTTGTTTGGTGCTAGGTGTGAGTGCGTACATGTGTGTGCCTTCTGTGGAAGGTTGGGCGCCGGGCTGGCAACTCGACACTAAAACTCCATTGCCAATCATGAGCGGACAGGTGATCCGCTGTGGCGACCCCTAACCGGGAAAAGCCGAAAGAAGAAGAAGAAAACTTTGTTTGGTGCTAAGGCAGAAAAGGTGTTAAAGAAAGTGGAAGACTAAGCTAAATCTATGCAAACTGTTAAAGATTTTTTACAAGTACAGCCACCTAGATTTAGTAGACACTGGCCTACAAACAATTGGTCCTTTCCTGTGTCAGACAGACCTCAAAGGGGCAGATCCAGACGCCCAAGGGGCAGATCCCAGGCGCAAGGTTCTTATAGGTCAAAACAATGGGGTGCTTCTACCTCCAAAGCTGGAGAAGATAAAGCACAAATGTACAGAAAGCAGTCCCAATGACTTTCCCCTGCCTGCACCAAGCACTTATCTTCTGGCAGCACCCTTAGGGGAAAAGTTAGCACTTTTTGCTCAAAATTGGCACATTATAACCCAGGACAAGTGGGTTCTAAATATAATGTCACAAGGCTACAAATTCCATTTCCATACTCTGCCAAAGGCAAACGGCTGGCCAGATCTGCCAAAAAATCAATGGGCAGAGGCACAAAAACAAGTTTTGTCCCTCATGGACATGGGGGCCATTCAGCAAGTACCAGAGCAAGAGCAGGGTCAAGGATTTTACTCACGACTGTTCTTGGTACCCAGAAAGGACAAGGCCTGGAGGCCGATACTGGACCTATCTATTCTGAACACATTCCTGGATATTCCAAAATTCAAAATGCTGACTTTGCAGCAGCTTCTGTTCATGCTGGGCAAGAATGTGTGGCTTGTGATTTTAGACCTAAAAGAGGCATACCTGCATGTTCCAATCAGACAATCGTGCAGAAGACACCTCAGATTCAAGGCTGGTTCAATGCATTACCAATTCTCTGCACTGCTCTTTGGCTTATCTACTGCACCCAGGGTCTTTACAAAGTGCCTGGCACCAGTAATTGCATTCTGCAGACAAAGAGGAATACAAATATATCCTTACTTGGACAACTGTCTAATTCAAGCAGAGAACAAGGACATTCTTCTTCAACATCTGGCATTTGTGAAAAGACTTCTAACATGCCTAGGGTACACAGTCAAAGAAAAGAAATCAAAACTAGTACCCTCTCAAGAGATAACATTCCTGGGTGCAAGCTTGAATACAACTGCCCAGATGGTTTATCTCACGTCAGACAAACAAAGGCAACTGACTACCTATTTCACAATGTTGGCAAAAAAGACCCATTTATCTGCAAGAAAAATTCTGCAGGCTTTGGGCTTCATGGCATCCTGCATCCTACTAATTCCATATGCAAGACTGCATATGAAGAAACTTCAATGGTACCTAAAAAGTGTTTGGACTCAACATTGCCACAGCCTGGAAACAATGATTACTCTCATTCCCTGCCTGCAGCAGGAGTTTCGATGGTGGGCAGAGGCTTGTCACCAGAACAAGGGACAGCCATTCACATTACCCCCAGCCAGGCAGACACTAACAACGGCTGCATCAGACTATGCCTTGGGGGCCCACATGGCAGGAAGATGCATTCAGGGCACATGGACCTCAAACCAAATGCATCTATATATCAATCAAAAAGAAATGCTAGCTGTTCCAAATGCCCTGACAGCCTTCAAGGACCTACTTCATCCAGGACAACTACTGATAAAGACAGACAACACCACGGTCATGTGGTATATAAACAAGCAGGGGGGCACACATTCTTACCCCCTTTGCAGACTAGCCATGACATTGTGGGACACAGCTTTGACTTACCAAGTACATTTGCAGGCACAATTCCTGCCAGGAAAGGAAATTACTCTGGCAGACGAACTAAGCAGAAACCTCTTGGATCCCCATGAGTGGCAGCTGTATCCACAAGTCTTCAGCATGATAACAAGGAAATGAGGATGCCAGGACATGGATCTGTTTGCCTCCCTCACAACTACCAACTAAAAAGATTCTGCACAAGGACTCATCACAGGCAAGCATGGAAAGTTGACGCCCTATCTTTCAGCTGGAAAAACCTATCCGTATATGCCTTCCCTCCACTGCCTCTCCTCCCCAAGGTACTCCTAAAGGTCAGACAGGAGAAACCAAAGATGATATTGATTGCCCCAGACTGGCCCCGCCAGTACTGGTATCCAATCCTAAGGAACTTGTCTCTCTGCCCAGCTTGGACCTTACCTCAATTACTTTGTCTACTGTCCCAGCAAAACAATCAGATCCTGCACAACCAACTCAGGACATTAAACCTGGCAGCATGGCGGATAATGTAGTCATACATAACACACCTCTCAGTAAAGCTGTGATGGATGTCATTCTGGAAGCCAGAAGGCCTAGTACTAGAAAGTCTTATGCTGGAAAATGGAAGAGATTCTGTGCTTGGAACCAGGCACAAGGAACTGATACAAAGATTTTGCAATACTTGACTGAGATGCTGGACAAAGGCCTATTCTTCTCATCAATTAAAATTCATGCCTCTGCCATTTCGGCTCATTACAATACAGAGCCACCAATTTTTTCACGTCCTTTATTAAAGCAGTACCTCAGAGGAGCCAAAAATTTAAGGCCTCCAAGGAGATCACCAGTACCTGCATGGGACCTCAACTATGTCTTGGAAAAGGTCACCCTGCTTCCTTTTGAGCCAGCTGCTACTGTTGATATAAAGTTTTTATCTTGGAAAACAGCTCTGCTCCTAGCAATTACTTCTGCAAGATGAGTTAGAGAGCTACAGGCACTCATGGCTGTGGAACCTTTTATCATTTTTTATCCAGACAGGGTCTCCCTGAGAACAAACCCAACATTTATGCCTAAAGTGGTGTCCAGTGTGGCTCTTAACCAAACTATTCATCTGCCAACTTTTTATCCAAATCCACAGAACAAGGGGGAGACAATTCTGCACTCTTTGGACGTACACAGCTTAGATTCTACTTGGACAGAACCAAAGCTTTCAGGAAGGCAGAGCAATTACTACTGGCATATGCTGCAGGATCACAAGGAAAGGCTATCTCAGAGCAGACTATATCTAAGTGGTTAGGCCACTGCATTCGTTTATGCTACTTACACCATGGCAAGCCAGTGCCTAAGGGCATTAGGCCACATTCCACCAGAGCGGCAGCCACTTCAGCAGCCTTTCTCAGGGGAGTACCAACCAGAGACATTTTAGAGGCAGCTACTTGGAGTTCAGTGCACACCTTTACGAAGCATTATCATCTACCACTCTACTCTAAATCCAGGGCAGGCTTTGCCACTGCAGTTCTGCTGGGCCTCATAGCCGCTCCTAATGCTGTTTAGCTCCAGCCATCCAACCATAGCTTTGGGACTCTACCCAAATGTAATGACTGCAACAGTGAAACACGAAGAACATAGTACATTTGTGTACACTTACCATAAATGTAGATGTTCGAGTGTATTCACTGTTGCAGTCCAGGTTACCCGCCCGCCATCCCCCTTTTTTCTATGGATCTTAGCTTTCCTTCTCTGATTTATACAACCTATGTGGTATATTTGCTTATAGACAAAGGTAAAATTTATATTGGTACATTTATATATATATATATATATATATATATATGTGTGTGTATAAAGTTTGGCTACCCTTTTAGAGGGGGTACCTGACATCTGGGGCAAGAAAAACTGAAGAAAATGGCGTTGGCTGCTTCTTTTATACCCCTGACGACCTGACATCAGGGAAGGGGCGACGGCAGCTGACGCAGGACCCAAGACTTTGGAATTCAGGCCGGCTGAGGGCAACCTGCCAGCAGGATTACCCAAATGTAATGACTGCAAGAGTGAATACACTCTAACATCTACATTTATGGTAAGTGTACACAACTGTACTTTGTCAGTGAGCAAGATATTTGCTCTGTAATTACTTCTTTACAGAGTACTGCTTTATGGTCTGTTCTGTATGGCAAATTCTAGATGTTTGCATCTGTACAGGGCACTGGCACAGTGAGCAGCTCCTCTCAAACTTCACAGATTTATACAAGAACTGGAAATATAGAAAACTGACTAATGAACCCTCTGGCCAATAAAACAGCTACACTTAAAGCCCATTTGTGTGTTCCCCAACTCGGATAGAGCAGATAAACACCGGTTGCCATTGAATGAATAATCCCTGTCCTCCTAATGTAAACACAGTAAAAGTGTGTTCAAAGTGCAATGCTACTACAAACAAATCTAACCAAGCTTAAAGAGAGGCAGTAAGTATTTCAAGATATTGGCATCCGTATTCTTTAAACATCTTAAAAGTGTAATTTATTCAGTAAAAACACTTAACTTTGCGGAAATGAGCCAAGAGCCGCTGAGTTGTGCCAAATTTATATAGGCACTAACAAGGTAAGATGACTAGTAAGCCCTCTGGCCAACAAAACAAGTACACTCAAGGCTTTCTTGTGCGTTTCTCAACGTATATAGACCAGGCTACCACCTACTGCCACTAGATGGAAAATCCTCACGCCTGTTGATGTAAAATCACAGAAAAGAGTTTGCTGGAGTGTAAAAATGCACTACTTTATTCAACAACTAACTAAACAATGAATTTGGATCAAGTAAATCGTCAGAATAGAGAAAGAGATGCAAAATGCACTTTTTTTCAAAATAAGCACAAGGAAAGGCAAACAAATAATTGGAGATACCAACAGCAGTGTAGAAAGAGAGGAGCTTTCAAAGCTCAATGTACAGTAAGGGCAGGCAGGTTAAGTCACTAAGATTGAAAAGCAGAGCAAAGAATGGGAAGGTGGGTGGGAAAAACCGCCAGCAGGGAGTTATAAACGGTGCTTGTAGTGTTGTTTTTTAGGATTTAAGTTTTATCAGAGAAGACAAGGCCACAGAGAGGCTCTGTATATTTAAGTATCACTCAAAAAACAAACTAACCAATAAAAAAGTACCTAAGCTATCTGCCATATAGAACAAAAAACACCAGGGTGAACAGATTTCTCAAAACAGAAAACAAAGTGGAACCAGTCATTCAGAAAGCAGCTCTGTGAGTTTAAGGAACTATACATTAGATACAAAAAGAGGTAGGGTTACTTTCCTCGCTTATTTGTTTCATATCACCAACAGGGAGGAAGAAGCTTCCATTTTCTTAAATTTGTTCGCATCCTCTGCAGATGTTCGGGTCCCCTCAGTGGGCAAAAGCATGTATCTTCTCAATTTTTTTTGGATAGGAGTAGTTTACTACGTCTACCTCTGGGTTTAATTCAGGCTTTTGATTTTTCTTCTTGTGAAGTAGTTTCTGGTAAAAGAAAGAGGGATTCTTCTTTTCTTGGAGATATTCAAGATTCTGAATCTAAATGGGAAGATCTTTGGATGGGATTTTTTTTCCTCAGATTTCTGATTCAGACTCTGAAGACAACTCAGTTTATGGTTTTTCCTGTTGGGGATTTCTTTCTTTGACACTGTTTCTAGAATGTGCAGATGTTTTCAGTGGGAGAACACTGACATTTCTAAGTCACTCAGAAGACACTATGAGTTATTACAGAATGATTTTCCAGAAACTACACCCATTCCTCCTGTTTTGTTTGCTTTAGAGGATGTGTGTGTTACTGCCTGCAATATTGCTAAGTTAGCCAGCGCCCCCTAAACAGGCAGATAGGATGTATAAAGTTCCTCAGTCTTTTAAATTTATATACTATATTACCAGAGCTGACCCAGCCTCTATAGCTTTAGGTGAACCCACTTCTGCTAAGCACTTGGTTAATTCCAATCCTACTCTTTTTGATAGTATGGGAAAATTATTGATAGGTATGGAGAAAACGTGTATGTACTTCTGTAACTTTGATTTTTTTTTTTAGTTTTGAATTGTCAGGCTCATATGTTTAAATTTGTTCTGACATTGTGAAAGTATGAGGAATGTTTTAACTGCAGTTTCTTCTTGTGAGGAAAAATCTGCATTACATAACTTAATTTCTTACATTGCACAGGTCACTACTTATTGTTTACAGTGTATGTGTGTGTGACTGTGTTGATACTTCTAGGGCTTTGGCCACTTGTACTGTTTTGAGGAGGTTTGCATGGCTGCATTCTCAGAACCTCCCAGATGTTAAAAATGAGATTTTAAATTCTCCCTTGGATAGAGATTTAGTGTTTGACCCCCCCTCTGCTGGAGAGTTGATCAAAAAGTGTGATGAAAGGGGCAAGCTGATCCAGGGAATATCTAACATTTTTCAGCCCTCCTTTCAAAATTGTCCAGTGGAGTTTTTATCTCCTGATCCCATTTTGGCAAGATTAAACAGTCTCAAACAAAATTCAGGTAAACAGACTTAAGAAGAAATGGCAAGAGGGTTCCAAAAAGAAGTCTCGAACTACCCAAAACCAAGGACAGTCCAACAAATCTGAATAATTTCAAGAAACCATGCGAGCCCATCCCACCTTGGCCCCTTTTTTCTTCTAGAATGACTGAAACTCCATTTTCTCTTTCTTTCAGACAGATGGGTTCTGAAAGTCATTTATCAGGGTTATGTCAGGGCTACAGATGGCAGTAGGAGAAAAGTCCTCTTTTCCGGGGGGGTGGGGGGGTGGGGTAATTCCTCATCCTCTATTGGAATCTTGTTTCTACTTGTTCTTTATCACATGCTTTCCCCAAGGAGTGATAGAACCAGTTCTTCCTTCCCAGGTGGGGAACGGTTTTTGTTCAAGGATGTTCCTAGTGCCAAAGAACGAAAATGCTTAGAGACTAGTTCTGGATCTTTCTTTCTTTCCCAAACCTGTTTGTGATACTATCCAAATTCAAAACAATGCCATTTCACAACCTGTTACATTTTCTTCCTCCTTCAAGTTTCCTGGTAGCATTGGGATTAAACGATGCTCTTTTTATCCACACTTCAGATGTTTCTTAATGTGATCTAGACACACAAAACCTTATCAGTTCTTTGCCTTACCCTTTGGGCTATCCATGCCACAAAGAGTGTTCACAAATTGTCTAGCTCCAATTGTAGCTCACTGCAGGCTACAGGGTATCCACATGATATCTCTGGCAGTACTCCGCATGAGAAAGATATAGTGTTGTCTGAAATCACTTTGGTCCCAGCATTAAGACCCTTTATCTGTTCAAACCCCAGTGCTGATGGCTGTCGGGAATGAAATCTTTTGGTGGAGACAACAGATATCATTAAATCCAGGTCTGCCCTTTTTCCTCCCTGATCTAAAGCGGTCAGTCACCATAGATAGTTCAGACTTTGCGTAGGTTCATAGGTGTGTACTAAGCTAATGGCCATGAAGCCTTTACAAGCCTAGGCCATAGAAGTGTCCTAGCTTGGAAAGCAAATTCAGGTAGGGTAAAAGTGCAGGGAGCGTGGGACACCAAGGGCAAATGCAAGCGCATAAATATCAAGAAGATGCTTACCCTGATGAAGGCACTCAACTCGTTGAACCATCTTTGGTCTCCAAGGCCTCTTCAAGTGGTTACAGATAACAGTACAGTCATATGTTAGATTAACAAGCAAAGGGGACCGAGGTCATACTCCCCTTTGCAGACTAGCCATTTTAGCTTGGTGTGATGATGTGAGGTGTGTGCCAAGGAGAGTAGGGCGATGCTTGTGTGACGTGTGCCAGCGTAGTTGGCTGGAGTTTTGTGAGTAATTTTTGTGTCATTTGACTATGACACTGACTTGTACAGATGTTGTTGTGTCTTTCGGCTTATCCCGGTTAGGGGTCGCCACAGCGGAACTCCGGTCCGCTAATGTTTGGTAGTGGATTTTTACGTGCCGAGTTACCAGCCCTGGCACACAACCTTCAACGAAGGTACGCCCATTCATGCATGCCTCCACACAGAAGACGCTCTAGCTGAGAATCGAACGGGACAACGTCTTGCTGTGAGGCGACAACGCTACCGCAGCACCACTACCGTGGGTTGTGTTAAAAATGTATCAACAGTGTTGTTATAGCTGATTAAATGTTGGTTTAAACAAAGAATTCTGGAAGGGAAGAAAAGAAGTTTTTGAAATTGTTCTATAGCTTTCAAATACTGCAACAGATCTTAGCAAAGCTCTGAGTGTGTATTGTACCAGAGTCAGGTGATCAAATGTGATGTCATTCTGTAACCAGCACTGAGGGGATGGAAGTCAGACAGCAGTTTGTTTTGTTTTCTTTGGAAACTGATATAAAGATCTATGTCAGATATCACAGACACTTGTTCAGTTAGTTGGAAGCTCATCATCTTGCATTGTGGAAGTAAGCATCTCAGCATCTAATCTTGCCTTGCTGCATTAATTAAGTTAGCTAGGGAGCTATTCTTTAGAGAGTCAGGAAATATGGTGAGATTAGTTAGGTATTGTTTTTCCTACATCTGTTTGAATCCGTCCAACTGTGTTATTTTTATTTCTCCTGTGTTTGAAACTCTGGTGTTTATTGTACTTGGTTAGTATTCTTATGTTTTCTATTTTATTATTTATTAAATATTTTATCCCTTTCATTGTGGCTGGTCTTTTACAGAATACTTTTAACATCTTAAGAGTACTTGTGCTTATTTTAGTGACGCCTTGGCCACTCTGAAAAGCCTTGCTGCTTTGGTTGCACTCTACTATTTACATTAGTATTGATTGTACTCCGTATAATTGCATATCCTTGTAAGAACCTTAGATTAGTTGACTGGTGGCAGCCTGGTTACCTTATAGTCTGGGCAGAAGGGGTACAGCTAGTAAATCTGTGCCAGTCTTTCCCAGGTGTGTCTGTGTGTGTCTGTGTGAATCAAATACCCAGGTGTGAGTGTGTCAGCTAAGTGGAACTGGGACACACTGCTCCAAAGTGGGTCGTGTTTGTGGTCTGGAGAGACAGATAGTAGAGTCCCAGTTCCTGTGTGCTCTTGGGGGAAATTGTGCTTGGTGCAGAGAGCTGCATCTAAAAATATTGTGTAAATCCATTCCTGTTTTTAATGACCACCCTCACGGATTGAGGCTTCCTGATTACTGGTCCAGGGTAAAGAGAGGCCATCATGCTTGGGGTATAGTTTCCCAGCGTGGTCTCACTCTACAGGCATCCTACATTCCATCTGAGAAAAATTGTGTGGCAGACAAGCTGAGCAAGTCCGGGGCAGACCCTCACTAATGGAAGCTAGATCTGAGGGTCTTCAAGATTTGACTCATCTGTGGGGTGGGGTGGGTGGATTCCCTCAAGTAAACCTTTTTGCCTCTTCTCTGAACAATCAACTGGCAAGTTTGTGTTCCAGTATTCCATGCGAGAAAGCCTGGAAGATGAATGCCTTTTCTCTTCCTTGGACAGGAATGTCCACAGTACTTCTAAAGATTCAAAAGGAATCCTGATGACCATTGTAGTGACTCCCTTCTAGCCCAGGCAACCATGGATGTTCTTCGTGTTTCACTGTTGCAGTAATCACCTGAGGCGTTATACCTGCTGTGGTAGCCCTCGGTCGGCCCGAATACTAGAGTCAGTGTTTTTTTGCGTCTGCTTCAGTTGCCTGTAGTCTGACGTCAGGTTGTCAGTGCTATAAAGCAAGGCAGTCGACGTCATTAGATCAGTCTTTCTTGCCATGGAGCCTTAGCAGAAACAGTTCGCATGAGTGCCGATCAGTCGCTACCAGAAGTTGAATTTCAGCTGAAAACATCTAAAGCGAAGTACCTCGTTGGCGGTCCTTTTTTCTTGCACTAACCAATGTCCGAAAAAATTAACAATTGTCTCTGCCTGTGGAAAGCAGATCCCACACTGAGACTTCCATTCTTACTGCATTACTTTAGGCCCAGACCACAATGTCCCCTTTGCCGGTTTTGTGCCCTCTTTAATGCAAGAGCCATTCACCATAGAGCTCTTTTTGTAAACAGTTATTTTTGTGTTCCATCTTCACATTCCAATATGGCATTGTCAGCCAGCAATCTGTGGACATTCCGAAAAAACATAGAGATAGATAGAGACAGACCCCACAAGGCTAAGCCTTCCCACGATGCTACTGCTAAGCAGGTCATCAGTTCTCCGGAATTCAGTGAGGTGCTTTTGCAGTCCCTGATGCCCGATTTGATATCTACGGAGGCCTCTACCAAGACCCTTTTGGAGTCTGGTATGCTGCAGAAATCTTCTTTGTCTTCCGAGCCTTTAGCTGTCTCTGTCTCGGATGGGTCCGGAGCCGCAACACAGGCACCAGCTTCCGAGGAGGCCTTTCGCACAACTGAATCTAGAAAAAAAACGATGTCTTAGCATCCAACTACCATTTCTCTCAGACTGACGGATTCTCTCGGGCCTAGAAGCCAGGCCAATCCTAGGAAATCTGCTTCTAGCCACCATCTTGCTACTGCTCCACCACCCCAAGCACAAATGCGTAAAATGGAGGAGGATCTCATCTCCCTTATCCAGGGTAGTCAGGCCACAACTTCTAAAAGGAAAAGACACCCTTCTCCAGTAATTATGATAGAACAGGATTCTGAGGAATCAGACTATTCAGTTTTTGAAGAGGAACAGCATCCCTTAACTGCTTATGAGGATTCAGATGCAGTGAAATCCATCCCTTCTGCCTCCCCTTCCTAGGACCTTTCCTTTGAAGAAGCCCTTCACTCAGTCAGGGCACATTTCCAATGGGAATCTCAGGACTTCCCACAGTCTAAGAAAAGAGTTTCTGGACCTGCCGCAGCACAGACCCCCAGCCATCCCCCCTATTTTAGAAGTGGTGGATGATGTTTTCCATGAATCCAGCTTAGCCCCTGACGCCCTCCTTCCTGCTACCACTAAACCTGACAGGTACTACAGAGTACCAGATTCTCACAAATACCTGTACAGAAATCCTGCTGCAGACTCCGAGGTCATTGCACGTGGACCTAAAGGAGCTAAGACTAGTTCTGCCAAGAATCCTCTTCCTTCTGACAAAGATTCCAGAGCTCTGGACAGATGGGGTAAAAAACTATACACGTCTGCAACCTTAGCCATCAGAGCACTCAATTGTTAGTTCCATGTGTTAAAATATCAACAACACACTTTTTGAAGCTATTAAAACAGAAGATTGCTACCTTTCCTGACTGTGCCAGTTCAAAAGAGTTAGCAGATTTACTGCACTCTGCTTGTCAAGTGGCCAAATGCTCATTACAATGTGGATATGACACCCTATAAGCCTCTAGCAGGGCAGCAGTGACAGCATCTGTTATTAGGAGACATGCATAGCTGAAGGAACCTCCCTGATCATGTCAAGTCTAAACTTATTGATGCACCACTAGATAAGGCCTGCTTACTTGGGGGAAAAAGCAGAGGAGGTGCTTAAAAAGATGGAATACAAATCAAAATCTATGCAAACAGTAAAATATTTCCTTAAGGTTCAACCTCCCAGATTCAGCAGGAACTTTCCCTCTAAGCACTGTGCCTTACCTGCACCTAGCAGACAAGGCCAAGGTAAGCCCCACAGGGACAGATCATCCAGGCCCCTATCCCGGGGCCAGCAGAGAAGCAAACGGTGGACCACTTTTGTCTCTAAGGCAGTTAGTTCTAAGCCAACCTTCCATGGCACTCACAATGACTCCCCATTCCCCCTCTGCCCTCCCTTCACTCATCAAAAACTAGGAGGAAAGTTCTCCCTCTTCAAAGACAATTGGCTTTCTGTAACAAAGGTCCAATGGGTCTTAAACTTCATTTTTCAGGTATACAAATTATCTTTCAGCGAACTCCCAATCCCAAGAGGGTACCCAGACTTACTTCCAAATCAGTGGGCAGAGGCATTGAAACGGGTCCGAACTCTCATATCCTAGGAGGCAGTAGAACCTGTCCCCTCAGATCAAACAGGCAAAGGCTGTTCCCAGAAAAGAGTGCACTTGGCGCCCCATCCTGGATCTATCCATTCTGAACACCTCCCTGGTGGTCCCCAGATTCAAAATGCTAAGTTTGCAGCAGCTGCTGCCTGTGCTAACAAAAAATGCCTGGCTAGGGACCCTAGACCTAAAGATACCTACCTCCACATCCCCATTAGGGAATCATGCAGGAAATTCCTGCATTTTAGAGCAAGCTCACACCACTTTCAGTTCTCTGCTCTGCCCTTTGGCTTATCTACGACTCCCAGAGTATTCACCAAATGCTTAGCCTTGTCCATAGCATTCTGCAGACAGAGAACTATACAGATTTATCTTTACCTGGATGCCTGCCTCTTTCAGGCGTAGTGCAAAGAAAAGCTGCTCTTTGTCAAATCGCTCCTAACTTCCTTAGGGTTCAACATCAACGAGAAGAAATCAAAGCAAAATCCCACCAGGAAGATCATTTTCTTGGGAGCTGTGCTAGACACAGCATCCTAAATGGCCTTCCTATCCCCAGAAAAGCAGAGCTTCCTGCCTCTCTACTTTACCCAGCTAGCTTCCAGAAGTCACCTCACTGTGAGGAAGATGTTCATCGTGTTACACTGCTGCAGTCATTACACTTGGGTTATCCTGCCGTCAGGCGGTCCTGCAGTTGGCCAGAGTTCCAAAGTCTTGGTCCGGCGTCGGTTGCTGTCGCCTCCTCCCTGACGTCAGTGCGACAGGGGTATACAAGATGCAGCCGACGCCATTTTCTTCAGTCTTTCTTGCCGTGCGGTGCCCGAAGCAGTTCGCAAGTGCCGGTCGGCCAACTCCTGAGATTTTCATTCCGAATCCAGAACCGAAGTCTTCTAAAAAAGCTAAGTATCCCGTTGGGGAAACTTTTTCTTGCCTCAGACTGATGTCAGTAAAAGTTAATAATTGTATTTCTTGTGGGAAGCAAATACCTCATAAGGATTTCCACTCCTATTGTATTCCATGCCTAGGCCCTGACCACGACGTCACTGGTTGTCGGTTTTGTGCTAGGTTTAACAAGCGCACGATTAAACATTGGTTTGATTTTGCCAGACATTATTTTTGTAGAAAATTCAATTACACCATGCCGTCGGAAATTCCCACGACTGCAATGCATAAAAAGGACAAGGACAGGCATCCGAGGCCCAAAACTGACCACGAGGCCTCTTCTAGGCCGGTCGCCAGTTCTCCGGTTTTCAGTGAGGCACCTACGCAGCCCCTGACTACCGCTTCCACAGAACCACAGACTCCCTCCGACTCCCACGTGGAGCTGGCTGGGTCTTCAGACGCACTAGGTCTTCAGCTTACCAATCCTAAACCTGCAGAGGGAACCAAAGTAGCTGAGCAATCCACAGCTACAGAGGGTGTTTTCAGACCTACCCAATTAACCATTAAACCCTCTGCTAAGTCTAAGCCCCCCTTAAAAGCAAAGAAACAGACACAACTCTCTCCAGGACAGGCTTCCATGCCTAAGAAACAAATGCTTAGAATGGCCGAGGACCTAATCACCCTGATCAGGGGGTCCCATCCCCTTCCTGATAAAAGGCCCAGACAGGATGCAGATTATGAATCTTCTGACCAGGTGTCCATTTCCTCAGACTCTTCCTCGGACCTAGGATATTCTTTACCCCCTTATGAGGATTCTGATGCTGAGGAATCCATTCCATCAGCCTCACCGCCTGAGGATTACTCCTTTGGGGAGACCTTACATACCATGAGGGAGCATTTCCATTGGGAAGGCCAGGATTACTCAGAATCCAAGAAAAGGCTCGGAGACTTCCTTTTGCTGCCTCAACACTGACCCCTTGCTATCCTGCCAGTTTTAGACATTGTGGATGATGTGTACACTGAATCCAGTTTGAACCCTGACTCCTTACCCCCAGCCCCAGTTAAACCGGATAGATATTACAGAGTCCCTGACTCTCACAAATTTCTGTACAAAAGCCCTGTTGCTGACCCTGAAACTATTTCTCAGGGACCCAAAGGGATTAAGGCCTCATCAGCAAAAAAAACAGTTACCTCTGACAGAGATTCCAGAGCATTAGACAGATAGGGAAAGAAGGTATATACGTCTGCCACTTTAGCAATGAGAGCCTTGAATTGCCAGTTTCACATGCTAAAATATCAGCAATTTTTAATGTCTCAGTTGAAACAAAAGATGCTTCCAGATTCAGATCCTCCTAATTTAAAAGAAATGCAGGATTTATTGCATGCAGCTGAACAAGTGGGAAAACATACTTTGCAATGTGGGTTTGATTCCTTAGAGGCCTCCTGTAGAGCAGCAGTTACAGGCTCCGTCATTAGAATGCGTGCTTGGTTAAAAGAACATACGTTACCAGATCATGTTAAGGTCAAATTACTGGATGCACCTTTGCAGCGGGATGTGC
Source organism: Protopterus annectens (assembly GCF_019279795.1). Classification (NCBI taxonomy): domain Eukaryota; kingdom Metazoa; phylum Chordata; order Ceratodontiformes; family Protopteridae; genus Protopterus; species Protopterus annectens. Next base: position 890,388,432 of record NC_056730.1, on the reverse strand, counting down.
TTTTTGGAGTTAAGGCAGAGGAGGTATTAAAGAAGATGGAGGATAAGGCGAAATTTATGCAAACGATGAAAGATTTCTTGCAGGTTCAGCCTCCTCGTTTTAGCAGAAATTGGCCAACAAAGAATTGGTCCTTTCCAGTCACAGATAGACCTCAAAGGGGCAGATACAGACGTCCAAGAGGTAGAGGTCAGACACAAGGCCCTTACAGGCCTCAACAATGGGGCACACCAGGCCAGAAAGAAGGGGAAGACAGTCCTCAACCTTATAAAAAGCAGCCTCAATGACTTTCCACTGCAGCTGCCAAACAGCTCTCTCTTGGCAGCCCCCTTAGGAGGAAAACTGGCACTTTTCTATCACAACTGGCATTGCATCACCAAAGACAAATGGGTTCTCAACATTGTATCTCAGGGTTACAGGTTCCATTTTCACACCGTGCCATGGCTAAAAGGAATGCCAAATCTGCCACCAAATCAATGGGCAGAGGCTCAAAAACAAATTACAGCACTCATGGACATGAGAGCTATTCAAAAGGTACCACCACAGGAACAAGGACAAGGATTTTACTCAAGACTCTTTCTGGTTCCCAGAAAGGACAAAGCCTGGAGACCCATTCTGGACCTTTCTACACTAAAGACTTACCTGGATGTTCCGAAATTCAGGATGTTAACACTACAGCAGCTTCTCCCCATGCTGGGCAAGAAAGCTTGGCTTGTGACTTTGGACCTCAAAGAGGCATACCTGCATGTCCCTATCAGACAAAACTGCAGAAGATACCTCTGATTTCTAGCTGGTTCAATGCACTATCAATTCTCTGCACTGCCCTTTGGCTTATCTACTGCGCCCAGGGTCTTCACAAAGTGCCTGGCACCAGTAATTGCATTTTGCAGGCAAAAAGGAATTCAAATTTATCCATACCTGGACGATTGCCTGATTCAAGCAGAGAGCAAGGACATTCTACTAAAGCATCTGGCGTACGTAAAAAAGTTAAGTTGCCTGGGGTACACAGTAAACGAAAAGAAATCAAAACTAGTGCCCTCACAACAGATAATATTCCTGGGTGCCAGCTTGAACACAATGGCCCAGATGGCTTATCTCACGCCAGACAAGCAAGGACAACTGACTCAATATTTTCAATTAATGGCAACAAAGACCCAACTCCCTGCAAGAAAAATTCTGCAGGCCTTGGGCTACATGGCATCATGCATTCTACTAATTCCATATGCCAGACTGCATATGAGGAAACTACAATGGTACCTAAAGAGCATATGGTCTCAACACTGTCAAAGTTTGGAAACAGTTATACCTCTAATTCCCTGCCTACAACAGGAGTTTCGATGGTGGGCACAAGCTTGTCACCTCCAACAAGGGACAGCCTTTCACTCAACCCACGGCCAGGCAGACACTGACAACAGATGCATCGGATTACGCCTGGGGAGCACACATGGCAAGAAAATGTATCCAGGGCGTGTGGCCCACAGATCAAAGACATCTCCACATCAATCAAAAAGAGATGCTAGCTGTACAAAATGCTATTATAGCTTTCAAGGACCTACTGCATCCAGGACAATTACTACTAAATACAGACAACACCACAGTTATGTGGTACATAAACAAGCAAGGGGGCACACACTCCTACCCCCTCTGCAGACAAGCCATGACCTTGTGGAACACAGCTCTCAACTACCAAGTTCATCTGCAAGCACAACTCCTGCCAGGAGAGAAAAACACGCTGGCAGACTACCTAAGCAGAAACATTATGGACCCACACGAATGGGAACTGAACCCACAAATATTCAGAATGATAACACAAAAATGGTGGAGCCCAGACATAGATCTGTTTACTTCCCCAAAGAACTGCCAATTACAGAAATTCTGCACAAGGAGCTACCATCCACAAGCATGGAAAGTGGATGCCCTCTCATTCAGCTGGAAAAAACTACAAGTATACGCTTTCCCTCCTTTACCTCTCCTTCCAGAGGTACTCGTAAAAGCCAGGCAGGAAGAGCCAAAAATGATCCTGATTGCACCAGTGCCAATCTTAAAGAACTTAGCACAAGAGCCACCCTGGATTTTGACTCAAATCCCACAGTTGCTTACACAACACAACACAACAGATACTTCACAGCCAGCTAATGACCTTAAATCTAGCTGCATGGAAAATTCCTTAGTCAAGCAAGCAATGCCTCCCTCCAAAGCTATTATGGATGCCATTCTGGAGGCCAGAAGGCCTAGCACTAGGAAAGCTTACTCGGATAAATGGAAGAGATTCTGTGCCTGGAACCAAGCGCACAACCTTGACCCTCTTGTCCCAAACATTCCTCAGATACTACAATACTTAACTGAGATGGTGGACAAGGGCCTCTCTCTTTCATCCATCAAGATCCACGCTTCCGCTATCTCTGCTCATTACAACACGGATCCACCAATTTTTTCTAATCCTTGGCTCAGACAATACCTCAGATGGGTTAAAAACATAAGACCGCCCTGTAGAGCACCTACACCAACTTGGGACCTCAACTTTGTTTTGGAAAAATTTACTTTACCTCCTTTTGAGCCAGCTAACACAGCAGAATTAAAATACATCTCTTGGAAAACTGCTCTGCTACTGGCAAATAACATCAGCACAAAGAGTTTCAGAATTACAGGCACTAATGGCAGTGGAACCTTTCCTCATCTTCCACCAGGACAAGGGTGTCTTTAAGAACTAACCCTATGTTTATGCCAAAGGTGGTATAAAGTGTGGCTCTAAACCAAACTATTCACTTGCCAACGTTTTATCCAAAGCCACAGAACAAAGGGGAGAGACTACTACATTCTTTGGACATTCAATACGCTTCTACTTGGACAAAACCAAAGCTTTCAGAAAATCTGAGCAATTATTGGTAGCATACTCTGCAGGAGCACAGGGAAAAGCCATTTCAAAGCAGACTATTTCAAAATGGATAGGACACTGTATGCGTTTCTGCTATACCCACCATGGGAAACCTGTAGCTAGCAACATTAGATCTCACTCCACCAGGGCAACAGCCACTTCAACTGCCTACCTCAGAGGAGTACCTACCAAGGATATTTTGGAAGCAGCAACATGGAGTTCTGTGCATACCTTCACCAAACATTACCATTTGCCTTTATACTCCAAATCCAGAGCTGGCTTCTCCACTGCTGTACTGCAGGGCCTTATAGCCACCCCTGATGCCTTATAGATCCAGCCTCCCTACCTCATCTTTGGGATTCCACCCAAGTGTAATGACTGCAGCAGTGTAACACGATGAACATAGTACAGTTTTGTACCTACCATAAATGTAGATGTTCGAGTGTAAACACTGCTGCAGTCCATGTTACCCTCCCTCCTTCCCCTCTTACTTTCTGGTACTTACCTAGGGCATCTTCCCTTTATTACCTATGGGGAGTATTTGCTGGTAATTAAAAATGGTTGTTTGCTTTTCTTTTGTATTTTTGATCAGCAATTTGAATTGCCTACCTATTTGGGGGCACCTGACATCTGGGGCAAGAAAAACTGAAGAAAATGGCGTCGGCTGCATCTTGTATACCGCTGTCGCACTGACGTCAGGGAGGAGGCGACAGCAACCGACGCCGGACCAAGACTTTGGAACTCTGGCCGACTGCGGGACCGCCTTGACGGCAGGATAACCCAAGTGTAATGACAGCAGTGGTGTTTACACTCTAACATCTACATTTATGGTTGGTACAAAACTGTACTTTCCTGCAAGCCCTGTAATGCATGGCATCTTGCATCCTTCTCATTCCTCTGGCCAGTCTTCAGATGAGAAAACTTCAGTGGTATTTAAAGAAGGGTGCCAGCACTCTCAGTCCCTAGAGACCTCTCTCCCTCTGATCCCATGTATAAAGGCCGAGTTTCTCTGGTGGGCAGGGGCCTGTGCCAGGAACAAGGGTCTTCCCTTCATCTTTTGCCCTTCTGGCCAGACCATCACCACCAACACCTCAGACATTGCTTGGGGTGCTCACCTAGCAGCCAGGTGCACCCAGGGTCTTTGGGATGCCCAGCAACTACACTTGCACATCAGTCCAAAAGAAATGATGACAGTACAAAAGGCTCTGACATCTTTCAAACCCCATCTCAGGCCAAGGGTTCTCCTTATAAAAACAGACAATACCACAGTAATGTTGTATATCAACAAACAGAGACAGACCCAATCTTACACCCCTATGCAGGTTAGCCATGAGCCTCTGGCTTACAGCCACCTCCATGGGTCTACACCTAATTGCCCAATACCTACCAGGGGTCAACAACACCCTGACAGACCACCTAAGCAGAAACCTACTGGACCCCTACGAATGGCAGCTCGACAGGGAAATCTTTCTGCAAATCACTCAGGATCTCAACCACCAACTGCAAAAGTTCTGTTCCAGGGAGTATCACCTCCTAGCGTGGAAGGTGGATGCCTTGACCTTCCCCTGGAACTCCCACTTTGTGTACGCGTTCCCTCCTTTGCCCCTTATTCCCAAGGTACTGATCAGAATAAGGGAGGAGAGACCAAAGGCCAACCTCATTGCTCCAGATTGGCCCAGACAGCATTGGTGCCCTTTACTGCGCAGCTTGACCTTACAGCCCCCCCAAGCAGCTTCCTCTGATCTCAGACCTCTTGACCCAGGGACTCAAGTGAGGGGGAAGATACTGCACCCAGACTTACAGACTGTCAATCTTTCAGCATGGCTTATACATTAAAAGCTAACAAGGATTCCCTGTTAAGCAAACCAGTCCTAGACATCATCACAGAGGCTAGAAGGGTCCAGCACCAGAAAATCATACGCAGGGAAATGGAAAAGATTCTGCTCCTGGAACCAGTCCAAAGGGGCCAGTACCTTCCATCCTTCCATCCCTCTTATCTTGGATTACCTAGCCGAGTTGCTCAACAGTGGCCGCTCTTTCTCCTCTGTTAAAATCCATGCCTCAGCCATTTCTGCCCATTACGATTCAGACCCACCCCTCTTCTCTCAGCCTTTGATTAAGCAATTCCTCAGAGGGGCGTCTAATATCAGACCTCCCAGAAGGCCTCCCACACCACCCTGGGACCTGAGTTATGTTCTAGAAAAACTAACCTTAACTCTTTCGAACCTGCTGCTTCTACAGAATTGAAATACCTCTCTTGGAAGACTGCCTTCCTACTAGCCATCACCTCAGCCAGAAGGGTATCAGAACTTCAGGCTCTCATGGCTGTTGAGACCTTCATCATTTTCCATGCAGACAGGGTCTCCCTGAGGACGAACTCTTCTTTTATGCCCAAGGTGGTATCTGATGTGACCCTCAACCAGGCCAGACACCTACCCACCTTCTTTCCCAACCCTCAAAACGGCGGAAAGAATTCTAAACTCGATAGACATACACAGACAACTCGGATACTATCTGGACCGTACTAAACCATTCAGAAACACAGACCAACTACTTGTCAGCTGAGCCTCTGGGGCAAAGGGGACGCCCATTTCCAAACAAACCATTTCCAAATGGATGTTGCACTGTATCCATTTCTGCTGCAGACTACATGGGAACCCCCCTCAAGTCTGTCCGTACCCATTCCACTAGGGCAGCCTCCACTTTCACAGCCTTCCTCAGAGGAGTCCCCATCAGGGGCAAACTTGGAAGCTGCCACCAGAACCTCTGTCCATACCTTTACAAAGCATTACCACCTGCCTCTTTTTTCCAAGTCTAGGGCAGGGTTTGCCTCTGCAGTTCTGCGGGGCCTGCTGACCCATGCCTAGGACTCTACCCTATCCTTCCACCCCTCTCCTCACCTTTGGGAATCCTCCCACAGGTAATGACTGCAACAGTGAAACACGAAGAACATGGTACAATTGTGTACACTTACCATAAATGTAGATGTTAGGGTGTATTCATTATTGCAGTCCTGGTTTCCCTCCCTCCGTCCCCCATATAGCATCTTCCCCTAGGGGGGACATAAGCTTCCCACGGTGGCTTTTAGGCACCAGTACAACTTTTCCTTATTTCCTTGTGCTTCTGATGGGTTAGGGCAAGAAAAACTGATGTAATGACATCGACTGCCTTGCTTTATAGCACTGACGACCTGACGTCAGACTACAGGGTGACTGCAACCAACGCAAAAAAAAATTGACTCTGGTATTCGGGCCGGCCAAGGCTACCACAGCAGGGATAACCCCTCAGGTGATGACTGCAACAGTGAATACACTCGAACATCTACATTTATGGTAAGTGTACACAACTGTACTTTCTCCATTCTTTAGGAAATGGTCAGGGGCAATTGCCACGCTTCCTTACAGACTGGATCTACTCACACAAGAACAGGGGTGTTTGATACACCCCCTGACATCAATCCTCGTTATTTGACTGCCTGGATGATAGGGTCTTAATTCCTTTTAGGCAGCTATTTACTGAGGCCGTGCTGCAGGTACAAATGGAGGCAAGAAAACCTGATACTAGAAGATTATATATTAGCATATGGAAAAGAATTTCTAGCGCATCCCAGCAACATAATCACCACCCATTCAGGGCTAGTTGAGTTACTAGCCTATAGCCTTTCTTATTCCTCTGTAAGGGTTTATTTATCAGACGTTCCAGCATGTCTGACCATGGATCTTCCTCTTTCAATGTAGTCTCATGTCAAAATGCCATTGAAATGGGTTTTGTGTAAGAGGCCTCCAAGAAAACTGGTGGCTTCTTCTTGGGATCTTAATTTTTGTGTTTGAGAAGCTAACCCTTGCTCAGTTAGAACCAGCTAATCTTGGTGAACTTGACGTTCTTAGCATGGAAAACAGTGTTGCTGATTGCTGTGACCTCTACAAGAAGGATTTGTAAGCTCTTATGGTGAGTCAAAACTATTTTTCTTCCATACGGACAGAGTTTCTTTGAGAACTAATACTTTTATGCATAAAGCGGTGTCCGAGTTTACTTTAAGCCAAACTGTCCAGCTCTCCATTTTCTTTCTTGAAGCTACAATGTGATGGAGAAAGGATACTCCATACCCTGGATGTCCACAAACAACTTTGGTACAATTTTGATAAAACTAAACCTTTAAGATATTCAGATCAATTGTTAATTTCTTGTGAAGGTAAAAAGAAGGGACAACCTGTGTCAAAACACACTATTTCTAAATAGTTATCTAAGGCTATTTTTTTGTTAGAACCACCGTAACAAAACTATTCCAGGCAGGGTCAAGGCCCACTCTACTAGGGCTTTGGCTTCATTTGTGGTTTTATGAAAGAGGTTGGATTCTGCAAGTATTCTAGAAGCTGCTACATGATCCTCTGTACGTACTTTTATATAGCACTTTAAACTTGATTCCTTCTTCAGGGCCCTATCAATTATTACTAGGATCATATTCCAGGGGCTCCTGGACTCATCGTCTTCCACCTCCCAAATGTAGTTAGCTAAGGTTATCTACTCATAAAGCTAAGGCTACTGCAGGAGTGATCAGTATTATGAATGTAGTACACTTGTGTACGTTGAACTTAACAATAGATGTTCAGAGGATCACTGCTTCAGTAACTGCTCTCTCCCTTCCTCCATCCCCCTTGTTTTTTTTTTTTAATGCCAGTGTGTGGACATTTCATTTTTGTTGTTCCTACCATTGATCTTTTGAGCTCCGCCTCCCATCTCTCTGATGGCAGGAAAGCTCTGAAGGGCTTTGCACCCATACTTGTGTTTTAGTCAGCTCAAGCTACTTGCCAGTTTGGTATGTAGAAGGTGCCCTGAAGCTTTGCCAGCTGGTCGGCTCTTAAATCCTTTGCAAGGTATAACCCATATAGGTAAGGCTATTGCAGCAGTGAGCATTTGAATATCTAATGCTCTGTTGAGTTCAACTTGTACAACTGTACTTTTTTCATAGACCTTGAGTCTTATCAGAGAAAACAAGGCTACAGATGTACCCTGTGTATTTATGTATCACTCAAGAAACAAACTAACCAATGAAAAAACAGAGCCTAGGTAATTTGTCTGGCACCTAGCACAAAAACAAGCTAATCAGATTTCTCAAAACAAAAAACAAACTGGAACTGATAATACAGAAAGCGACTTTATCAGTTTAAGCAGCTACATATCAGACATGAGAGAATTAGTTTCCTTGCTGCTTTGTTTTAAATCACCAGTAGGGAATCGAAAAGTGCTTTTAATGTTTTTAGGTTTTCAGTCTTATCAGAGAATACAAGGCCATGTACATACTCTGTACATTTAAGTGTCACTCAACTATTTATTTATTTATTTATTTATTTACATTTGTTTACCGGGTAGTGTCCAACTGGGTTGGTGGCCCGTTTTCAGTGGAGACCTGGTGGAAAAGCTCCACACATAAAAATACAGTACAGAATAAAGAATCTACATTACTACAGTAATACAAATATATTTAGCATGAGTATCAAGTTTTACAAGTAGATGATTCGGTAATAATATTCTTTATAGTAACAACTTTAAAAATGTGAAATCCAGTGATCTGGATAATTAATTAAAAACTGATAACAAGCAGTGAGCAGGCCTGGACTGAAGTTATGCATCCGTGTTATAGAAAGTAAAAATATTTTGCTTATGAAATTTAGAAAAAAATGTACAAACCAAAAGACTGTGAGGAAACAATTTGAGGGAAATACTAGACAATGGGAGCTGTAATAGAGGAAAAACGTATAGTAGCGATAAAAATGAGCATAAGAGAGAGTGGTTTTTCAGGTGAAGTACAAGGGCAAAGCCAGTTGCTTTTAAGATGTTCTTTTAATTTTGTTTTAAATGATAATAATAAGAGGTGTATTGTATGCTTAGAGGAAGAGCATTCCAGGACTCTGCTACTTTTTTTTGAGTAGAGGGAGTCACCATGGTAGTTATGTGACTGAGTTATTCTGAGCAGTGGCTAACCAGTGAATGTATTTATATTTTTATTTTATTCATTTGTTAATTGAGTAATTAACTACTTGTCGTGGATCCTGTTCACCCACAGCATCGCCCACAAAGGCAAGAGTAAATGGAATGTATGTGGACATGTTAATGTAGCCAGTAAACCATCATGAATATTTTAGCCAGTTAACTAGCATGTTTTTTTTTGGGAAGTGGGAGGAAGCCAGAATGTTGTGTCTTTCGGCTTCTCCCGGTCAGGGGTCGCCACAGCGGAAGTCTGGTCCACTAATGATTGGCAGTTGATTTTTTACGTGCTGAGTTGCCATCCCTAACGCACAACCTTCAACGAAGGTACGCCCATTCACGCATGTCTCCATGCAGAAGACGCTCTAGCTGAGAGTCGAACCGGTCAGCGTCTTACTGTGGGGCGACAACGCTACCGCAGCACCACCACTGCTGATACCTAGAGTAAATGTATGCTGACAGTCTGAGAACATGCAGACTGCACAGAGACAGTGTGACTATACATTAAGACTGAACCCGAGACTCTTGGATTGTGCATATTGCCACTTATATTTTCTGTGGTGTTTTAATATTTATAATGCCTCAGGGGCCTTGGTTATGGTAAGGAAGAGTCCACTGGACTTCTCCGCACTCACTTGACAAATATATGATTAACAAATTAGACAGCCTATACCTTGTGATATTTCAAAGCTGATCATTGCACACGCATTGCTTGGATAGAATCCT
>NC_056730.1:889844090-890078349 GCF_019279795.1 Protopterus annectens | reverse complement strand
ATGCTGACAGGGTTTCCCTCAGGACTAACCCGTCCTTTATGCCTAAGGTGGTGTTCAGTGTGGCTCTAAACCAAGCCATCCATTTGCCAACCCTCTTCCCTAATCCTCAATAAAGTGGAAAGGATTCTGCATTACTAGGACATGCAAAACAGCTCAGGTTCTACCTTAACAGGATTAAACCTTTCAGAAAATCCGACCAGCTCCTAGTCAGCTTTGCTACAGGAGCAAGAGGGCAAGGCCATTTCAAAGCAAACCATTTCCAAATGGATAGCACACTGCATCCATTTCTGCTACAAGCACTATGGAAAACTTACCCCACAGGGGATCAGAACACATTCCAGTAGGGCTACTTCCACCTCTGCAGCATTTCTCAGGGGAGTCCCTACCTGGGACAATTCTGTAAGCTGCAACCTGGAGTTCTGTACACACCTTCACCAGGCATTACCAGTTACCTATTTTTTTCTAAATCCAGAGCTGGATTTGCTACAGCAGTCTTATAGGGCCTACTAGCCAGCCCTAACAACTCTTGACTGCCTCCAGCCTTCATCAGCTTTGGGAGTCAACCTAAGTGTGATGACTGCAACAGTGAAACACGAAGAACATAGTACAGTTGTGTACACTTACCATAAATGTAGATGTTCGAGTGTATTCACTGTTGCAGTCCTGGTTTCCCTCCTCCAGCTCCCTGTTTTTATCTATCCTTTCTACCTATTCTCTATATGGCCATTTTTTATGACAGTGGTATTTACTTTTTACTGGGGGTGTTCCACACCATATACTAGCTTCCTATTTGGGGGGCTCCTGACATCTGGGGCATGAAAAACTGATGTAATGGCGTCAGCCACCTGTTTTATACCCCGACGACCTGACGTCATGGAAGAAGCGACAGCATCCAACGCAGAAATCCCAAGACTCTGGTATTCATGCCGACTGAGGGCTACCTGCAGGCAGATAACCCAAGTGTGATGACTACAACAGTGAATACACTCGAACATCTACATTTATGGTAAGTGTACACAACTGTACTTTTTTCGCTCTTACTGACAAACACTGGCTAATGTACAGTGTATGTACTGTACCTGTGTACTATGTATGTATTCTATGTTCCAAATTTCAGCTGTACACCACAAATCTATTAATTACCTTTACATTGATATTTTCTTCTTTGTTTTCTCCACTGTAACTGTTGATGTGCTGCATACCACTGTAAAAACATGTCTGTTGTAATTTGTGTGTATACTGATCATGTCTAAATATCTAAATGTATCTGTAATTTTTCTTTGTGGAGCTTTTCTCCCCAAGCCTCTGCTGAAAAAGGGCCTTTTTGGCTCAGTCAGACACCCCCGGTTAACGAATGTAAAATAAATAAGTAAATTACACAGCACAACTCTAGGGAGGGTCCTGTTTTGGGACACCAGGTCTGTATTGGGTGTAAGGATGGTAATGCTGACTGCCATAAGTACTTAATCAGGCAAGGACAAATCCCTGCCTTTGCTAGGGTTGCACTCTTGAAACCTTGCAGTCAATTTCATAACGAGGAAGCTCAAGCTCTTGGCTTCCAGAAGTGACTCTTCTTAAAGCCCATCCTGCACAGTGCTAGAAGCCCAAACCATGTCAGAGTGACACAGCATTAAGAAGGGGCAAACCAGCAGCCTGAGCAAGCTGCCTGAGAAGATCATCTCATCTGAGAAAAGCAGGCAAAAGCCAACATGCTTGTAGCAAAGCAAGTGGGGAACTCGGAGAAGCAAAAAACAAAGTGAGTCAAACTGTAATAAACTAGAACTAAGATTAGCAAATAACAAAGCTTAGTAAGTAAATAGCTTGTTTGGTTACCGAGACAGTTTTCATTGCATTGTTCTCCTGAGACATTTCCCTTTGTGTCCAATATGAAAATGGGACTGCCCTGTATGACTATACTGGTTAATAGACGTACATAATTAAGTAGGTAAATAAATCTTAGGAGCTAATGAAATTGCTTGTTGGTAATATTGTAAATATTTAAAAGATACTGACAAAACAACAGCAACTGAAAAGCAGGTAGCTGCAGCCTTAAATATAGCATGTTTGTTTAAGCAGTTTATCAGATGGTAGATGTAGACAATACCTGAATGTTCCCCAGTAGTACAGACAAGAAGTGTTCAACATGTACAGTGAAATAATAAAATATTGCAGTCTGCCAGTTTTGAGTAGCCATTCTGACCTTAATTTGACAGTAACAAATGTCAGTATCTTTTTATTGCCTTCAGATGTCCTCATACAAGGTATTTTATCCATCTGCCTTTCCATGTATCCTTTGTTGAATGGATTGGTCCCACTAGGCTACTAGCCTCTTTTCAGGGGACATCCAAGGTGGTATGGTATTTGTACTGCTAGGGGAAATTTGGCCATGGCATCAGGGAAACTTCCCTACTCTTTTCAGTAGATGCCATGGGATCTTTTACATCCACCTGAGCTACCACCAAGTCAAGCAGATAGGACGTTTGTTTAGCATCTTATGCGAAGGCCCTCAGGAGTGCAGCACGTCTGTAATGCCACACTGCTGTGTCAGCTATCGATCTACCTAGTATAGAAATAGGACCCACATCCTGCTGCACCAAAGGCGAGACGCAGAAATACTAAGTCTCTGTAACAGTGAATACACTCGAACATCTAAATTTATGGTAAGTGTACACAACTATACTTTGCTGTGTGTGTTTGGGTGTGTTGATGTGTGTGTTTTGGAGTGTATTGATGTGTTAGGCTAATTTCGTATCCAGCTTAGTCTCTCTGCCTTGTGCCCATGAGTGCAAGTATAGGCTCTGCCTCCTTTGACTCTGAATTGGATTAAGTGACTAGTAGGACAATAAGTTAATGTAATGACAATTCCTATAGATATTTACTGGACATGGTCTGCATTCCACACCATGAATATGTCACATATCTATCTTTATGAAAATGTAATTTGTGACATACCAGATGGTAATTGTTAAATGGCTGTATAAAACTGCATTTGGCACCTGTGTGTAAAAGGTCATATGTCATCCCTCTCTGAAGTTCTTGAAAAATGGACTATGTTTATATCTAGACAGTCTGGTGTAACATATACCTAAGAGCGGCAGTCTGTGAATTTGAGTATGGCACTGTGCTGAATTTGATCCTACCACATTTCAGCCTTCTGTACAGATAGCTTTAGATACTGCATGTTCTTAGTGATAGTTCTGGATAAATATGTGATTTATACTTGTGATATAGTGACAACTCAGTATAGCTATATTATGAGCATGTGCTGCATTGTGCAATATGAACATATGTCATATATCTGTAATTAAAACTAAATGTAGTGCAACTTGCCAGATTTTACTTTGAAATTACTGTGTTTGCATCTCTATAACTGACTTTGGGGAATCATTAGGAAAGCCTTTAATGAATTCTACCATGATGCTTTGGTACAGTATACTCGTAAGGCTGTCGTCATTCAGCCTTTAAAATGTAAATGCATTCAGTTCAACACAACCACATTACCAGAGTCAGTACATGCAGTTTTGGTTTTGGCATCTTTTTAGTGGCACAAGTTCCCTTTTCTGGAGACGTGTGTGTGTGTCACCGGCTTCTTATGTGATGGCAACTCCTCGTCCATAAAAATGTGCTTACCCCTGATAAGAAACAGGAATAATGCGAAATGGCACCCAAACACATTATTGCCAAGTAGGCTTATTATGACACTTGTTATAACAAAATTATATTTAAACATTTTGACATTTTTAGTAATTTTTGGATGATAGATATGAATATTGAGTTACAAAATGTGCCTTTGTTGTGCTTTTAGGTATAGAGACAACTTCTTCAAGTTGAATTTTTGAGAGCTAGTTCTCAGTACTGTTTTACATTTCTGTGTAAACATTTCATATTATTTAGTATGTTATATTTAGGGACAATTAAATACTGGATCTGAAGTAGTTGACTTCATTTGATCAGCAACCTGCGCGTTTCGGATCTGATACGGATCCGAGCCGGCAGTATACCAAGCAAAAGATCTGAGCTCCAAGCTCCTACCCCCCTACTCATACTACACTGCAACCTCCTTCCAATCCTCAGATCTCATTTGCCGCGGCTTCGCCAGCACGGGATTTTTGAGCTCCAGGCAAGTTGTCAGGGTTTTTTCGAAAACTTTGGTCTGTGTGTGCCCCTTTTTATAATTTTAGTAATAATTAGTAATTTATCCCTCTCTACAGGTTTCCGTCAATGCTAATTATTGTTTTTTTGTACTTTGAAAGTTAACTTTCTGTTAGTGTAGGCCCCCCTTCCCCGCCCGTAGAATGTGTGTGTGTGTGTGTTCTCTTAATATGTCGGAAAGTCTAAAAAGTGACTTTCTCTAAGTGCACAGAGTGTGGCCACAAGCTGTCACCAGCTGACTGTCACACTCTGTGTGTAGTTTGCTTGGGGGTGTCACATTTGTCATCCGGCTGCAAAATCTGTGCTGCCTTCAACCTCCGAGCCCTGCGGGATCGCAGGAACAAGTTAATTCTGGCAGGTCTTCTACCCGCAGAATCAACTTCTGCCTCTTCTGCTGCTTCCTCACCATCCACGGCTGTGGCTGTCTAGCCTTCAGGCCCTCCTCCCCTGTCTGGGACTCACCCTCCCACCTTACCACAGGGAGAGAGAGAGAGGCCAAGAAAGAGAGAATAAAAGACCGGGAGACAGAGAGCATTCAGAGAAAGAAAAAAATAAAGATAGAGCGAAGGGCCGCAAGCGGCAGGCTGTTGGATCCAACGGCCCCTCCCGCTAAGGTGATTTTGTCTCCTGTGAAAGTTACCAGGCCATCCTCAGCTCCGTTCACCACGTTTTTCTCCATAGCCGGAGGAGGAGGCTAGACCACCCTCGAGGTCGTCTTCGGGTCGGCACTCCCAGCCGGCGTCTGTGGCATCCTCTAGATAGACTCAGAGCATCTCTGAAGCAGACATGGATCGGATGATGTAAAGGTTTCTACAAACTCAACTGTAGATGGGGGTGTTGCAGGCCCCCCCCCCTCCCGGTGCGGTGAGTTTGGCTCCGTTTTTTTGCCCCGAATAGCTCCTTTTCTGATCCACCATCGGATATTGGAGTCTATGTATCCGAGGAGCCCCGGAGTCAGGGGGTCGGTGCCGATGATGCCTTCAGCCTCGACGCCGGCCATGCCCTCGAGTCTGTCGGATCCGCTTTCGGATACGAGCTGTCTGAGGCAAGAGTTGGGCATTGGATCTGAGGGGATGAGTGTGTCATCGGCTCCGTTGTGGTCAGGGCATACCGTCCCTTTGGGTCTGGCCATTCCAACTTTGGCTCCGATCCCTTTGTTGGATCCGAGGATCTCTGCTACCCTCGCCGCCAGTTTCAGGGAGGCTGGTTCTCCCTCGGCATTCGACGTTGTGGAGAGGGTTATCTCTGAAGGATCGAGACCCCTCACTCTGTCCTCGGGGTCCATCCCTGCTCCCTCACAGCTGGGCTTTTCTTCCATCATCTAGTCCCCCCAAGGACAGCCTGTGTCTATTGCGCCCCAGCCAGTTCCCTTGAAGGAACACAAAACCCATTGTGAGCCCTCCCTGGAGGGTCCACCCGAAGAGGTCTCTCACAAACACCAGTGTAAAAGGAAGCACTTGGACTCCTCTGAGTCCCTCATTGAGGATACCGACTTGGAGGAAGGGGAAGGTTCCCCCAAATCACCCCCCAAAGACGTCTCCTTTGGAGACATTATGGAAATCCTTCGCCGGGGGGGGGGGGGGTCCGCCCAAAAACCTACCTCTGATTGGTCAGTATTCCTGGAGGTGTTCGATACAGGCCCATCTACCTCTTGGGTGTCCCCCCTGACGACCCTCTGGTGGACCTTATCACCACCAGAACTTGGACGGAACTGGACACTGTGGAGCCTATACCCAAAAGGCCCGACAAAATATTGAGCCCACCGGCAGATAGAGCTTCTTGGAACAAAGGTTCCCTGGTTGATGCCATGGTGGTGGTGGCTACCACGAAAAAGGAACTCACCCAAGAAAGTTCCTCGGTCCACCCCCCAGACAAAGGAGTCCAGGGTTATGGACCATCTTGGAAAGCGGACATTTGCTTCAGCTACCTTTACTATAAGGGCACCAAATTACTTGGCCCACGTAATTCGACTGCAGCGGGACCTCGTGAAAGAGCACGCTGAGTCTCCCCCCGGAGTCCAAGTCGGCCGAGGATAAACAGACCTTCTCGGCTCGTATGGCCACTCTCAAGTCTGTGTCCAATACGTCCATGCGTTTACTCTCTCATGCCACCGAGGGAGCTGCTAGGGATAGCGGGTCCGGCATCGCCTTAAGGCATCACGCTTGGCTCCGTCTTTGCGACTTCTTGGAACCCTTCAAGGCATCCTTTGCTAATGCACCCTTTGACGGTACAATCCTGTTCGGAAAGACTGTCCGCGATACTCGTGTCCAGAGCGAGAAAGATGGGACGACGCTGTCAGCTGTCGGGATCCACTTCTCTAACCCTCAAAGGTCCTTTTCCAGGAACCAGTGAGGGCAAAAGAAGCTGTGGTTCCAGAAAACTCAGCAGTCCTAGAATGCTCAGGACTCCTTCTCCCCCAGAGGCAGAGGGGGACAAGGTGGACGCTGGCCCAGAAGCAGAGGGGGGCCGAAGAACTTCGTGTCACGTGAACCTTTTTCAGAGCGACCCGCGCAGCAGCCCTGAGGGGTTGCCCAACTGCTCCTCTCTGGAAGCAGTCGGGGGGTGTTTTTCGATGCACCTAGCCCAGTGGGAGTCCATCACAACAGATTGCTTAGAATAATATCCAGAGGCTATTCTATTCCCTTCATAAACAAGCCCCCTTACACAAGGCATCTCCCGGACGTCTCACCCACTCAGAGGGGAGGCCGCAGCCTTGGAAATACAAAAGCTGCTAGAAAAAAAGAGCCATCCAACAGGTGCCCCCATACCAGTCCGGATCAGGCATCTATTCCAGGTTCTTTTTGGTGCCAAAAAGACGGGGGACCTAAGGCCGATTTTCGACCTATCAACAGTGAACCTGTTCATTGCCAAGGAAACGTTCCGGATGGTCACACTTCAATCCATCCTGCCCTTCCTGCAGGAGGAAGACTGGTTGTGCTCGATAGACCTCAAGGACGCGTACTATCATATTCTGATGGACAGGTGATCCAGGAGGTTCCTCCGCTTTCGGCTAGGGGCCAGTCATCATCAATTCAGGGTCCTACCCTTCGGTCTCGCCACAGCCCCCAGGGTGTTCACCAAGGTCATGGCAGTTGTAGCGACCCACCTGAGACTTCAGGGCATTCAGGTCTTCCCATACCTGGACGACTGGCTCCTCACCGCCCCCACCAGGCATCTACTCTTACTAGCCAGAGATTTCTTTCTCCGGATATCACCTCTGCTAGGGAGTACCATAAATCTCGGGAAGTCTTCCCTTCAACCTGTTCAAGTGTTAGACTTCATAGGAGCGAGAATAGATTCTCATCAGGCCAGGGCATTCTTTACCCCAGACAGACTACACAGCCTGGCACTTCATGTGTTAGCACTTCTGCAGTCCTCTGCACCCCCTGCAGAATTAGTCCTGAGAGCCTTAGGGTCCATGGCAGCAGCTATCAACCTGATCCCTTGTGCTCGTCTGCATATGAGAATTCTACAGATGTTGCAAGTTCAGTGGTCAATTCTTCATCATCTTCTAGATTTTCTGATCCCTCTGAGCAGAGTGTGCAGAAATTTTCTCACGTGGTGGCTTCAGTTTCGGAATTTGCAGGAGGGCAGTCCCTTTATTGCACTCCAACCCCAAGCCATGGTGACCACGGACACCTTTCGCCTAGGGTGGGGGGGGGGGGGGCATTGTTCGGGCAGGACTGTTCAAGGCACGTGGACTCAAATCGAGACCATTCTGCATATAAATGTTCTAGAGATGAGAGTGGTCCTTTTAGCGTTGCAGGCCCTTCTTGCTTATCTTCCTCTGGGAACTATTGCGATCCAGTCAGACAATATGTCAGTCGTCTGATATATCAACAAACGGGGGAACCAAGTCTTATCCCCTTTGTCGAGAAGCCATGAGAGTCTGGGAATGGGCCATCTCCACCAACCGCTTTCTGATAGCAACGCACATTCCTGGTCGGTTCAACATCTTGGCGGACAAATTGAGCAGAACTATCTTTTCTCCCTATGAGTGGTCTCTGAACCCTTGTGTTGTGGAACAGATCTTCCTCAAATGGGGTCAGCATTGCTGCGATCTCTTCGCATCGCCTTCCAACGTGAAGTGCAGCACGTTTTTTGCTCTAATCCCCCCGACGGGGAAAGCCCCCAGAGGCGCTCTTGTTCATGCTTGGCCACCCAGACTTCTTTATGCATATCCCCCGCTCCCACTCATGATAAAGTTCTTACAGAAAGCTCGCCGGTTGGGGAGCTGATTGATCCTCATAGCCCCATTCTGGCCTCGTCAAGTCTGGTTCCCCTGCCTACGGTCTCATCTCATAGCTCCACCTTGGATCCCATTTCGGATCTGATTCGTCATCCCTCGGGAATGCTTCCTCCGAATCTGGACAGCCTGTAACTCACAGCTTGGCTGCTCCAGTTTCACTAGTTGCTAGGACTCCCAGTATCTCATCTCTTCTGTTAAATCTATCTTGGTGGCAGCATATAAATCCTCTACCAGGAAAATTTACTGTAGCAAATGGAGATGCTTCTCCATTTGGGCTTCACAGAGAAATCTAGATCCTTTTACCACTCCGATCCCAGCGGTATTAGACTTTTTGTCTCATATCTTCCAGCAAGGAGCCAGCTCTTCCACAGTGAAGGTCCAACTGGTGGCTATTTCTCATTTCCATGTAGGGGACAATTTAGGCTGTCTCGCTGCTGCCAGAATTTGTAAGACCTTTTTGAAAGGCACATTTATTCTGAGACCTCCTATTAAGAATCTGTCCCTGCCGTGGGATCTGACTGCGGTTCTTCAAGCCTTAGTTGTGCTTTCTTTCGAGCCCTTAGCATCAGTTGTCTTAAAATTCTTGTCATGGAAGACTGCTTTTCTGGTTGCTGTAACTTCAGCCAGGAGAATGTCGGAGCTTCAAGCTCTTTGTATGAAACCCCCATATCTTGTGTTTCATAAGGACAGGGTGTCTCTCAGGGCTAATCCATCTTTTCTCCCTAAAGTTGCTTCTTAGACAAACATTAATCAATCTATTAATTTGCCTGTCTTTTTCCCTAATTTTCAGAACAAAGGGGAATACAAACTTCATTTGCTGGATGTTCACAAGCAGTTATGTTTTTATTTGCACAGGACGGCGGTCTTTCGTAAATCTGATCAACTTATTGTTTCCTTTGCTAAGCCTTTTTAGGGAAACCAGTTTCAAAAGTGACTCTTACTAGGTGGATTTCCTTTTGTATCCTACAAGCATACAGAGAGCTTGGTTTACCAGAACCAGTAGGAGTTCATGCTCATTCTACACGTTCTATGGCAACGTCTGCAGCATTCTGGTCTAGAGTTTCCCTGGATGACATTTGCTCAGCGGCTACCTGGGCGTCCTCTCACACCTTTATTACTCATAAAGTGGATTTGGTGTCTAGAGGATGGGCTTTCTTTGTCTCTGCAGTGCTCCGGAATATCCTTCCTTAAGGGCCTCTCAAGATTTCGGGTAGCTGTGTACTCTGTCCCACAGGTTGCTGATCAAATGAAGTTAACTACTTCAGATAAAGAAGTTATGTACTCACCATAATGTTCCATCTGAGTAGGTAAACTTCATTTGTCAGCAACCGTCCCTCCCTCCTTCCCCCTTACCTTGGCGTTTATTTTTGCTGAGCTCGATGTTCAGAGTTCACGAGCTGGCGGTTTGTCCTTGGTTCAGGGGTCTCAGGTTAATTTGTTGGTGTCATGTGTGGAGTGGCAAACTCGATCTGAGGATTGGAAGTAGGTTGCAGTGTAGTATGGGTAGGGGGGAGGAGCTTGGAGCTCGGATCTTTTGCTTGGTATACTGCCGGCTCGGATCCGAAACCCACAGGTTGCTGACAAATGAAGTTTACCTACTCCGATGGAACGTTATGGTGAGTACGTAACTTCTTTTTTTCATTTTTATGCTTTAAAATTGTCATTTTGTGTATTATGTTTTTCTCCACAAGATAAAGGAAATGCATATTATTGTTGTTAACTGACTCTAAAGACTTTTGCAGCAGGGATGCTATGACATTATTATATAATGATGTAATTTGAAAACCAAAGTGTGTTGTGTCTTCACTGAGTTTATAAACACTGTCACAGTAAACGATGCCCCTTATGATAGGGGTTGCCTCCTTTGACTGTAGAGAAGTCACAAATTGTCTACAAACAAATGTTGTTGTGATGATGGTTTTATACAAGGATTTACTCCCTATGTATGTGCGCATGTACACACACACACACAGACACACACAGACGCACACATTCACAGTGACCTTGACAAGGCAGTTTAGCAATTGTTTAACCATGATCAGGTGAAAGCAGTGGTCATTCACTTCTGTACATGGACTGCATCTCCACCCCTAACAGTAGCTACTTATTGACAGGATAGACCTCTGATACTTGACTGTGATCAGGTGAAAAAAGTAATGACCACTTGTCTCTGTCAGGCACAAACCCACACAGTCGCACACTGTCCCTCCCTTACAACCATTCCTTTTTTTTGTTTGCCCCTTGCCTGAGGGGACCCTACCTACACCTGTTTGGCCCATTCATTCACAGGAACAGGAGCTAGGCATCCGCAGGTTTGATGAGAGCCCTATGATCTTTTCATTTATGTTCAGAGAGCATTATTGGCCCATCTTTTCGTAGTGGTAAGATGTTCTTCATGTTTTATTGTTGCAGTCATTACATTTGGGTAATCCTGCTGGCAGGTAGCCCTCAGCCGGACTGAATTCCAAAGTCTTGGGTCCTGCGTCAGCTGCCGTTGGCCCTTCCCTGACGTCAGGTCATCAGGGGTATAAAAGAAGCAAACATTGTATCTTCTGTCTGTAAATTAAACACCTTAATCATTATGCCAACCTGTTCTTGATTCAACTAAAAACTCTACCAGAGCAGGCCTTTCAGTTAGGATTACCTAATCCCTTTCCTTTTGAATATAATCTGATATTTATCCCTGGTAGGTATGTGGTGCAGTGGTTAGCATTGTCGCCTCACAGCAAGCGGTTCTCCGGTTCGATCCTCGGCTGGGGTGCCTTCTGTGCGGAGTCTGCATGTCCTCCCTGTGGTCGCATTGGTTTTCTCCGGGTGCTCCGGTTTCCTCCCACATCCCAAAGACATGCTGTAGGTGGATTGGACACTCCAAATTGGCCCAAGGTGTGAGTGTGTGTGCCTTCCGTGGAAGGTTGGGTGCCGGGCTGGCAGCTCGACACTGTAAAAACTCCACTGCCAGTCATGAGCGGACAGGTGATCCGCTGTGGCAACCCCTAACCAGGAAATGCCGAAAGAAGAAGGGAAGGCAGTCTCTAGCCTGCAATCCAGATGTCTTTGGTCAATTTTCTCCAGTAAGTTCCGGCCTTCTTGCTTACTTTCTGTACCTCTGCTTTCAATCATCCCTTTTGGTAAAATCTCCTTTGTCCATTCTCATGTTGGCTTAGTCCTTAGAAAACTTTATGCTACTTTCTGAATGTAGTATTCTATATGGCTGATGTCCTTCAAGGATGCATCTGCAGTCCTTACAAATGGGTTGTCCTGTCGTCAGGCAGCCCTTAGGTCGGCCGGATTCCAAAGTCTGGGTCTGGCCTCGGCTGGTGTCGCACTTCACCCGACGTCATAGCGGCAGTTTTTCGGGTATAAAGGCATCAGCCGACACCATTTTCCCCAGCCTTTCTTGCCGCGTGGCGCCCGAAGCAGAAGCTGTTCGCAAGTGCCGGTCGGTCAGAACCAGAGATTACTTCTTCTACTACCGAAGACTTCTAAAAAGCTAAGTACCCCGTTGGGGACTCTTTCTTGCCTCAGCCGATGTCAGAAAAAGTGAATAACTGTTTAACTTGTGGGAAACAAATACCTCATAAAGATTTCCACTCTTACTGCTTACCTTGCTTAGGCCCAGACCACGACGTAGCAGCTTGTCTAGCCTGTGCTTCTTTCAACCGACGAACGCTTAGACATCGGTCGGAATTTGCTGAAGAGTTTTTCGGCTCCGATTTTGCTTACATTATGCCGTCGGATCCTCCGACTACGCAAATTTCTAAAAACGCAAGGAAAAGGACCGACACTCGCGGTCCGCGGTTTCGGACGAAACCGCGGTTAAGCCAACCGCGAGTGTCTCGGTTTCGGCTGAAACCGACTCCACGGTTCTTCCTTCGGCCGAAAGCTTGCCACTTACCGAGGCCTCATCCAGCTTGGCAGAATCTGCTACTGAAATCCCACCTGCTCTTGCAGGTTCACAGGATTTATCCTATACTATCCCTTTGGATATTTCTACCCCTGCACGTGGAGCTGCTAGGCCTCCTGCATCCATGTCGATTAAGGCCTTTGCCAGGGCTAAAGCAGCAAAAACTACCAAGACTCTGCCTGCTAAGACCCCTTCTCACAGGCCCAGTTCTAGTTCTCAAATGCTTAGTCTAGCAGAGGATCTCATTTCTTTGATCCGGGGATCCCAACCACATCCAGACAGGGCCTCTCACCCACCTCCAGAGAAGAGGACTAGAGTAGAGCCCCCAGAGCCAGTTTCTTCAGATGGCTCCTCTGATGAATCAGATAATTCAAACCCTCCAGAGGCCCCCTTTTCTCCTTATGAGGACTCTGATGCAGAAGACTCCATTCCTTCTGCCTCTCCGCCTGAGGAATTTTCTTTTGGGGAAACCTTGCATGCTATGAGGGAACAATTTCAATGGCAGGGCCAGGATTTTTCAGACACTAGGAAAAGGCTTAGAACCTTCCTGCATTTGCCACAGCATAGGCCTTTAGCCATTCCCCCAGTACTTACTGTTGTGGATGATGCTTTTAATGATGCTTGTACTGCTCCTGATTTTCTTCCTCCGGCCCCTGCTAAGCCCGATCGGTTCTACAGGGTCCCGGACACACATTATCATTTGTATAAGGCTCCTTTTGCAGATCCCGAAACTATCGCCCAGGGACCTAAGGCTGTAGCAGCTACCTCTGCCAAAAACCCCCTCCCCTCTGAAAGGGAATCCAGATCCTTAGAGAGATGGGGTAAAAAGGTTTACACTTCTGCTACTCTTTCAGCTAGGGCCTTGAACTGTCAATTCCACATGATCCAGTATCAAGAATTTATGTTAGACCAGTTAACTAAAAAGCTGTCCTCAGATGAACCATTAGACAAAAAAATCTGTTCAGGAAATGGTACATAACATTCAGCAGGTCAGTAATCATTCATTAAAATGCGGCTGTGATGCACTGGAAGCTTCCTTTAGATCAGCCATGACTGGCACAGTAATCAGAAGACATGCATGGTTAAAAGAGCAGGCCTTACCAGATCATGTCAAATCAAAGCTACTAGATGCTCCCATGGACAAGATCAATTTGTTTGGCTCTCCTGCACAACAGGTGCTGAAGAAGATGGAAGAGAAGGCAAAATCTGTCCAGACAGTGAAAGATTTCTTACAGGTCCAACCTCCAAGGTTTAGCAGGAATTGGCCCTCCAAAAACTGGTCCTTTCCAGACACCTCCAGAGCTCAGAGAGGCAGGAATAGACGCTCAAGAGGCAGAGGTCAATCCAGATGCGCCTACAGGGGACGTCAGTGGCAGGCTAACAACCAGCGAGGTACAGCCACAGATACAGCCACCACCACTACTACAGGACAATCACAGTGACTTGGCTCTGCCACCGCCTACCAGGGAACAACTAGAAGCACCCTTAGGCGGGAAGCTAGCCTTATTTTCAGTAAACTGGCATTACATCACAGGAGACAAGTGGATTGTGCAGACAATAGACCAAGGTTACAGGTTTCACTTCCATACTCTACCAAGGAAGAGAGGAATGCCTAACCTACCTCCAAATCAAAAGGCAGAAGCTGTAAAACAGATACCTCACTCACTAAGCATGAGAGCTGTAGAAAAGGTACCATCTATGGAGCAAGGACAGGGATTTTACTCCAGACTCTTCCTGGTACCAAGAAAAGAAAACCAATGGAGACCTATTCTCGACCTGTCCGCTTTAAACACATTCCTCATTGTTCCAAAATTCAAAATGCTGACCCTACAGCAGCTTCTTCCCATGCTGGGCAAGGAGTCTTGGCTGGTAACTCTAGATCTCAAGGAGGCATACCTGCACGTCCCCATACGACCAAATTGCAGAAGATACCTCAGATTTCTTGCAGGATCAGAGCGTTATCAATTCTCAGCATTGCCCTTTGGCTTATCTACTGCGCCCAGAGTGTTCACGAAATGCCTGGCATCAGTAATGGCTCATTGCAGGCTTCAGGGAATCCAAATCTACCCTTACCTGGACGACTGCCTGTTACAAGCGGACAACAAAAGCAAGCTAACAGAAGACTTGAAAAGGGTCATTTATCTACTGCAAGCCCTGGGATACACAGTCAATATAAAAAAAGTCAAGGCTGATACCATCCCAAAGGATAACCTTTTTGGGTGCAGAATTGGACACATCAAGACAAATGGCATTCCTAACAGTAGAAAAACAGGAGCAACTCCCTCTCTACTTCTTGGCATTAACAAAGCAGAACCAGCTAACAGCAAGAAAAGTCCTGCAAGCCTTGGGTTACATGGCATCCTGCATAATATTGGTTCCACATGCCAGACTGTATATGAGAAAGTTACAGTGGTACCTAAGGAATTTATGGTCTCAGCACAAGCACAGCCTAGAAACCCAAATTCCAATAATCCCATGCTTGCAACAAGAATTCCAATGGTGGGCTCAGGCCTGTCAATCAAACAAAGGACTGTCCTTCCACAGCACTCAACCAAGCCAGAAAATCACAACGGACGCCTCAGACCTCGGTTGGGGGGCACACATGCTGGACAAGTGCATACAAGGCTTATGGACTCAAGACCAGCTGCACCTACACATAAATCAAAAGGAAATGCTGGCAGTAAAACTGGCAATTCAAACATTCAGACCATTTCTTCAACAAGGTCCACTGTTGATAAGGACAGACAACACCACAGTTATGTGGTACATCAACAAACAGGGAGGCACACATTCGTACCCTCTATGCCGGATGGCAATGGACCTCTGGAATGTGGCTCTGAGCTTCAACATCCAGTTACAAGCAATTTTTGTACCAGGAAAAGAAAACATTCTAGCAGACATTCTAAGCAGAACTACCACGGATGCCCACGAATGGATGCTGCATCCGGACATCTTCAAAACCATTACAAAAAAGTGGGGACTACCAGAAATAGACTTATTTGCATCCCCACGCAATCACCAACTGAAGAAATTCTGCACAAGGACGTACCACACCCACTTGCTTGGAAAGTGGACTCCCTATCTTTCAGTTGGAAAAACCTGACAGCATATGCATTCCCACCACTTCCTTTGATGCACAAGGTGCTATTAAAAATCAAAGAGGACCGTCCAAGGATCATCCTGATAGCTCCAGACTGGCCAAGGCAACATTGGTACCCATTACTGAGGAGCATGTGTCGGGAACAAATATGGACTCTACCTCTAGTTCCCTTACTGTTAACACAGAACAACTACAACACCCTGCATCCAAACCTGAAAACACTGCAGCTGACTGCCTGGAACATTGCATAAGACCAAATAACCCGAGTTTATCCCAAAGGGTTAAAGACATTATCTTGGAGGCTCGCAGACCCTCAACAAGAAAAAATTATTCAGCAAAATGGAAAAGATATCACATTTGGAGTACTACAAAGGGAGAAAATGTGTCACTGATAAACATAGCCAACATCATGGAATACTTGGCAGAGCTCTTCCACAACGGCCTGTCCTATTCTTCCATTAAGATTCATGCATCAGCTATTTCAGCAGAATACAACTTGGATCCTCCAGTCTTCTCACATCCTCTGCTCAGGCAGTTTCTGAGAGGAATTAAAAATGTAAAACCACCAAGGAAGACACCATTGCCAGCGTGGGACTTGAACTTCGTGCTAGAAAAGTTAACACCTCCCTCCTTTCGAACCAGCAGCAACAGCAGACTTACAATACTTATCATGGAAAACTGCTTTCCTGCGTGCAATCACTTCAGCAAGAAGGGTATCTGAGCTACAGGCATTAATGGCAGTACAGCCCTTCCTGATCTTCCATCAAGATAGTGTCCATGAGAACAAATCCTACTTTTATGCCAAAGGTGGTCTCCAGGGTATCTTTAAATCAAGCTATCCATCTACCTACATTCTTCCCCAACCCACAGAACAGGGGGGAAAGACTGTTGCATACCTTGGATGTACATAGACAAACTACGCTACTACCTGGACAGGACCAAGGCCAATAGAAAAACTGACCAACTACTGGTAGCATATGCAACAGGAATGGAAGGAAAAGCAATTTCAAAACAGACAATCTCTAAGTGGATAGGAAATTGCATTAGATTTTGTTACTCCTACCATGGGAAGAAAACTCCAGAAAACATCAGGCCTCACTCTACAAGGGCAACAGCCACGACCACAGCTTTCCTACGAGGAGTGGCTACCAAAGACATTTTAGAGGCTGCTACTTGGAGCTCCGTGCATACATTTGCCAAGCATTATAATTTACCTTTATACTCCAGATCCCGAGCAGGTTTTGCCACTGCTGTTTTGCAAGGGATCTTATCTACACCATAATCTTATTTCTCCTCCTCCCCCAGTTTGGCTATGGTATTCTACCCATTTGTAAGGACTGCAGGTGCATCCTTGAAGGACATAGTACAGTTTTGTACCTACCATAAATGTAGATGTCCGATAGGCATGCATCTGCAGTCAGGATTACCCACCCTCCTTCCCCTCTGTGGTACTCCTAGGGTATTTGCCCATCTTGTAGCTAGCTGGGGGAATCTATTATGGTGTATTTGTTTGTATATATGTACATACATGCTTATTTTTTTTGTTTGCTCTCTACTATTTGGAACCATTTGCATTTATCCAAATTTAGCCTTCCTAGAGGGCACCTGGCATCTGGGTCAAGAAACACTGAGGAAAATGGCATCGGCTGGATGCCTTTATACCCGAAAAACTGCCGCTATGACGTCGGGTGAAGTGCGACACCAGCCGAGGCCAGACCCAGACTTTGGAATCCGGCCGACCGAAGGGCTGCCTGACGACAGGACAACCCATTTGTAAGGACTGCAGATGCATGCCTATCGGACATCTACATTTATGGTAGGTACAAAACTGTACTTTATTCTCCTTAACATCTGCATGCAAAATCCCACTCTCTTATTATTTAATAAGCTTAACCCCCCACCGCTCGCTTCATCATCATCCATTTCCACTTTGAATTGTAACTTTCTGCTTGTGTTCTGTATTTGAGTCTTAATTGTGTAGCTCTAAAATATCCCTCAAAATCAGATAATCCTAAACCACTTTGTTGTATTGGAAGGATCACCTTATCTCATTTAACTCCTGCACTGTTTCCCATCCAGATAAATTCCTTCAACTCTTCATTAACTATTGTCCTCAACTTCTCCTTGAGTTGATAAAACTATGCTGACCCATATGTAAAACTAAAGGGACTAAAAATATTTTCACTGTTTGTATCTTACTATTTATATTCATAAACAAGAGTTTGCAGTTACTCAGTTTTTGTATTTTCTTTTAGTCACCTCCCACATATCATTAGCTGGTATAACAGAAGCCGTTTTAGTCCATATTCCTAAATACTTCTGCTTATTGTCTCCCCATGTATGTAGACATTCCTTAATCAGTTTGCTTGAGGGCACATAATATATGGCTCTAGCCTTTGTTTTATTTTCATTCATTTTTTGTCCCAAAAAGACTTGAACCTGTCTCAGAATGTTCCACAACACCAAGATGTCCATTTTTTGGATTTTTCAAGTACACAATATCTGCAAATAAAGCCAACTTTTCTTGATCACCATACCAGTTATATCCTTGAATTTTTGAGTCCCTTTTTTTCTTTGCCAGTGGCTGTAAATATAAAGCAAATAAAGTGGGAAAGATGACACCCCTGGTCGGTTGCTGTGTTCAGACTCAATCTTATCAGAAAGGAGCCTTCCTACTTTAATTCTTGCCTCCAAGCCATGATGTGTCCCCCTATTTAATCTTATTGTATCACGGAATGCAAATCTACATCAAAACTCAACAACAACAGGGTTATCTTCTTATAGTATGCTTCCCTCTGGATCATTATTGTTCTATTAATGTCAAGTATTTGCCTCCCCACCACAAAACCACATTGATTCATATCTCTCAATTTTGAAAACACCTTTGTCATTCTTTTAGCTAGTATAGCATAACACGTTATAATCATGGCTTAAAATTGAAATGGGTTTATATGAAGCTGGGTCTGAGAGATCTTTACTGTCTTTGGGTAATACAGACACCAAAGCTTTCTTCCAAGATGTTGGTGCTTCCCCTCCTTTTAAAATACTGTTAAACAAAATCTTCCAGATCTTTATCGCTTTCTTCCCTCTTATCTTTCACGTTTCCACAGGGATACTATCTGTTCTTGAAGACTTCCCAGAAGATTGATTATACATCACCAGTTTTGTCTCATCTGTTGCTGTCTTAACTGTTAATTGTTGAGCCTCTACCATTAACTTTGGCATAATTGAGTCTTCCATAAATATTTCCATTTGTGCTCTTTCTTGATTTCCACATTTCTTTGCTTTATACAAATTTTCAGAAAATTGTCAAAGTATCTCTAAAACCTCTACAGTATCTCTGGATATTTTGGCTCCCTAAATTTGGTGACTACCCTTTCTACTTTCTGTTGTCTTAAGTAATTGTGCTAAAAGTTTTTGTGCTGTGGAGTTATCAAAAATAGTTGTTTAGCAGTAATCTGTATAAACACACGCACATTATCGAAATACTCTCTCTTTCTTTTTAGCACTCTGTAGTTGCACCTCTTCTTATTTTATGAGTCCCCTTATTCTGCAATACTGTAACATTTGTCAGCCCCTCTAAATAATTCCTATTCTTAACCATATATTTTTATCTTTTATTTATACCTATTTTTAAGCTCCATATTTGATGTTGCCTTTTCTATCCATTCCTCAACGTACGAGTCTCTGATTTTATCTCGGATCTGGCTTTGGCCATTTCTAAGCTTTGGATCCTGTGCTCAAGCTCCTCTCCTACCCATAGTTCCTTGAGTAAGGAACATGCTATGCCAGACCTTGTTTGCTGCCATCAGTGCTTGTTGGGTCTTTGCGCTCGAGTAGTTTTTGGTTTAAATAGAGAAAAGTCTTTAGCTTTCTTGGTCTCTTCTTTCTAGCCTTTACATTACGGTTTCTTCCCCTCTTTATCGCTTTCTGTTGTATCAAGTTTTTAAAAATCTGTAGCATTTTTGGTAGATTCTATTATTCTTGATAGTTTTAAAAGGCTAAAAAGTCTATACTGTTTTCTCCTGTTTTCTTCCTTTCCTTCTATTACTGGTTGGGCACGATAGCTGATCAGCCCACCAATTTTAAAAAAGTGTGTACCTTATTCCCACAAGCTACCTAATTTGGATACACACGAGTGCGTCTGTTGCCTAAGGCCTTCTCATCTCGATGTTGCCTTTCTGTCTGTGATGCTTTTTATCAATGAGCCATCATAGAGAGAGTACAAGTTGCGTCTCCTACAACCCAGTGATGGAGAGAAGACCTCTTCAGGATCAGGGAAGTCTGCAGCTGCTTCTGTATCTTCTTTCTTCATCCTCAAAAAAAGTTTGATAAAGCTAAAGAAAAGCAGAGAGAAAAGGAAAATGACGACACTGAAAAAAATCTAGAAAAAAAATCTCTGGATTCCGATACCCTCGTCAGCTCCTCCAAGTAAGATCTCCACAACTTCTCAGCCAACCACTTTTTTTGGATCAGATAATTATCAGATCTGTAACTCCGCCCAGGATTTTGCCTGGATCCTATATCCCCAGGCTCCAGTCTCCAGTCCTACAGGATATACCATGTTATCATTCAAGACCTCCTCCTCCTACTTCACCTTAACTGTACATAAACGTGGGGATTACAGTGAATCTAGAAAAGTCCAAAATACAACTAGTCCAGTCTCTGGAATTCATTGGAGCTTTTTTGGACACAAGACTTAAAATAACAGAACTCCCTCAAAGAAAAATTCCATCCCTTCATCAACAAGCCCAAGAAGTCTAATCTCACCAGAGGCCACCAGCGAGACTAATTCTTCATCTTCTAGGCTCCATGGCAGCCTCCATCACATTAATAACACTAGCCAGATTCTACATACGAGTTCTACAGTGGTCTCTAGCAGTTCAGTGGTTAATCGGGCAAGCAAGGAGGAAGCAGATTTTACCACTTGTGTCAAGAGGCCATAAGATTGTGACAGTGGGTGATATCCTCTCGCCATTTTCTAATAATGACTGATATCCTGGGGAGACCCAATGTACTTGTGGACAGACTAAGCAGATCCATCCTCCTCCCTTGCGAGTGGTCCCTCGATCCATTAGTAACAGAACTGATTTTCAGACAATGGGGACAACCTTATTGTGACCTCTTTGCCTCTTGTGACAACACAAAATGCAACAAGTTTGTCCTTCTAATGCCTCCAGAGGGGGAGTCACCCTGGAATGTTTTAAATCACCCTTGGCTACAGATCTCCTTTATGCCTTTCCTCCAACTCCCCTGATTTGCAAGTTTCTACAGAAAACATCTGAGATGAGGATCACAATCATCCTTATAATCTATTATTGGCCTCAACAAGTGTGGTTTCCTTTCCTCTGGCCTCATGTTTTCACCCTTCCTAGGTGCTGGTCTCTGAGGCAGATCATCTGACTCATCCGTCTGGGTTGCCTCACCCAAACATTCGGTTGTCAAACTGGCCACATAGTTTCTCCAGTTTCATTTTTGGATAGGAAGTCCAGGTTTCCTTCAGTTTTTCACATTTTGTCTTTCTCTTAAAAGACCGTAACTAGGAAAATTTGTAAGAGCAGATGGAAAAGGTTTTCTGTTTTGGTGATCAAATAAAATATTGAGCATTTTCAGACCCACTTCCAGAAATTTTGGAGTTCCTGACTTGTCTTTTCCAGTGTGGGGCTAGCTATTCCACAATCAAGGTACAGTTAGCCACTATATCTTCCTTCCATTTGGATGAAAAAAAACATATGCCCATTGCATCTCTCAGCTTGTCCAAGGTTTTCCTGCATGGTACATTTTTACTACACCATCCACTCGGATAACCAGTCCCTCTGTGGGATTTTTCCATTGTGTTACAAGCTTTAACTGGGACCCCATTCAAGCCTGCTGCTAAGGTTGACCTAAAATTTTTATCATGGAAGACTTTATTTCTGATGGTGATCACTTCTGCCAGGAGAATTTCTGAGCTACAAGCTCTATTTCCTGACCACCTAATATTTCACAAGAACAGTGTATCATTATGAACCCAACCCCTCCTTTCTTTGTAAGGTGGCTTCTGAATCATCTATAAATCAATCCTTTAATTTCCCATAGTTTTTCCCAAATTTTTCAAATAAAGGTGAATATACTTTGCATTTGCTTGATGTCCATCATTCATTACATTTTTATTTACATCGGCTGAAAGGTTTCAGGAAATCTCATTGGTTATTTGTGTACTTCTCTCCAGCTAAACTGGTAAAATCAATGTCCAAAGTCACCCTTTCCCCACTGGTTGTCACAGTGCATATGTTCATCGTGTTTCACTGTTGCAGTCATTACACTTGGGTTATCCTGCTGGCAGGCGACCCGTAGTCGGCATGAGTTCCAAAGTCTTGGTCCGGCGTCTGTTGCTGTCCCCTCTTCCCTGACGTCAGAGCGCCAGGGGTATAAAAGTAGCAACCGACGCCATTTTCTTCAGTCTTTCTTGCCACGCGGTGCCTGAAGCAAAAGCAGTTTGCAAGTGCCGGTAGGCCGACTCCTGAGATTTTCAAAATTGAATTTCAGAACCGAAGTCTTCAATAAAGCTAAGTACCCCATTGGGGAAACTTTTTCTTGCTCCAGACCGATGTCAGTAAAAGTTAATAATTGTATTTCTTGTGGGAAGCAAATACCTTATAAGGACTTTCACTCTTACTGTATTCCTTGCCTAGGCCCTGACCACGACGTTACTAGTTGTCGGTTTTGTGCTAGATTCAATAAACGCACTATTAAACGTCGGTTTGATTTTGCCTTACGTTATTTTGGACGAAGGTTTAATTATATAATGCCGTCGTAACAACAGACGACCGGAATGTATAAAAACTGCAAAGACAAAGAAAAAGACAGGCATCCGAGGTCCAAAACCGACGATGAAGCCTCTTCTAGGCCAGTCGCCGGTTCTCAGTGAGGCGCTTTCACATCCCCTGACACCAGCTACCTCAGAGCCACAGGCCGTAACTGACAGCCACATGGAGACACCGAGGCCTGTGGAAACTCAAGATATTGGGCCTACGGATACTATACCCTCAGATGGGTCCGGAGCCGCTGAGCAGGCATCAGCTTCTGAGGCTGTTTTCAGACCTTCACAGCTTACAATTAAAGCTTCTACAGCAGCAAAGGCAAAGTCAAAAACACCATTAAAGACAAGGAAACAAGTGCAGCATTTTCCAGAACAGTCATCCATGCCAAAGAAACACTCGCTTAAAATGGCCGAAGACCTTATTACTTTAATCAGGGGCTCCCATCCCTCTCCTGACAAAAGGCCTAGGCAAGACACAGATTATGATTCCTCTGGTCAGGTTTTCATTTCCTCTGATTCTTCTGATGAGGGCTATTCTCTCCCTCCCTATGAGGACTCTGATGCTGAAGAGTCCTTTCCTTCAGCCTCACCGCCTGAGGATTATTCTTTTGGGGAAACCCTGCACACCATGATGGAGCATTTCTGTTGGGAGAGCCAGGATTACTCAGAATCCAAGAAAAGGCTCAGAGATTTCCTTTTATTGCCTCAGCACAGGCCCCTGGCTACCCCCCCCCCCTGTGCTTGATGTTGTAGATGATGTTTTTTTCTGAATGCAGTCTGTCTCCTCACTCTTTACCCCCTGCACCAGTAAAGCCAGACAGGTACTACAGGGTCCCTGACTCTCATAAATTTCTTTACAAAAACCCCGCTGCAGACCCGGGATTAATTTCTCAGGGTCCTAAAGGGGTTAAGGCTTCCACTGCCAAAAATCCTGTCCCCTCAGATAGGGATTCCAGAGCTCTGGACAGATGGGGGAGAAAGTTTACACTTCTGCTACTTTAGCTGTAAGAGCTTTAAACTGTCAGTTTCACATGCTTAAATATCAGCAGTACCTCATGTCATTGTTAAAGCAGAAAATGGTTACAAATATAGAAAGTCCTGACAGTAAAGAAATGCAGGATTTATTGCATGCAGTTGAACAAGTGGGTAAGCATACTCTGCAGTGTGGCTTTGATTCATTAGAGGCTTCTTGTAGAGCCGCAGTTACTGGCTCTGTTATTCGAAGACATGCTTGGTTGAAAGTACAAAGTTTACCTGACCATGTTAAAGTAAAATTATTGGATGCTCCATTACAGCATGATACTTTGTTTGGTGTTAAGGCAGAAGAGGTGTTAAAGAAAATGGAGGATAACGCAAAGTCAATGCAAATGGTGAAAGATTTCTTACAGGTTCAACCACCTAGATTTAGCAGAAACTGGCCTTCAAAGAATTGGTCCTTTCCAGTGTCAGACAGGCCACAAAGAGGCAGATACAGACCCCCAAGAGGCAGATCTAAGCCCCAAGGCTCCTACAGACCTAAACAATGGGGTGCTTCAGCCCCCAAAGGAGGAGAAGACAAATCAGAACCTTCTAGGAAACAGTCACATTGACTTCCCTCTGCAAATGCCAAGCTCTTACCAGTTAACAGCAGCCCTAGGGGGCAAGCTAGCACTTTTATTAAAAAATTGGTACATGATCACCCAAGACCAATGGGTGCTGAATATTGTTTCTCAGGGGTACAGATTCCACTTCCACACGCTTCCAAAACCAAAAGGTATGCCAAACCTGCCACAAAACCAATGGGCAGAGGCACAAAAACAGATTGCGGCTCTTATGGATATGGGAGCTATTCAAAAAGTTCCACAAGAAGAACAGGGGCAAGGATTTCACTCAAGACTTTTCTTAGTACCCAGAAAAGACAAAGCCTGGAGACCAATACTGGACCTGTCAATCCTAAATACTTTCCTGGATGTTCCAAAATTCAAAATGTTAACACTACAACAACTTCTGCCCATGCTGGGCAAGGAGGCTTGGTTAGTAACTTTGTACCTCAAGGAGGCATACCTGCACATCCCAGTCAGACAATCATGCAGAAGATACCTCAGATTTATAGCAGGCTCAATGCATTACCAATTCTCTGCACTGCCCTTTGGCTTATCTACTGCACCCAGGGTCTTCACAAAATGCCTGGCACCAGTAATTGCATTTTGTAGACAAAAAGGAATTCAAATATTTCCCTACTTGAACGACTGCCTTATTCAAGCAGAGAGCAAAGACATTCTTCTAAAGCACCTGGCGTTTGTAAAAAGATTGCTAATTTGCCTAGGGTGCACAGTAAATGACAAGAAATCAAAACTAGTGCCCTCTCAAGAGATAATATTCCTGGGTGCAAGCTTAAATACAACTGCCCAGATGCCTTATCTCACGCCAGACAAACAAAGGCAACTAACTCATTACTTTCAAATGATGGCAACAAAGACCCAGCTACCCGCAAGAAAAATTCTGCAGGCCCTGGGTTTCATGGCATCCTGCATTCTACTAATTCCATATGCAAAACTGCATATGAGGAAACTGCAATGGTATCTAAAAAGTGTTTGGACTCAGCATTGTCACAGCATAGAAACAGTCATAACCTTGATTCCCTGCCTACAACAGGAGTTTCGATGGTGGTCCCAGACCTGTCACCACAACAAGGGACAGCCTTTTACCTTACTTACAGCCAAGCAGACAATAACAACGGATGCATCAGATTATGCCTGGGGAGCACATACGGCAGGAAAATGTATTCAGGGCACGTGGCCCAAGGAACAAATGCATCTTCACATCAATCAAAAAGAGATGCTAGCTGTACAGAATGCCCTGACAGCCTTCAAGGACCTAATACATCCAGGACAACTATTAATAAAGACGGACAATACCACGGTTATGTGGTACATAAACAAGCAAGGGGGCACACATTCCTACCCCCTATGCAGACAAGCCATGACTTTGTGGAACACAGCACTGGCCTACCATGTACATCTGCAAGCACAATTCCTGCCAGGAACAAAAAATACACTGGCAGACGAACTAAGCAGAAATCCAATGGATCCTCACGAATGGAAACTAAATCTACAAGTGTTCAACATGATAATAAGAAAATGGAGACGCCCAGACATAGATCTTTTTGCCTCCCCTCACAATTACCAAATACAGAAGTTTTGCACAAGGACTTATCACTCTCAAGCATGGAAAGTGGATCCTCCTATCATTCAGCTGGAAAGACTTGACAGTCTATGCCTTCCCACCAATGCCTCTTCTCACCAAGGTGCTTCTAAAAGTCAGACAAGAGAGACCAAAAATGATCCTGATTGCACTAGACTGGCCATGCCAACACTGGTACCCAATCCTAAAGAGTTTGTCCCAAGGTCCACCTTGGCCTCTACCTCAAATCCCTCGTCTTCTGACACAACAAAACAATCAGATTCTGCACAGTCAACTCAGAACCTTAAACCTGGCAGCATGGCAGATAATGTAGCCACTCAGACTGCACCTCTCTCTAAAGCGGTTATGGATGTTATTGGAAGCCAGGAGGCCCAGCACTAGGAAATCTTATGCAGAAAAATGGAAGATATTCTGTGCTTGGAACCAGGCACAAGGGCACAAACCACTTGTCCCTAATATACCTCAGATTTTGCAATACCTAACTGAGATGGTGGACAAAGGCCTATCTTTTTCATCCATCAAAATCCATGCCTCTGCCATTTCAGCACATTACAATACAGATCCTCCTGTTTTTTCACATCCTGTACTACGACAACACCTCAGAGGGGCAAAAATTATAAGACTCCCTAGGAGAGCACCAGTACCTACTTGGAACCTCAACTTTGGTTTAGAAAAACTAACACTACCTCCATTCGAACCAGCCAGCACAGCTGATCTAAAATTCGTGTCATGGAAAACTGCTCTGCTCCTAGCAATAACTTCAGCAAGAAGAGTCTCAGAGTTACAGGCATTGATGGTTGTGGAACCTTTCCTCATTTTTCATCAGGACAGGGTTTCTCTTAGGACAAACCCAACATTCATACCAAAAGTTGTCTCCAATGTGGCCTTAAACCAAACCATTCATTTACCTACTTTTTACCCAAATCCACAGAACAAAGGGGAAAGACTTCTGCACGCTTTGGATATACACAGGCAGCTACGATTCTACTTGGACAAAACAAAAGCTTGCAGAAATACTGAGCAACTGTTTGTAGCATATGCTGCAGGATCACAAGGAAAGCCTATTACAAAGCAGACAATCTCCAAATGGATAGGACACTGCATCCGCTTCTGTTATGCACAACACAGCAAATCTGTGCCTAAGGACATTAGGCCTCATTCTACCAGAGAAGCAGCCACATCAGCAGCTTTCCTCAGAGGAGTACCTACCAAAGACATATTAGAAGCTGCAACCTGGAGCTCAGTGCACACTTTCACCAAGCACTGCCACTTACCTCTCTACTCCATATCCAGAGCAGGTTTTGCCACTGCAGTTCTGCAGGGCTTGTTAGCCTCGCCAAATCCAATTTAGACCCAGCCACTTAACCTCAGCTTTGGGATTCTACCCAAGTGTAATGACTGCAACAGTGAAACACGATGAACAATAGTACAGTTGTGTACCTACCATAAATGTAGATGTTCGAGTG
Source organism: Protopterus annectens (assembly GCF_019279795.1). Lineage (NCBI taxonomy): Eukaryota > Metazoa > Chordata > Ceratodontiformes > Protopteridae > Protopterus > Protopterus annectens. The sequence goes on along the minus strand of NC_056730.1, from coordinate 890,051,493 downwards.
TATTCAGTGTTGCAGTCCAGGTTACCCACCCACTATCCCCCTTTTCTTTGCTGGGACTTTTCTGTACTTCTCAGCTCTATACAACCTATGTGGTGTATTTGCTTGTAGATGAAGGAAATGTTTATAGTAACATATGCATGTTTTTTTGGCATATTTTTATCTTTTCAACCTTCCTGTCTGGGGGCACCTGACATCTGGGGCAAGAAAAACTGAAGAAAATGGCGTTGGTTGCTACTTTTATACCCCTGGCACTCTGACGTCAGGGAAGAGGTGACAGCAACCGATGCCGGACCAAGACTTTGGAACTCGGGCCGACTACGGATCGCCTGCCAGCAGGATAACCCAAGTGTAATGACTGCAACAGTGAATACACTCGAACATCTACATTTATGGTAGGTATACAACTGTACTTTCCTTTGTTTATCAAGAAAGAGTGCTGCCAGTCCTTCAAACTCCAAAGGCTATTCCACCAGATTTGTAGCTTCATCTTCAGCTTTCTTCTCTAGTGTTCCAGTTGATAACATATATGTTGCAGCTACCTGATCCAAGGTACATCAACTCACACTATAAATTTAGATATGCAGTCCAGATCTACAGCCTTCTGTGGTTCAGCCGTGCTCCGGAATATCCTTCCATAAGGTCTCCTTAGTGAGAAAGTAGCTGGAGACTCTGTTCCATATGTTGAGGAATGGATGGAAAAGACAATATTAAGTACGAAAGTTATGTACTCAGCATAACGATAGAGCTGTGTTTGTTTCTGTCCTTCCTCAACAACCCTCCTACCAACCTCCATCCAAATGTTTTCATATATTTCCATTCTGTGATAGTTCTAGCTGACCTCGCTTTGACCTCTGAAGATCATGTCTTTCTCTGTTCCATTCCTTTTATCAGCCACATAGTGTTTAGGTTACCTAGGTTATTGATCTGTTCATACCCTTACAATTTTAAATTCCCTTTTATTAGTGACCATACTTGATCTGAGGTATCTCATTCCTTACTTGAGGGATTGTGGGTAGGGAAGGGGCCTGAGCACTGAATCTAAATCTTAGAAATGGATGAAGCAGGATCTGAGACCCGTATATTGAGGAAGGGTGGAGTTAGCAGTGAGGAAAAAAAACTGCTAACTTCTGTGCAGATGCATGAAGGAATGTTTGTATATTTCACACAGAACAGAATGTACAACGGCCTTTGGCTGCAGACTTTTTGATTCCCACTGAGAACATTTGCTAATGGAAAAAAACAAGCTTAATTTTTCAAGGCTTTCATCATTTTGTCTTATTTTTCAAGCCTACATTCATACAAAAAACATTTGTTTATAGCTTAAACCAAGGGCATTAATCTAGACATCCAGCCTTGTTAAAATAAGATAAATTATCTTAATTCTACATATAATCTAATCAGTGCACCTTTACACCCCATGCCAGCAGCACAACATCATGGGATTTTAACTTAATCTTGCTGCTGTCCAACCTTTCTTCTCTTATAGCCAGTATTTATTACAACTTCAAAATGAACTTGTGTACTTTAATTTACAATATACAGCAGTCACTGCAAAGACTACCCCCCCATTTAAAATTCCCTTGATTATATATTATACAAAACTGATTTACTATATAACATGTAGTTTGTCATGAAATGTTTTACATAAATACTAATAAGAACAAAAATTGTCGTACTTGCATTTTGTATTCGTTTTAGTGTTCTTCTAAACATTAATGATATAATATATGGTATAGTCTTTACATTCCACCCACAAGCTTAGCAAAGTCAGCAAAAGTCAAGTCTTTCTCAGCTACTTTTTTACAATGCCATATTTCACAAATTTGACTGATGCTATAAAGTCTCAATTTATTCACTAATTTCAGTGTTGCTGGTCTTCATCCTGTTCATCTCCATCTCCCATCACCAGATTAAGGTTCAAGACCAAGGCATTCTTAGTTCTTCTTGTCAACTCCTGTGCTTCTTTTCTGCCTTGCAGTCATTTTTCTTTGGAATATTGAAAAAGGTTTTACTGGCAGTCTGTCCATGAGTGTTATTGTCAGAGGAATGAGAAGCAGAGTCTGTTTGCTGGCTCACTTTTTGTTGGATAATTTGTGTTTACTTGTTAGCCTGCATCCAAAAATATCTTTGATCCTCCAGGAATAAATATTCTGAAGATAGCTGAATGTAGCAGCTTGAATTTCACATTTGACTTTCAATATTCCCTGATTGGTCTATTAGATTTGCTTTTCTTCTGCCTGGTGTACAGTGAATAATCATTTTCCACAAATACCCTGACTCCGATTTTTAATATGTTTCCGTTTTGCGAGGATTAGCTTTTTCAGCTGGTGTGATTGCATCTTTACTAATGTAGGTCTTGGATGCCTTCTCATGCCCAGTTTGGAGCAAACACTCAATGTGTCCTTTTGGTTAACAAACCCTGCTGTGAAATACCAGTCCAATTGCTTATTTGTGCTTTCATAAAATGAATATTCTGTTCCTTCAGTTTCATCTCAGGTTTACTCTGCGCTTTCTGTCTTCAAACGCTTCCCTTTCTTTTATTTCTTTGAAAAAGCTGTTTTTGAGAAGCCTCATACTCAGCCAGCCATTTCTTCACTTCACCCTCTGATTTTCACAGTTCTATAAGTTCATCTGAATAGCTCATTAAAGTTTTTATTTTTTTCCAGCCTTTTGTTATCTGAATTGATATATTCCTTTAATATTTCAATTATTTTAATCATCTGAGTACATTTGATTTATTTTTCCTCTAAATTACTGGAAGCCATCTGTTGTGCCTAAGCTGAAGCTTGAACTGCTTTTTGCTGAATGACTGAAGGATTCTTCCCAGCTAGTGCTTTCTTTTCACTTTTTCTCATTTATTTTCTTTCAGGTTCTATATTTCCTCATCCTGGCAGTGTATTTACTAGCCAGTAAATTAATTTTACCCTAAATGACAGTTTCACTGGCTGTTTTTTCTCTTTCTGTTTTCATACTTGGTGAGCTGAAATTAAGCAGTTGATCAGTTTACAGCCATCTTGGAAGACCCCCCACCCACCCACACCCCTCTTATTCACTGAAGAGAAATTCCTGCTGAATACAGCTACTACAGGCAAGCAATACACCCAAATACCACTACGCGTCACCAAAGCCATGAGCCTGGCAGCCTCTCTCACCCCAAGCTCCTCCTTAGTCCTGAAGACACCAGTGATTCTAATTATACACGAGTCATCTGAGCTCTAGTCAAGGCTTCATCCCTTTACCTTATGGGGTCGTGGTCTTGACAAGCATTCTTGATGATTGTTTTAACATTTTATAAATGGAATATCTCATGTTTTCACACAAAGACTGCCTTCCCAACTCTTTTTTATTTTCCTGACTGTGATCTGTGATGTTTTCCTGAGCACAACTGAACGAAAGAATGATTAAAGTAAAATATTTTTTCATCTTCGGTCAGACCCATGCACCTTCAAACAAATACTGAAAAATCATCTCAACTCTTCCTGGCTATGTTCCTGCTCTATAACCTAACCTCTTTACTCCCCTTATATTATTACTAAACTCCTGTGTCTTTTGCTACTAGTGACTGATGATACTTTCTCCATATTTATTTTTTATTTTTATCTTCACTTGTTGATACTGGTACAATCTTCTTCTTCTTTTCCCAGTTAGGGGTCACTGCAGCGGAAATCCGGTCCGCTAATGATTGGCAGTAGATTTTTTTCAGTGCAGAGTTGCCAGCCCGACGCCCAACTTCCAACGAAGGCACACCCATTTTACGCATGTCTTTCGAATGCCACTCTACCGTGGGGAGGACATGCAGACTCCACACAGAAGGTGCTCCAGCCGAGAATCGAACGGGAGATCCTCTTGCTGTGAGGTGACAACGCTACTGCTGCACCACCGCAGCTTTCCTTGATACTGGTACAATAATACTGATTAATATATCTCTGTTTATACCTGTCTGATTGAATTCATTGAATTCTGCTTTAATGTATATGTTCTGTATATATTACTGTAGTCAAACAAACTAGATTCCTGCTTTTATGTATATATTCTGTATATGTTACCATATTTACTATCTGTAACACTATTTCTACTTCTGCAACAAGTAATGTTTATATTTTTTTTGTGTCTATGTTCGTGTTGGAGCTTTTCTCCCCGGGCCTCCACTGAAAATGGGCTCTTTTAGGCCCAGTGGACTTTCCTGGTAAACAAATGCAGTAAATAAATAAATAACACCTTCCTGACAGGCCATATTAATGACTGTGATCATGTAGTTGTAGTGATCCCTATATTCTCACAGCTTGCTTGCCAACCTTCCTACCACCCCAAATAACTTCTTAATTGTACATGCTTCTAATATTTGACCATCATCAATAGATAAATCGTAGCCACAATACTTCAACTTGCACCCCTCATATGGCTCATATAAATTAATTGAAGTCAGTTTCATTGGAAACCATTTAACTGAGTAAATAACACTGAAAGGCACTTTCTTTGGAAACGCACAGAAAGGGACCCTACACCCCTTTTTCTTTTCTTTTCTTTTTTTTTTTTTATTTAGTCTCTATGAATGTATAGTGTGCTTGCTTGTTTGTTTTTCATTTAATTTACTATGTAGTTTGATGTTGCTGCAACAAAGGGTAGCAAGATGTGTGCAGTTTTCCCATGGTTGTACTATGTATATTTAATTAAGGGGAGTAATGAATACTTTCTTCATGCATATATATGCCCAGTGGTAGATCATTCGGAATTGGACTTTTTTTTTTTTTTTTCCGTAAGCTCATTGATTGCTGAGATATAAGTATGGACTCATCTGTCATCCTGAGTCTGCTAAAGCAAGTAATGGACAATGAATAAAAGGCCAGATGCTCTTTCTGATAAAGGTGGGTGGTGTATCCAGTAATCTGAATGACTGCTCATTGTCTTTGAGGAGACTGATCTGCTATATTTCTGTTAGGTAAATAGTCTATTTTGTGAGAAAAAAATCAAAGTAACAGGTATGCAGATGATACGTTGTATTTTTATCTAAAAAGTTTAAAACAGTATACAGGCAGCTGGTAATATTTTTAGATGTTAAGTTTACCTTCAGTAGATTTCAGAGCTGTTTGTTTTAGTTGTGTAAATGTGAGAAAGATGGGGAAATGTCTGCCATATTTTTCTGCACGAGTAACGTAAAAACATTGCTGGTATGTTGCCTTAATTGAAAAGTTTAAATGCCAGTATGGCATACGTTAAAGCTCTACATAGGTGAATGGAGCCACATTTTGTTCAGCTGAATTATAAAAAAAGTGAAGAAAAGATGATCTTTGCCTTATAGCTATTTCTTTTTCCTGCAGTGTGGTTTCCTTGTATGGTGCATGGCTCCTACATCTGCCAATGGTTCCATGGTTATCTATTCACGCATCATTCGTCCATTCTTTCTGAAACATGAGGCAGAAATGGATCGTGTTGCTGCAGATATCAAAAAGAAAGCACAAGAGGCTGCTGACACTGCACAGAAGGAAGGTAGGAAGAGAAGAAAGTAGAGAATGCTGGACAAGTTTTAAAAGAAAAATCAACAGCTCTTATTAATAAGTTCTAATTTCTATTTTTTTTTTTTTTTTTTTTGGTGTTTTCAGTTTTGTTTCTCACTCCTTATCTATTTCATTTAGCTGAATAACTTTCTGATTCTGTTTATTTGTAGGGTGAAATATGTTGTAACTTGTGCACAGTATCCCTGGGACATAAATTACTACCTTTATTATTCTTTTAGTGGCATTAAACTGTTTTCACATGCCTTTTTTGCATGCCTTTGCTTTAGAAAGCACGAGGGCTTACCACTTTCTTCCTCTGTTGGCTTGTGCATCACTTGGCTTATGCATGCCAAGCCATTACATTGCCGTGCTCGAGCAATTTAGTTTACCAATACCTAATACAGAGGGTACATCTCTCAGCCCCAAGTGGTTATTTCTTGCCCAGCCTTCACGAATGAAGTGGATTGCATCCACCTCTTAGTATTGATTTAATGGAGCATGATGTGGTTCGAGAAAAGGCAGGTTCTACAAACTTTGTTGTGATCTTGCACAGTAACACTTAAACGTTAGTGTGGTTTTCTGCCTAAAGCTGCGACTAGCAGGGGCAAGCTTTAGTATTGGCCTTTAAGCTTTGATTAAGCAAAAATAATAGTGGTGATGGTGATTGTAACAACAGTCATAGTACTAAAGTAAACAGCTTTGGATGATGGGTAACAAAATTGCATTAATTATGTAGAACATGTCAGGTTGTGCAGATGAAGCACTGATGCTGTTGAATTCCCAGAATGTTGCTTTTCTGTTATTTAATGCTAAAGAGACTTTTTTTTTCCTTTCCTTTTTTCTTATATGATGGGGTCATGTATAGAGCTGAAAGGACAGGCAGTTGCCCAGGACACTGTGTGATAAAGGACAATGTTAACTTGTCAATCTCGCCTTCATTCTTGCTGGATGGGTCTGGAGCCGATCCTCGGCTCCGACTCGGCTTATACTAAAGCTCAAGAGCTATTTGTACCGGCTCAAGGCTACCCTGTATCCCACAATGCTAGGCGCTAACTACCCAGATCTCGTTTGCCACTTCAGCTGCGAGGTTGCATTTTTTGCCAGCTCTCAGGTTAGATTTGTAAAAATCTTTTCTGGTAAGGTTTTTCCTGTCTTTTTTCAGTATTAGTTTTACTGATGTCCTTCAAGGATGCATCTGCAGTCCTAACAAATGGTGGTCAGAACCAGAGATTACTACACCGAAGACTTCTAAAGCCTCAGCTGATGTCAGAAAAAGTGAATAACTGTTTAACTTGTGGAAAACAAATACCTCATAAAGATTTCGTTTAGGCCCAGACCACGGCGTAGCAGCTTGTCAATTAACTAACCGCCAAGGAAAAGGACCGACAAGATATATCTCTACTCCTGCGGGAGGCTGCTAGGCCCCTGCATCCATGTCGATTAAGGCTTTTGCCAGGGCTAAAGCAGCACTGTGCCTGCTAAGACCCTCTTCAAATTTAGTCTAGCAGAGGATTCTCCATTTTTGATCCCGGGATCCCAACCTCACCCTGACAGGGCCTCTCACCCACCTCCAGAGAAGAGGCCTAGAGCAGCCCCCTGAGCCAGTTTCTTCAGATTACTCCTCTGATGATTCAGATAATACAAACCCTCCAGAGGGCCCTTATTCTCCTTATGAGGACTCTGATGCAGAAGACTCCATTCCTTCTGCCTCTCCGCCTGAGGAATTTTCTTTGGGGAAACCTTGCATGCTATGAGGGAACAATTTCAATGGCAGGGCCAGGATTTTTCAGACTCTAGGAAAAGGCTTAGGACCTTTTGCATTTGCCACAGCATAGGCCTTTAGCCATTCCTCCAGTACTTACTGTTGTGGATGATGCATTTAATGATGCTTGTACTGCTCCTTTCTCTCTTCCTCCCCCCCTGCTAAGCCCGACAGGTACTACAGGGTTCGACACACATTATCATTTGTATAAGGCTCCTTTGCAGATCCTGAAACTATCTCCCAGGGACCCAAGGCTGTAGCAGCTACCTCTGCCAAATCTCCCTCTGAAAGGGAATCTAGGGCCTTAGACAGATGGGGTAAAAACGTTTACACTTCTGCTACTCTTTCCTTAAACTGTCAATTCCACATGATTCAGTATCAGGAATTTATGTTAGATCAGTTAACTAAAAACTGTCCTCGTCTGAACCATTAGACAAAAATCTGTTCAGGAAATGGTACATAACATTCAGCAGGTCAGTAATCATATGATGCACTGGAGGCTTCCTTTAGATCAGCTATGACTGGTACAGTGATCAGAAGGCATGCATGGTTAAAAGAGCAGTCCTTACCAGACCATGTTAAATCAAAGCTCCTAGATGCTCCCATGGATAAGCTCAATTTGTTTGGCTCCCCTGCACAGCAGGTGCTGAAGAAGGTGGAAGAGAAAGCAAAATCTGTCCAGACAGTCAAGGATTTCTTACAGGTCTAGCCTCCAAGGTTTAGTAGGAACTGGCCTTCCACCCCCTTTCTTTTCAGACACCTCCAGAGCTCAGAGAGGCAGAATAGGCGCCCAAGAGGCAGGGTCAATCCAGAGGTGCCTACAGGGACTGCCACAGATCCAGCCACCACCACTTCCACAGGACAATCACAATGACTACCAGGGAACAACTAGCCTTATTTCCAGTAAACTGGCATCACATCACAGGAGACAAATGGATTTTACAGACAATAGACCAAGGTTACAGGTTTCACTTCCATACTCTACCAAGGAAGAGAGGAATGCCAAACCTACCTCCAAATCAGAAGACAAAGCTCTAGAACAAATACACCACTTACTAAGGATGAGAGCTATAGAAGAACAAGGGCAAGGATTTTACTCCAGACTTTTCCTGGTGCCAAGAAAAGAAAACCAATGGAGACCTATTCTAAACACATACCTCATTGTTCCAAAATTCAAAATGCTGACCCTACAGCAGCTTCTTCCCATGCTGGGCAAGGAGTCTTGGCTGGTAACTCTAGATCTCAAGGAGGCATACCTGCTGCAGGATCAGAGCATTATCAATTCTCAGCATTGCCCTTTGGCTTATCTACTGCGCCCAGAGTATTCACGAAATGCCTGGCATCAGTAATTGCTCATTGCAGGCTTCAGGGAATTCAAATCTACCCTTACCTGACCACTGCCTGTTACAAGCGGACAACAAAAACAAATTAGCAAAAGATTTGAAAAAGGTCATTCATCTACTGCAAGCCCTGGGATACACAGTCAGTATAAAAAAGTCAAGGCTGATACCATCCCAAAGGATAACTTTCTTGGGTGCAGAGCTGGATACATCAAATCAAATGGCATCCCTCACAGCACAAAAACAGAAGCACCTTCCTCTCTATTTCATGGCATTAACAAAGCAGAACCAGCTAACAGCAAGGAAAGTTCTGCAAGCCCTGGGTTACATGGCATCCTGCATAATATTGATTCCACATGCCAGACTACATATGAGAAAGTTACAATGGTACCTCAGGAATTTATGGTCTCAGCACAAGCACAGCCTAGAAACCCAAATTCCAATAATTCCATGCCTGAAACAAGAATTCCAATGGTGGGCTCAAGCCTGTCAATCGAACAAAGGGCTGCCCTTCCACAGCACTCAACCAAGCCAGACTATAAGTGCATACAAGGCTTATGGACTCAAGACCAGCTGAACCTACACATAAATCAAAAGGAGATGCTGGCAGTAAAACTGGCAATTCAGACATTCAGACCATTTCTTCGACAGGGTCAATTGCTGATAAGGACGGACAACACCACAGTTATGTGGTACATCAACAAACAGGGAGGCACATTATTACCTCTATGCCGGATGGCAATGGACCTCTGGAATGTGGCCCTGAGCTTCAACATTCAGTTACAAGCAATATTTGTACCAGGAAAAGAAAATATACTAGCAGACATCCTAAGCAGAACTACCACGGATGCCCACGAATGGATGCTGCATCCAGACATCTTCAAATCCATTACAGGGAAATGGACTTATTCGCATCCCCACACAACCACCAATTGAAAAAATGCACACGAGGGCATACCACCCACTTGCTTGGAAGGTGGACTCCTATCTTTCAGTTGGAAAACCTGACAACATATGCATTCCCACCTCTTCCTTTGATGCACAAGGTGCTATTGAAGATCAAAGAAGACCGTCAAGGATCATCCTGATAGCTCCAGACTGGCCGAGGCAGCATTGGTACCCATTACTGAGGAGCATGTCAACAAATATGGCCTCTGCCCCTAGTTCCCTTACTGTTAACACAGAACAATTTCAAAACCCTGCATCCAAACCTAAAAACACTGCAGCTGGCTGCCTGGAACATTGCATAAGACAAAATAACCCAGATTTATCTCAAAGGGTTAAAGACATTATCTTGGAGCTCGCAGACCCTCAACAAGGAAAACTTATTCAGCAAAATGGAAAAGATATCTCATTTGGAGTGCAGCAAAGGAGAAAATGTGTCACTGGTAAACATAGCTAACATCCTGGAATACTTGGCAGAGCTTTTCCACAATGGCCTGTCCTATTCTTCCATTAAGATTCATGCATCAGCTATTTCAGCAGAATACAACATGGACCCTCCAGTCTTCTCACATCCTCTACTCAGGCAGTTTCTGAGAGGAATTAAAATGTAAAACCACCAAGGAAGCCACCATTGCCCGCATGGGACTTGAACTTTGTGCTAGAAAAGTTGACTCTCCTCCTTCGAGCCAGCAGCAACAGCAGAATTACAGTACTTATCATGGAAAACTGCTTTCCTGCTTGCAATCACTTCAGCAAGAAGGGTTTCTGAACTACAGGCATTAATGGCAGTACAGCCCTTCCTTATCTTCCATCAAGATAGAGTGTCCATGAGAACTAATCCTACTTTTATGCCAAAGGTGGTCTCAGGGTATCTTTAAACCAAGCTATCCACCTGCCTACATTCTTCCTCAACCCACAGAACAGGGAGAAAGACTATTACATACCTTGGATGTACATAGGCAATTGCGCTACTACCTGGACAGGACCAAGAGCAATAGAAAAACTGACCAGCTACTGGTAGCATATGCAACAGGAATGGAAGGAAAAGCAATTTCAAAACGGACAATCTCTAAGTGGATAGGAAATTGCATTAGATTTTGTTACTCTTACCATGGAAAGACAACTCCAGAAAACATCAGACCTCACTCCACAAGGGCTACAGCCACTACTACAGCTTTAGTGGCTACCAAAGACATTTTAGAGGCTGCGCATTATAATCTACCTTATACTCCAGATCCCGAGCAGGTTTTGCCACTGCTGTTTTGCAAGGGATCTTAACTACACCATAATCTTATTATTCCTCCTCCCCAGTTTGGCTATGGTATTCTACCCATTTGTTAGGACTGCAGATGCATCCTTGAAGGACATAGTACAGTTTGAGGTATGCATCTGCAGTCAGGATTACCCTCCCTCCCCCTGTGGTACCCTAGGGTATTTGCCCATCTTCTAGCTAGCTGGGGAATCTATTATGGTGTATTTGTTTGTATATATGTATATACATGTTTATTTTTATTTGCTCTCTGGAAACTTTACATTTATCCAAATTTAGCCTTCCTAGAGGGCACCTGGCATCTGGGGCAAGAAACACTGAGTAAAATGGCGTTGGCTGATACCTTTATACCCGAAGAACTGCAGCTATGACGTCGGGTGAAGTGCGACATCAGCCGAGGCCAGACCCAGACTTTGAAGGGCTACCTGACGACAGGACAACCCATTTGTTAGGACTGCAGATGCATACCTCTCGGACATCTACATTTATGGTAGGTACAAAACTGTACTTTATATCCTGCTTACCCCTCTAGTGTATCCCCACCTTAAATAGTTCCCTTTCGGGTTTATTTCTATCTTTCTTCTCCTTCCCTAACCCCACTCTGTAGATTACTAGGCCTTCGGGCTAATTTTTAGTTTAATATTTAGTTTAAATTACTTTATTTTATCAGTTAAATTAATCTTAGTCTCTTCGGTGTGTGTGTGTGTGACTAGACTAAGTAAGTTTGAGTGTGGGTGTTTGTTGTGTGTTACTTGTCATCCCTGTCAGGATGTCTAAAGATTCCAGGGTTTCAGGCTTCAAGAAGTGTGACTCGTGCGGTCAGAAGATGTCTCTGACAGACGATCACACTTCTTGTGTTTATTGCCTGGGCCCTCTACACCTGCAGGACTCTTGTTCTGTCTGCCATGCATTCAGTCCAAGAGTCTTGCAGGAGCGCAGAAACAAGCTTATCTTGAGAGGCTTGTTGAAGCCCGAAGGTTCCCCGACTAAGTCTTCGTCGGGTAAATTTTCGAAGCCCACTAAGCCGTCGGCTCCACATACAGAGCCTTCGACTAGTGGTGCTCTCAGTGCTTCTACATCGGCTCCGGGTGGAGCCGATGCTCCCGAGACTCAGTCGGCTCCGATCGTTGCGTCAGAACCGTCTGCGAGCCGTAAACGCTCCAGGTCTCCTTCTTTGAAGTCAGTCCATTCGGCTCCGAGATTTCCCTTGCTTTCGGAGCGGACCCATCGGTCCAATTCCTCTCGGTCTTCCAGGCTTTCGGATCATGACCTCGAGAGGGTGTTTAGCAGACTCCTCAAGTCGCAGGCACTGGCCCAGATGCTTCATAGCCCTTCTCATCAGATGGCGGCTATCACCATTCCATCGTCGATTCCTCCTCCGACTCTTCCTCTGAGCTCGGAGCCGGAGTTCGTGGGAGCCGGGACCATCGACACGTTGGAGCAAGATACCACACCTTTTCAGCTCCGTCGTCGGCTCCGATTTCTTCCATGGTTCCATCCTTGGAGGGATCCAGGCGCCGGGACTCCCTCGTCGGCTCCGAGGGGGTGAGTGGCATCGGACCCTTGTCCGACCCCGTTCTCCCTCTCGGAGCCTCTGCGCAGGTGAGTTCGGCCCCGACTTCGGCCTCGGAGCCATCCCTCTCGGTGTCGGGAGGGGTCCTTATCTCTTCGGAGCAGGGACCTTCTTCCCTGCCTGTTAGGGGGTGCCTTTGAGGTCATGAGAAGTGTGCTGACCCCTGTGCCTGCTCCACGGTCAGCTTCCTCAGCTCCTCCCACTGTAGTGCCTGCTATGGTCTCTACCCATCCTGTCGAACCCAACCGCAGAGATCCAACACCTCAGGTGCCCCCATTGGGAGCATCCTCCTCTTCCGAGGCTTCCCCTGATCCGTCAGGGGAGCCCCCTCGGAAGAGGAAATGCAAGAGGAAGCATGTGGACTCCCCTGAGTCAGTCACATCTGATACCGACTTGGATGAGTCGGAAGGGTCCCCACGGTCCCCCTCTGAGGATGTCTCCTTTTCTGACATCCTTGAGATCCTCAAGCAGAGGGGGAACTGGTCTACCCTCAATCCTTCCGAGGACAAGTCGGTTTACCTAGAGGCTTTTGGTTCTCGCCCTTCCACCTCCTGGGTGTCTCCGCCCTTTGACCCCCTCATGGAAGTGATGGCGCGGAAGGTATGGAAGGCCCCTGACACGATGGAACCTACCCCACGGAGGCCTTCAAAATTTATCACAGCCCCTTCTGATAAGCAGTTTTTAAGCAAGGGTGTCCCTGTTGATGCCATGGTGGTGGCGGCAGCCACTAAGAAGGAACTGGCTGATCCTTCAGTACCGATCCATCCTCCTAATAAGGAATCTAGGACTATGGATAGGTATGGCAAGCAGATGTTTTCTTCAGCGACCTTTACCATGCGGTCACTCAATTACTTGTGTCATTTCACCCGCCTTCAGAGAGACATGCTCAAAGAAATGGGTGATACTCTACAGGATCCAACAGCTGCGGGGTCTCAAGACAAAATCAACTCCCAGCTGGCAACCCTGAACTCGATTGTTAACTCCTCCATGCGGCTTATGTCCTATGCGGCCGATGGGGTGAGTAGGGCTGCAGGCACAGGCGTGGCCTTAAGGCGTCACGCCTGGATGTGGCTTTGTAACTTTGCTGACCCCTTCAAGGCGTCCTTCACTAACTCCCCCTTTGATGGTTTGGCGTTGTTTGGACCTCAGGTGAAGGATACTTTGACCAGATGCAAACAGGAAGGCAAGACTCTCTCTGCCGTGGGAGTCCGTTTTTCCACCCCGTCTAGACCATATCCTAAGGGTCAGAAGGGTGGAAAAATGTGGTTTTGCAAACCACAGAGAGTCTCGCCTGACGCACGAGGTGAGTTCCCCTCTAGAGGCGGGGGGGACAATAACAGATGCCGCCCTAGGGGCAGAGGGGGTCCGCAGAATCAGAGTAGCAGAGAAACTGTCTCTGGCCAGCCCTTCCAGCATCCCTGAGAAGCTGCCCGACTGTCCGCCTTCGGAGGCAGTCGGGGGAAGATTATCGCTGTACCCAGAAGCCAGCCTTTCCCTCACCCAAGACAGATGGGTACGGTCGATTATATCCGAGGGTTACGAAATTCCCTTTGCCCACACCCCAACACAGCCAAAAAGGCCCCTTTCAGATGTTCCACCCGGTCTAAGGGAACAAGCAGTATTAGAAATCTCAAAACTGCTAAGATAAAGAGCCATCCAACTAGTCCCAGCAGACCAGCAAGGATACGGAATCTACTCCAAGTTCTTTTTGGTACCAAAAAAGACAGGGGACTGCAGACCAATTTTGGATCTCAGCAGGCTGAACAGGTCTGTCCAAAAAACGAAGTTACTGATGGTCACTCTACAGTCCATTCTACCCTTTTTGGGCCAGGACAATTGGATGTGCTCTATAGACCTTCAGGATGCGTACTACCACATCAAGATGCACAGGCGCTCCAGGAGGTTTCTCCACTTCCGGCTGGGGGCCAGTCACTACCAGTTCAGGGCCCCTGCCCTTTGGTCTCACTACAGCCCCCCGAGTGTTCACCAAATGCATGGCAGTGGTTACGGCTCATCTGAGACGTCAAGGATTCCAGGTGTTTCCATATCTGGATGACTGGCTCCTTGCCGCCACCACCAGGTGTCAACTTCTTCAGTCCAGAGATTACACCATTCAAATTTGTAAAGAGCTAGGTATCTCCATAAATTTCAAAAGGTCTGCCTTGTCGCCTTGTCAGTCTGTTACTTTCATAGGCGCCATGTTAGACACAGTCGAACTGTCTGCAAAACTAACCGCACAAAGAGTTTCAGATATGCGCGGACACGTTCACATCCTTCTTCAGAGCAACAGAATCCAGGCCAGGTTTATACTGAAGACTTTAGGTCTCATGGCAGCAGCCATTACGCATTCCTAGCTCGCTTTCACATGCGGATCCTTCAGTGGATGCTCTTTTCCCAGTGGTCTTTTCAACAGCTTCCAATGTCGCACAACATTTTAATCACCCAATTATGCAAGAAACACCTTTCTTGGTGGATGGTCTCCCTTCAAGTGATTCAGGGCAGACCCTTTGTTCTGCCCCCCCGGTTGCTACGGTGACAACGGACGCCTCTCTGATCGGGTTGGGGGGGGGCATTTTCAGGGCAGGACAGTCCAGGGCACATGGCAACCTTTCAAGTGCCACCTGCACATAAATGTCCTGGAGATGAGAGCAGTACTTTTACCGTTGCAAGCCCTTCAGGACTCTCTTCCCATCGGGACTATTGCAGTTCAGACAGATATGTCTGTAGTGTGGTACATCAACAAGCAGGGCGGAACCAAGTCCTATCCCTTATGTCGAGAAGCACTCAGACTTTGGCAGTGGACGATCTCTTCTCAGCGGTTTCTGATAGCAACGCATATCCCCGGGAAGTCCAACATCATAGCGGACAGGCTGAGCAGAGCCATTCTCATGCAGCACGAGTGGTCTCTCAAGCAGTCAGTAGTGGAAACAATTTTCCGAAGATGGGGTCAGCGTTGCTGCGATCTTTTCCCAACACCTCAAAACAGCGATCTTTTCGCAACACCTCAAAACAGCAAGTGCCACGACTTCTTCACTCTCTTCCCTCTTCCCGGCCACCCCCCCAGAGATGCTGTAGTCCACGATTGGCCCCAGGGTCTTCTGTACGCTTTTCCCTCCTTTCCATTAATCACACAGTTGATTCAGAAAGCTACCGCATTGAGATCCACAATGATCCTCCTTGCCCCTTACTGGCCTCGACAAATCTGGTTTCCGTTCCTGCATCGTTACCTCTTGGAGCAGCCCTGGCATCTGGACCCAGTACCAGATCTCTTGGCCCATCAGTCGGGCGAGCTGCACCAGTCCCTCCCCTCTCTCAACCTCACAGCTTGGTTGCTCCACTTCCAGCCTTAGCCAGGCTTCCCTTTATTTCCCATTCGGTGCGTGACATCATTCTACCTTCCCACAAATCTTCTACCAGGAGGATTTATGCTAGCAAATGGAAACGTTTTTCCTTCTGAGCAGAGACTAGAAACATGGACCCTTTCACTGAACCTATCCAATCAGTCCTAGATTTCTTGGCCGAACTTTTTCAATCAGGTTCTTCTTCGTCTACTATCAGAGTTCAGTTAGCAGCCATTTCAAAGTTTCATGTTGGCTTGTCGGACTCCACTGTTATGTCCCATAAACTTTGTAAAGCCTTCCTTAAAGGTATCGTTTTACTTAAGCCCCCGATCAGAGATCCCCCACCACAGTGGGATTTGAATCTGGTTTTAACCTCTTTCATTCTCCCTCCCTTTGAACCTGCGGCTTCCTGTTCCTTGAAGTTACTCTCATGGAAAACTCTATTTCTAGTGGCCATAACTTCCACGAGGAGAGTCTCAGAACTTCACGCCCTTTGCGTTCGTCCTCCTTATCTGGTTTTCCATAAAGATAGAGTGTCCCTCAGAACTAACCCATCTTTTTTACCTAAGGTATCTTCTGAGGCAACTCTAAACCAGACTATCGATCTCCCAGTTTTCTTCCCTAATTACTCCAACAGAACTCCGTTACTACCAGGAAATCTGAGCAGCTCTTTCTGTCTTATGCGGAAGGGAAGAAAGGCCCTTCCAGTTTCCAAAGTAACCCTTTCTAGATGGTTGGCCTCTGTGATTACTTTCATCTATGAACTGAGGTGTCAAGAACTTCCTTCAAGGCCTAGAGCCCACTCAACTAGAGCCTTAGCTACGTCAATAGCCTTTCAGGCTAGGTTGCCTATAGATTCCATTTGTGCGGCAGCCACATGGGCCTCTCCTCATACCTTTATTTCTCTTTACAAACTGGACATGGCCTCCAGAAGCCGAGCTAACTTTGGTTCCACCGTCCTCAAGAGTCTGTTCCGATGAGCCACCCAGGGTTGAGGTGCTAGGGATGCGGTCCCATCCAGCAAGAATGAAGGCGAGATTGACAACTTAACATTGAGAAGTTATGTACCTACAATAATGTTCCATGTTAGTTGTCTTCTTCTCGCCTTCTTTCTTGCGTCCCACCCTCCAACCCCCTAGCCTGGACAGACTGAAAGGATCCTTCTGGGCCTTCTTTTCATCCCAGTATGGACTCCCATGGTTGCTTTTTCTTGGTATGTTCTATATATAGGTATTCCTCTTTCTCCTTTGTTCTGAGAACAGAACTGCTATGGTGTTAGCTATCAAACGAGATCTGGGTAGTTAGCGCCTAGCATTGTGGGATACAGGGTAGCCTCGAGCTTTCCTAATCCTTCTGATCTTTTGTTCTTTACAGCGTTGTCCTGTTTGGAACAAGAAGTTTAATCAAGGCAAGGCTTTCAGTCCACGACAATGAGCACTTTGTGAAACATGATTAGGGTATCTCAAATAATGACACATACATATCCAGTTTCTTCACTCAGTTTACACACTGACTACATAACAAAACATGCTTCTATACTGCATGTCAGCAGTTTCACTGCAGAAGACACAGCTGCTGTAGCTTCCTCAGTTAGGATCACTACTGATTGTATGTCAGTATACTAAAATAAATGCAGTTGTAGACCTTAACTTGAAATATTGCAACTAATGCAAAGTACCTTGACCATCGCTGGAGAATATTGTGCGAGTACAACATAAAGCATACTCAGCATCGCTTTCTACCTCCAGCCAGTATGTGTATTTACATTTGCTTCGGAGCCTTTTGTATCTTTAGTAAAATGAGTAGTTCCATTTTTCAGTATTTATCTGGAGTCGTAATGCTAAACCCATCCATTATTTGGCATTTATGTAACAAGTCAACTAGACAGAAACTGGTTAGGTTTGATATTGTATAGCATCGCTAAACATGTAGTTAGTTCATTAGACCACGAGGTTGTACTAGGAGCCAACCACTCAACACTGTCATGTACAACTTACAGTGCAGCTACTGTAATGATGAAGGTGATTTGCTGACTGTGTTGCTTCACTGTATTTTGTGTCTTGGATTGAATGTAGGAAATGTTTTTGTCTGTCACAGATTTCAAGCCAGGACTTATTCAGCGCTTTGAAATGTTAGCAAATTCCAAAATGACTGTCTGTCTCTTTACTAAACCTAATCCTGATTCAGCATTGAAGTTGATTTGATATGATTTTACCTGTGAGATGTTAACTAACTCTTTTTGTCTTGCCATTCCATTGAAAATTAAGTACTGAAAATTGTGAGCTGGAAAAACTTAAAAGCAAAACAGTCACAGAAGTCGTAACATCTTTCTTAACTGTCCCACAGGAGGTAATAAGATTCTGCACTATGGTTGAGCTTGCTAAGGTAAAGCTCAGTGCACTACTAAGAGTTATGATCAGGTCACTGATAATAACTTTATTATGTGTTCTCCAAGTGGAGGCTCATCTCTTGAGCTTTGCTGTAGAGGTAGATGTCTTGGCATCCATGTCTTGAGCACATAAGCCTGTTACAATCTGAGATCTGATCATAATCCCATATGAGATTTGTGGTCTGAAGTAAATCTGAACAAATTCCAAGGCGTCCTGTGAATTCTACTGAAAAATAAGTTTTTTTTTAACCATCTTTGCACTTTTAAATTCTTTGCAACTGTTTTGCCGCCTACTTTAAACTGTTTTTATTGTTTGTGATTGTGTTTTCTGCACTGCCTATTTATGATACATGAACAATTTATAGTATAAGCTGGAGTCAGACTTGCTGAGTCTAGACTGATGTCCTTCAAGGATGCATCTGCAGTCATAACATATGGGTTGTCCTGCCTCAGGCAGCCCTTCGGTCGGCCGGATTCCAAAGTCTGGGTCTGGCCTCGGCTGATGTCGCACTTTCCCCGACGTCAGAGTGTCTGGGGTATAAAAGCATCAGCTGACGCCATTTTCCTCAGTCTTTCTTGCTGCGGTGCCGAAGCAGAAGCTGTTCGCAAGTGCCGGTCGGTCAGATCCAGAGATTTCAGCTACCAAGACTTGAAAAGCTAAGTACCCCGTTGGGGACTCTTTCTTGCCTCAGCCGATGTCAGACAAAGTAAATAATTGTTTAACTTGTGGGAAACAAATACCTCATAAGGATTTCCATTCTTACTGCCTTCCTTGCTTAGGCCCAGACCACGACGTATCAGCTTGTTTAGCCTGTGCCTCCTTCAACCGACGGACTCTTAGACGTCGGTCGGAGTTTGCAGAGGAGTTTTTTGGAACCGCTTTTGCTTATAAAATGCCGTCGGAGACTCAGACTTCACATATGGTCAAAAAACGCAAGGAAAAGGACCGACACTCGCGGCCCGTGGTTTCGGCTGAAACCACGGCTAGGCCTACCGCGAGTGTCTCGGTTTCGCCTGAAACCGAGTCCATGACTATTCCTACTACCAAAACCATATCTCCGACCACCGAGGCCAGAGAGGCCCCGGCTGAGTCGGCTTCAGAACTCCCTACCGAAGCTAGTGTTCAGGATTTGTCCGACACCATACCTTTGGACATTTCTACCCCTGCACGTGGGGCAGCTAGGCCTCCAGCTTCTATGTCTATTAAGGCCTTCTCCAGGGCTAAAGCTGCCAAACTTTCAAAAGCTTTGCCTGCCAAATCTACATCCCAGAGGCCTTCCCCCAGTTCTCAGATCCTCAGTCTTGCTGAGGACCTTATCTCCTTAATTAGGGGTTCCCAACCTCACCCAGACAGGGCCTCCCAACCTCCTCCAGACAAAAGGCCCAGGACTGACCCCTCTGAACCTCACTCCTCAGATTACTCCACGGATGGATCTGATTTGTCAGACCACCAGGAAGGGGCCTACTCGCCTTATGAGGATTCAGATGCAGAAGAATCTATCCCTTCGGCCTCCGCCCTGAAGAATTTTCCTTTGGGGAGACTTTACACTCCATGAGAGAACACTTTCAATGGCAAGGTCAGGATTTCTCTGATTCTAGAAAAAGATTAAGGACCTTTTTGCATTTGCCCCAGCATAGGCCCTTAGCTATACCTCCGGTTCTAACGGTAATTGATGATGTGTACAATGATGTCAGTACTGCACCTGATTCACTTCCTCCGGCCCCTGCCAAACCTGACAGATATTACAGGGTCCCGGATTCTCACTTCCACTTGTATAAAGCCCATGCTGCAGACCCAGAAACTATTTCTCAGGGCCCCAAAGGGGTTGCAGCCGCTACTGCCAAAAATCCCCTACCCTCTGAAAGAGAGTCTAGAGCATTAGAGAGATGGGGAAAAAAGGTTTATACATCTGCTACTCTTTCTGCCAGGGCATTAAACTGTCAATTCCATATGATACAGTACCAAGAATTTTTGTTAGATCAGCTAAATAAGAAACTTTCTTCACCTGAACCCTTAGACCGTAAATCCCTTCAGGATTTGGTACACAACTCACAACAGGTCAGTAATCATTTCTTAAAATGTGGCTATGATGCACTGGAGGCTTCATTTAGATCAGCTATGCATGGGGCAGTAATTCGTAGGCATGCCTGGCTGAAGGAGCAATCTTTGCCAGACCATGTCAAGGCTAAACTCCTCGATGCTCCAATGGAGAAACATTTATTTGGCTCCCCTGCACAGGAGATTCTAAAGAAGGTTGAAGAAAAAGCAGAATCTGTGCAAACAGTTAATGATTTCCTGCAAGTTCAACCTCCGAGGTTCAGCAGAAACTGGCCTACAAAAAATTGGTCCTTTCCAGACTCCTCCAGAGCACGGAGAGGCAGAAACAGGCGCCCTAGAGGGAGAGGTCAATCCAAGGGCCCCTACAGAGGCCGTCAGTGGCAGCCTGCCAACCAGAGGAGTAGTGCAACAGCTACAACTACTACCACTACTACAAGACAGACCCAATGACTTGACTCTGATTCCACCTACCAGGGATCAACTGGAAGCACCCTTGGGCGGAAAGCTGGCTTTATTCTCGAAAAACTGGCATTGCATTACAAAGGATACATGGACATTGCAAATAATAGACAAAGGATACAGGTTTCACTTCCATAAAAGAGGCGGAATGCCAAACCTTCCACCAAACCAGAAGGCAGAGGCTTTAAGACAAATCAGCAAGTTACTTCAGATGAAAGCTATAGAAAGGGTACCATCTACAGAACAAGGCCAAGGATTTTACTCCAGACTATTCCTTGTGCCAAGAAAAGAAAACCAATGGAGGCCTATACTCGACCTGTCCGCACTGAACACTTATCTCATTGTACCAAAATTCAAAATGCTGACCCTACAGCAACTTCTTCCCATGTTGGGCAAGGAGTCTTGGCTGGTGACTCTAGATCTCAAGGAGGCATACCTGCACGTCCCTATCCAACCAGATTGCAGAAGACACCTCAGATTTCTTGCAGGATCAGAGCATTATCAATTCTCAGCATTGCCCTTTGGCTTATCTACTGCGCCCAGAGTATTCACGAAATGCCTGGCATCAGTAATTGCACACTGCAGACTTCAGGGAATTCAAATTTATCCATACTTGGAAGACTGCCTAATACAAGCGGACAACAAGAAAAAATTGTTAAAGGACTTGGCCTATGCCATACACCTGCTACAAACCTTGGGATACACAGTCAACATCCAAAAGTCAAGACTAGAACCATCCCAAAGGATAACCTTTTTGGGTGCGGATCTGGACACAATCACTCAGATGGCTTTTCTCACAGAAGAAAAACAAAAACAACTTCCAGATTACTTCATGACTCTGACGAGACAAACTCAGCTTACTGCAAGGAAAGTCCTGCAGGCCCTGGGTTACATGGCATCCTGCATAATTTTAATTCCACATGCCAGGTTGCATATGAGGAAATTACAATGGTACCTAAGGAATGTATGGTCTCAACACAGTCACAGTCTAGAAACCATGATACACATCATTCCATGCCTTCAAAAGGAATTCCTGTGGTGGGCTCAGGCCTGCCAGTCCAACAGAGGGTTGCCTTTCAACAAACCAAAAACAAGGCAGACCATCACCACGGACGCCTCAGACCGAGGATGGGGAGCTCACATGGAGGACAAACGTATCCGAGACCTATGGCCTCAAGGGCAGCTAAGCATGCACATAAACCAAAAGGAAATGCTGGCAGTAAGGCATGCAATCGAGGCATTCAGACCCTTCTTCCAGCAAGGGCATCTGTTAATACGGACAGAGAACACCACGGTCATGCGGTACATAAACAAACAGGGAGGCACACATTCCTACCCTCTATGCCGGATGGCTATGAATCTGTGGAACCTATGCCTGAATCTCAATATCCAGCTGCAGGCCAAATTTGTACCAGGAAAAGAGAATACACTAGCAGACCGCTTAAGCAGAACTACCATGGATGCACACGAATGGATGCTGCATCCAGACATCTTCAAACTCATAACAAAGAAATGGGGAATCCCAGAGATAGATCTGTTCGCCTCCCCACTCAACCACCAACTGAAGAATTTCTGCTCAAGGACATACCACCCACAAGCCTGGAGGGTGGACTCTCTCTTTCAGCTGGAATGCCCTAACAGTATATGCCTTTCCACCTCTCCCATTGATGTACAAGGTTCTACTGAAGATCAGGGAGGAACAGCCAAAAGTCATACTAATAGCTCCGGACTGGCCAAGACAACATTGGTACCCGCTATTGAGAAGCATGTCTCAGGCAAACTCGTGGCCTCTTCCCCTATGGCCTCTTCTTCTAACGCAGAACAATTTCAAGACCCTGCATCCCAACTTGAAAACATTGCAGCTAACTGCCTGGAAGATTCCTTAAAGCCCAACCAAACCGTTTTATCTCAGAGGGTGAAGGACATTATCCTGGAGGCTCGCAGACCTTCCACAAGAAAGACATACTCAACTAAATGGAAGAGATTTCTCATTTGGAGCACATCAAAGGGCACAGATGTCACAGTGGCAAACCTAGCACACATCCTAGAATACTTAGCAGAATTGTTCCACAATGGCCTGTCTTATTCATCCATTAAGATTCATGCTTCAGCAATTTCAGCAGAATACAATATGGATCCACCTTTCTTTTCACACCCTCTTCTCAGACAATTTTTGAGAGGGATCAAAAATGTTAAACCTCCAAGAAGACCCCCCCTACCTGCATGGGATCTCAATTTTGTGCTGGAAAAACTGACACTACCTCCTTTTGAACCAGCAGCATCAGCAGAACTCCAGTTTTTATCTTGGAAAACTGTATTCCTTCTGGCAATCACTTCAGCAAGAAGAGTATCTGAGATGTCCTTCAAGGATGCATCTGCAGTCCTTACAAATGGGTTGTCCTGTCGTCAGGCAGCCCTTCGGTCGGCCGGATTCCAAAGTCTGGGTCTGGCTTCGGCTGGTGTCGCACTTCACCCGACGTCATCTCTGCTGGTCTTCGGGTATAAAGGCATCAGCCGACGCCATTTTCCTCAGTCTTTCTTGCCGTGGCGCCCAAGCAGAAGCTGTTCGCAAGTGCCGGTCGGTCAGATCCAGAGATTACTACTACCGAATACTACAAGACTTCTAAAAGCTAAGTACCCGTTGGGGACTCTTTCTTGCCTCAGCCGATGTCAGAAAAAAGTGAACAACTGTTTAACTTGTGGGAAACAAATACCTCATAAAGATTTCCACTCTTACTGCTTACCTTGTTTAGGCCCAGACCACGGCGTAGCAGCCTGTTTAGCCTGTGCTTCCTTCAACCGTTAGCCGGTCGGAGTTTGCTGAACAGTTTTTCGGCTCAGATTTTGCGTACATTATGCCATCGGGATCCTCCGACTACTCAAATTGTTAAGAAACGCAAAGAAAAGGACCGACACTTTCGCGGTCCATGTTTTTGCCGAAACCACGGTTAAGCAAACCGAGTGTCTCGGTTTCGGCCAAAACCGAGCAAACGGGTCAATCTTCAGCCGAATCCATGACTACTACCGAGGCCCCTGCTACCCTAGTTGAATTGGCCTCTGAAATTTTGCCTACTAATGTGGTTTCTCTAGAATTATCGGACACCATCCCTTTGGATGTCTCTACCCCAGCACGTGGTGCTGCTAGGCCTCCTGCAGCCATGTCTATAAAGGCCTTTGCCAGGGCTAAAGCAGCCAAAACTGCTAAGTCTGTACCTGTTAAGCCCCCCTCTCACAGGCCCAGTTCCAGTTCCCAAATGCTTACTTTGGCAGAGGATCTCATCTCTTTAATAAGGGGATCCCAATCTCACCCAGACAGGGCCTCTCAACCTCCAGAATAGAGACCTAGAGCAGAGCCCCCTGAGCCAGTGTCCTCAGATGACCCTTCTGATGATTCAGACAACACAGACCATCCAGAGGCTCCTTTTTCTACTTATGAAGACTCCGATGCTGAAGAATCTATCCCTTCTGCCTCTCCACCAGAGGAATTTTCCTTTGGGGAAACCTTACATGCCATGAGAGAACAATTCCAATGGCAGGGACAAGATTTCTCAGATTCAAGAAAAAGGCTTAGGACCTTTCTACACTTACCGCAACATAGGCCCTTAGCTATACCTCCAGTTCTTCCTGTTGTGGATGATGCATTTAATGATGCTTGCACTGCTCCTGATACTTTACCTCATGCCCCTGCCAAGCCCGATAGGTTTTACAGGGTACCGGACACTCATCACCACTTATACAAGGCTCCTCTCGCAGATCCTGAGACTATCTCCCAGGGGCCTAAGGCAGTAGCTTCGACCTCAGCGAAAAACCCTCTCCCTTCTGAAAGGAAATCCAGGTCCTTAGAGAGATGGGGTAAAAAAGTATACACCTCTGCTACTCTCTCAGCTAGAGCTTTGAACTGTCAGTTTCATATGATCCAATACCAAGAGTTTATGCTTGATCAGTTAACTAAGAAACTGTCCTCTGATGATTCCTTAGATAAGAAATATGTTTTAGAAATGGTGAATAACATACAGCAGGTTAGTAACCATTCTTTAAAATGTGGCTATGATGCACTGGAGGCTTCATTTAGATCAGCCATGACTGGCACAGTTATAAGAAGGCATGCATGGTTGAAAGAACAGGTCTTGCGGATCATGTTAAAGCAAAGCTATTAGATGCTCCTATGGATAAGGTCAGTCTATTTGGTTCTCCTGCCCAACAAGTAATGAAGAAAATGGAAGAGAAGGCAAAATCTGTACAAACAGTTAAAGATTTCTTACAGGTTCAGCCCCCAAGGTTTAGCAGGAACTGGCCTTCCAAAAATTGGTCCTTTCCAGACTCCTCTAAATCTCAGAGAGGCAGGAATAGACGTTCCAGAGGCAGAAATCAATCCAGAGGAGGTGCCTACAGGGGACGCCAGTGGCAAGGCTATAACCAACGAGGCACAGATACAACCACTACCACTGCAACAGGACAATCACAGTGACTTGGTTCTGACACCGCCTACCAGGGAACAAATAGCAGCACCCTTAGGCGGAAAGTTAGCCTTATTATCAAAAAATTGGCACTATATCACAAGAGACAAGTGGATTTTGCAAACTATAGACCAAGGCTACAGGTTTCATTTCCACACCTTACCAGTAAAAAGAGGAATGCCAAACCTACCACCAAATCAAAAGACAGAAGCTCTAAAACAAATAGCTCAATTAACAAAGATGAGAGCTGTGGAAAGGGTACCACCTACAGAACAGGGCAGGGATTTTACTCCAGACTCTTCCTAGTACCAAGAAAAGAAAAAATTGGAGACCTATTCTACCTGTCCGCTTTAAACACATTCATCATTGTTCCAAAATTCAAAATGCTGACCCTACAGCAACTTCTTCCCATGCTGGGCAAGGAGTGTTGGCTGGTAACTCTAGATCTCAAGGAGGCATACCTGCACGTCCCCATACGACCAAATTGCAGAAGATACCACAGATTTCTTGCAGGATCAGAGCATTATCAATTCTCAGCATTGCCCTTTGGCTTATCTACTGCGCCCAGAGTGTTCACGAAATGCCTGGCCATCAGTAATCACTCATTGCAGGCTACAGGGAATCCAAATTTATCCATACCTGGAC
Organism: Protopterus annectens; assembly: GCF_019279795.1. Lineage (NCBI taxonomy): Eukaryota > Metazoa > Chordata > Ceratodontiformes > Protopteridae > Protopterus > Protopterus annectens. The sequence continues at coordinate 890,025,758 of NC_056730.1, read as the reverse complement.
GACTGCCTGATACAAGCGGACAACAAAAGCAAGCTGACACAAGACTTACAAAGAGTCATTTGCTTACTACAAGCCCTGGGATACACAGTCAATTTAAAAAAGTCAAGACTGATACCATCCCAAACAAGAACATTCTTGGGTGCAGAATTGGACACAGTAAAACAGATGGCATTCCTAACTGCAGAAAAACAAGAACAACTTCCTCTTTACTTCTTGGCATTAACAAAGCAGAACAAACTAACAGCAAGAAAAGTACTGCAGGCCTTGGGCTTCATGGCATCCTGCATAATCCTGGTCCCCCATGCCAGACTGCATATGAGAAAGCTTCAGTGGTACCTAAAGAATTTATGGTCTCAACACAGGCACAGCTTAGAAACTGAAATACCACTAATCCCATGCCTGAAACAAGAGTTCCTATGGTGGGCTCAGGCATGCCAGTCAAACCCAGGTTTGTCCTTCCACAACATTCAAACAAGCCAAACCATCACAACGGATGCCTCAGACCTAGGTTGGGGGCCCACATGCTGGACAAGTGCATTCAAGGCTTATGGACTCCAGATCAGCTGTACCTGCACATAAATCAAAAAGAAATGCTGGCAGTAAAACTAGCAATCCAGAATTTCAGACCATTCCTCAAAGAAGGCCAATTGATGATAAGGACAGACAACACCACAGTCATGTGGTACATCAACAAACAAGGAGGCACTCATTCATACCCACTATGCCAAATGGCTTTGGACCTATGGAATATGGCTCTGAGCTACAACATTCAGTTACAGGCAATATTTGTACCGGGAAAAGAAAACATCCTAGCAGACATGTTAAGCAGAACTACCTCGGATGCTCACGAATGGATGCTACACCCGGACATCTTCAAGGCCATCACAAAGAAATGGGGAATGCCACAAATAGACCTATTCGCATCCCCACTCAATCACCAGCTCAAGAAATTCTGCACAAGGACATATCACCCACTTGCTTGGAAGGTGGACTCTCTATCCTTCAGTTGGAAAGGCCTGACAGCATATGCATTTCCACCTCTTCCTTTGATTCACAAGGTACTACTGAAAATCAAAGAGGAACGTCCAAGGATAATTCTGATAGCTCCAAATTGGCCAAGACAACATTGGTATCCATTGCTGAGGAGCATGTCTCGGGGGGAAACGTGGACTCTGCCCCTGATTCCTTTGATGTTAACTCAGAGCGACTACAACATCCTGCATCCAAACCTGAAAACTCTGCAACTGACTGCCTGGAACATTACATAAGAACAACTAACCCAGATTTATCCCAAAGGGTTAAAGACATTATCCTTGAGGCCCGCAGACCTTCAACAAGAAGGAACTATGCAGGAAAATGGAAAAGGTTTGTCATTTGGAGTACTGAAAGAGGGAAAGATGTGTCAAAGATAGATATTGCCAACATCCTGGAGTATTTGGCAGAGCTTCTCCATACAGGCCTGTCCTATTCCTCCGTCAAGATATATGCATCAGCTATTTCTGCAGAATACAGCTTCTATCCCCCTGTCTTCTCACATCCTCTACTCAGGCAGTTCCTCAGAGGAATTAAGAATGTAAAACCTCCTAGGAAACTACCCTTACCAGCATGGGACTTGAACTTTGTGCTAGAAAAATTGACACTCCCTCCATTCGAACCAGCAGCAACAGCAGATCTTCAACATCTATCCTGGAAAACTGCTTTCCTACTGGCAATTACTTCAGCAAGAAGGGTTTCGGAACTACAGGCTTTAATGGCAGTACAACCCTTCCTAATCTTCCATCAAGATAGTGTCCATGAGAACTAATCCTACATTTATGCCTAAGGTGGTATCCAGAGTGTCTCTAAACCAGGCAATCCACCTACCTACCTTCTTTCCCAATCCACAGAACAGGGGGGAAAGACTCCTGCATACCTTGGATGTACATAGACAGTTGCGCTACTACCTGGACAGAACCAAGGGCTATAGAAAAACTGACCAGCTTCTAGTAGCTTATGCAACAGGAAGGGAAGGAAAAGCAATTTCCAAACAGACAATCTCCAAGTGGATAGGAAATTGCATAAGATTCTGTTACTCCTACCATGGAAAGCAAATTCCACAGAACATAAGGCCTCATTCTACAAGGGCTACAGCCACTACCACAGCTTTCTGTGGCTACCAAGGACATTATTGAGGCGGCTACTTGGACCTCCGTGCATACATTTGCCAAGCATTATAACTTACTTCTATACTCTAGATCCCGAGCAGGGTTTGCCACTGCTGTTTTGCAAGGGATCCTGACTACACCATAATTCTTCTTCCTCCTCCCCTAGTTTGGCTATGGTATTCTACCCATTTGTAAGGACTGCAGATGCATCCTTGAAGGACATAGTACAGTTTTGTACCTACCATAAATGTAGATGTCCGAACAGGATAGCATCTGCAGTCAGGATTACCCACCCTCCTTCCCCTCTGTGGTACTCCTAGGGTATTTACCCTCCTAATAGCTAGCTGGGGGGGATCTCTTATGGTGTATTTGTTTGTATATATGTACATACATGCTTATTTTTTGTGGTTGCCTTCAACTTTTTTGGAAACATTGGCATTTACCCAAAATTTTATCTTTCCAAGAGGGCAACTGGCATCTGGGGCAAGAAACACTGAGGAAAATGGCGTTGGCTGATGCCTTTATACCCGAAGACCAGCAGAGATGACGTCGGGTGAAGTGCGACACCAGCCGAAGCCAGACCCAGACTTTGGAATCCGATCAAGGGCTGCCTGACGACAGGACAACCCATTTGTAAGGACTGCAGATGCTATCCTGTTCGGACATCTACATTTATGGTAGGTACAAAACTGTACTTTACAGGCATTAATGGCAGTGCAGCCTTTTCTTATTTTTCACCAGGATAGAGTGTCACTGAGAACCAATCCTACTTTCATGCCAAAGGTGGTATCTAGGGTATCCTTGAACCAAGCTATTCACTTGCCTACGTTCTTCCCTAACCCACAGAACAAAGGGGAAAAACTTTTGCACACCTTGGATATACACAGACAACTACGCTACTATTTGGACAGAACTAAAACTAACAGAAAAACTGACCAACTTTTTGTAGCATATGCAACTGGGGTGCAAGGAAGAGCAATTTCCAAACAGACAATTTCAAAATGGATAGGAAATTGCATTCGTTTTTGCTACTCCTTTCATGGAAAGACAGTTCCTGAAAATATCAGGCCTCACTCCACAAGGGCCACAGCTACCACTACAGCCTTCCTACGAGGGGTGGGCTACCAAGGACATTTTAGAAGCTGCTACTTGGAGCTCCGTGCATACATTTGCCAAGCATTACAATCTACCTCTATACTCCAGGTCCCGAGCAGGGTTTGCAACTGCAGTACTGCAGGGGATCTTAACTACACCATAATTCTCTTAGTACCTCCTCCCCCAGATTGGCTATGGTATTCTACCCATATGTTATGACTGCAGATGCATCCTTGAAGGACATAGTACAGTTTTGTGCCTACCATAAATGTAGATGTCTGATAGGTATGCATCTGCAGTCAGGATTACCCACCCTGCTTCCCCTCGGTGGTATTCCTAGGGTGCTTACCCCTCTTTCAGCTAGCTGGGGGAATCTATTGTGGTGTATTTGTTTGTTTGTTTATATATGTATATAATTTGCAAATGTTTGGAACTTTTCAGCCTTTATCCAAATTTAGCCTTCCTAGAGGGCACCTGGCATCTGGGGCAAGAAAAACTGAGGAAAATGGCGTCGGCTGATGCTTTTATACCACAGACACTCTGACGTCGGGGAAAGTGTGACATCAGCCGAGGCCAGACCCAGACTTTGGAATCCGGCCGACCGAAGGGCTGCCTGAGGCAGGACAACCCATATGTTATGACTGCAGATGCATACCTATCGGACATCTACATTTATGGTAGGTACAGAACTGTACTTTTTGCATTTTCTGAGCACTAAAGCCAGCCATCTTACTTCAAGAGACCCCTCCTGCACCCTTGTGGCAGAAGAGTGTAGTCAAGGACCCATCTGAGTTGGGGATTCTTGGAAAAAGGCTCAGTCCTGGTCTTTCCTATTGGTTGGATTGTTTGAAAACTTTTTTACTTCGCTGATATTTAAGCACAGCGTTTGCTAGTAGCTGCATACCGGCCAATGGGGACACTGCCATGTATAGATGCAAATGCTTAAAAAGTCAAATTTTCCCCAGATAACTGCTAGGGAACCCACTTCCCCAAGCTTCCCTGCTTCTCAGCTTGCAACGCAGTTGCGCACTGCTGCCCAGAGAGCAACCCAGCTGTGCTGTTTAAGGTGCCGACGTAGGTTTCTACCCCTAAACCTCCCACAGATGAGCTGATTTTTCCTAGTCCTGCAACAGATCCTTGTCCATCTAGCCCACCCTCAACTACTTACTACAGAATAAACCTCACATACTGGAAGGTCAGTTTCCCACCATTTCTCCAGCCAGCCTGATTGATATGGGCATCCTGAGGCAGTGGTAGCAATTGCCTCATGTATGCAGACAACCTACTACTCCTAAAACATAAAAATACGATATGTGAAAGCTGTATCTATACTGTAAATCTGGAGTCAATGCTCGCTCTGTCACGTAACAACAAACCAAATACCAAGCAGGTTGTCAGCACCCAAAATCTACCTCGCACACATACCAAGCACACAACAAATAAACCCACATACTTGGAGGTACTCACTAGAAATACCAAAATAGCAAAGATCTCTCCGAAGCACAAACCCTCTGCACACAATACGGTCCCAACAGCACCCACTACACATAACACATACATCAGTGTGTCACCCAATAAACCCCTAAGGCAGAACATAGCTAGACCAAATGTCTTGGTCATAGGCATCTCCATAGTGAGACACAGAGATGTCCCCTTCACTAGGCTGGACAAGAAGGTCAGTCAGCTGCCTGTCTGGTGCCAGGATCTGCCAAATCATGCATGCCCTCAAGTCTCTCAACAACAAGTACTGTTATGACAGTGTCATTGTCCATGTTGGAGTGAATGACTTGAGATGTACCCCACTGGACTATATGAAGAGAGACATGATGGAGCTTTTCAGATTGTGTCCCAGCAGGTATGTCCCTACCCCTAAGCAGCATTCTTCCCTCACCCAGGATGATGCCACAATATAAACAAAAAGTTGTTGACTTGAACAGTTGTCTTAGCTTCTGGTGTAAGTCCAGGGGGATCCAGTATCTGACAGCCTTGGATGATGTGGTTGACAGACCACGCTGCTTTGCCAGGCATGGTCTTCACCTGTCGCTGCTAGACTTTAGGTTACTGGCAAAGGTACTTACCTCCACACATAGTGCTTTTTTTAGGCAATGTCATAAGAACAAAATTCCTGACATAAAAATGCTGATGTCTGCACAGTCACAGAGACATGTTTCAAGGCCTCAGAGAGTACTCTAGCTATGCAGGGCTATAATGCCTTTCACACGTTCAGATGACAAAATGAACATGAAAAAAAACAAGGGAGTAGTCTCCATCTTCGTTAAAAACAAATACACATCTAGACTGGTTAAAGAATACAACTCCCTAGAGTTACTCCAAGTCCAACTAACGGTAGGAAAGGACCCCCCCCCCTCCATGTAATTGTTAGTAAACCACATGGCCTATCTGGACCTATTTGAGTCACGCTATCTTCCCTAATAGCGCCTGAATAATTTCCACTACCCTTTCCTTGAATTCCTCTCTTTTTAACAAGTAGATGGGAAAGTGCCAATGTCTCATTTTTACTCATTACCCTGCATTTTTATCCTGGTTATTGTTGGCACATGATCTGAAGTAGTTCTTGGATGTGTATCAAAGCTTTCAGGTGAATGCACATGTTCCTGTGAAATGTAGTTTCTGTCTAGTCTAGCCCAGTTATTGTGCCTTGGAGATATATGCTCAGAGTTCCTACTACTGAATTCACATCTTCATTACCAAATATTTTTATAAATTTCTTCAGAAACCTACCCTCTTTTGTTATATCTTCCCTTTTAGGTACCTCAGATTCACTGTTGGAAGCCAAATTCCACTCCATAAATGTAAGTAATATTCCCTGCTGAAAGCTGATTGTTGTGTCTTACGGCTTTTCCCGGTTAGGGGTCGCCACAGCGGAACTCCGGTCCGCTAATGACTGGTAGTTGATTTTTAAGTGCCGAGTTACCAGCCCTGATGCACAACCTTCAACGAAGGTACGCCCATTCACGCATGTCTCCACGCAGAAGACGCTCTAGCTGAGAATCGAACCGGACAGCGTCTGACTGTGAGGCGACAATGCTACCGCAACACCACCACCGCGGATTTTCTTAAGCTCCATAATAACAGTTTTTGGTTGAATATAAGTAAATGCTAGCATAATCCTCCTCCCTTGCCTGTAGCCCCCTTGCTACCACAAATCTGCCATTATCTTTTTTGGAGCAACTCTAGCAGTTAGTATAAGTACTCAACTTTTCCTTTGTTACTGATACTCTGCTGAATACCTCTCCTGAAATCCTTTCTTTATCGTATTTATATGTTCACTTCTTTCCAAATGTGTCTCATGTAGCATTGATTTGCAATCTTCATTTCTTAATATAATTCAGTAATCTACTTTTTGTCTATACCTGTGAGGCCATTAATGTCCCAAAATGGTATGGATAATGTAGCCATTACGACAACAAGTTATTATTCCCACCAGTAACATATGACATTTTTTTTAAATGTCTAAAGGACAACATGCTTAAAACTACTGCATCCCCTCTTCTTACGCTGCACTGCAGTGTTAGCAATCAAATTGCCTGGTATGGGAGCAGAACCCACAGCCTTCTGCACCAAAGGTAAGTGTGCTGTCTGTTGTGCCACTGACAATTTCTCGTTGTTAAAAGTATACTTTACAGTTGTTTTACATTAATACCGTTTTTCTTTCTCTATACATAATTTCTTTGTGATATGTAAACTCATAAATTGCTAAAACCATTATTTTGATGGAAACCTTGGACAATAGTGAGCAAAGGTACAGTATTATTGAAAATGTACACACACTTTTTAATGGTTAGAACTTCATTACACATGCATTGCTAAAAGACTGAGAATTATAATTAGCAGTACCACTTTGGTGGTATGTGCATGTTTCTCTCCAAGTATTTGTAACCTGTCACTAACAATGAAGCAAGCTACTTAACAGGTATCTTCTGTTAAGTTTGGTTATTTTGCTTTTCTGTTATATTAGGTAGGTGTATATACTCAGTCTGTATTTTGTTCTGTTTGGTTTACCGGGTGGTACAAAATGTAGGATATCCCATAGATGTTGTGTGCAAGCTTATTCTTAGGCTGCATGTGCACCTAAATGCATAAACACACACAAGTAAGAAAGTGTCACTGCCCTACATTAATCTGGAAATGAGAATTTTAACAAGTGCTTTGTAAATGTGTAGATGGTAGGAGAGCTTAGACCCTGAAAAAAATCTAATCAAATGGGAAAAGAAACTACATTCATGATTTCTTTCTGTGTTGTGTTTTTCAGTTAAAAAAGCTGTCGTAAACTCACTTGGTGAAGAGAAGAAGGGCATGTAGGTGGTTTACTAATTACTGGTACAGAAGGAGACTGATGTACAGACCATGAAGATCCTTGCATATGGATGAGATTGTTCTACAAGTTCAGATGATGTTGCCCACTTAATGAGCATCTTATTTAAAAGTGAACTGAAATGTACTGTCATTGTCATGCTCAAAAATCTATTTTCTTTACAAGTAGCAACCAAGAATGGATGCTGCTTAAATGTACTGTGATGCCTGGTGTCTAAAGCTTATTACGTATGTATTTTAATCAGTGTAAAAAATAAAAAAGCTAATAGTGGCTTTTCTGGTGAAACTTCAGCTTTTGGTTTTATTTGTGGTTTAATTTCTCCCTTGTCTTTTGGGTTTCTAATACCATGATGAGAATGGATCTCATTCCTAAGTCAAAGTATGATTAAAGTTCATGAAGTTAGTATTGTTTCGATTTTTGATATTGGCCAGAAGTGCTCTTTACAGCACCCGCAACGTGAATAGAATTGACACCTCCTGCAATTCATATGCAGTTACATGAATCAGTAGCATATCTAAATAAGACTGTACTAGTGGGGAATGCTCTGGGTATCCTTCTTCCACATTGTCCTTGTTTCTGCCTCCAAATCCTGGTATTTTATGACTGTGTCTCTCTGTATGTAAGATACCATAGTCACTGGGTGCAGCAATTTCAGTGATCAGTACTGTGTTTGTCTTTTCATGGACTACCGTAACAGGTTTTCTCGCATCTGTTTTTTGAACTGTTGGTAATGGGTGATTTCATGTGCTATAAACATCATTTTCTGTAATGGTTTGTGGTTCATGTTTCCAGTGTTTCTCAGCTGCTTCAATATTGTAACGTTTGCACAATCCCCAGTGCAGCAGTCTTAACACATTATTTTGCCTTTCAGAATGCAAGCCCTATGCAATTAGTGCATCACACTCAACAAGATGTGCGACTGTTTCCATTTCTGTTTTACAGAACCTGCATTCGTCTATTCTCCCAAGTGCTCAATGGATTTTGTGAACCAACATGTATGTAGTCCACTATTCTGGTCCGTTAATAATAACCTTTCATCTTTTGGTTTAAATTCACCTCTTCTTAACCATTCCGTCGTCAGATCCTGGTTGGCATGAGGTTGTTCAAGGAGTTTTCTATTACTTGCAACTATATTATGCTTTTTCCACATTTCTTGCCTTCTCATCTGATCCTTCTTATATTCTTTCTTTTGTTTTTTGGCACATTCAGTTTTTGCCTGATTTTTGTCTACTTCTGGTTTGGTTTCCATTCCTGCTTGACTGCTAAACTAAGGAGGGAAGTCTGGATCTGGTGAGGTCAGCAGATACGTATGCAGTCCTACAACTCCAGATCTATACATGTAATACATTTTGAGGAGGCCCATACCTCCTTCAGAACAAGGAACATATATGATCTTGGTGAACACTGATTTTTGTATATTATTTGATAATCGTGAAGCATTTTCCTTGTTTTCTTGTCCAGCTGAGACAATACTTTTTTGAGGCCAGTCAGTCACCCCAAAACTGTAAAATATGAAGTGCAAATTGGTTTATAGCTTGGGCTTTCTTCTTAGATGTCAGAACTGTTTTTACTATTAATTCTAGTCTTCTAAAATATTCCTTACTGAGTTTTGTTTACATTTTTTCATGTTTTATTGTCCACAGGTTCATAAGAAGTTACTATGAGTGTTCCTAGAGCCCTTACAAGCCTAGCTGGTTAGATAGGTAACATTCATGGAGAGAATCAGTGATCCACACCGACTACCCCTGTTTATGAGGGACATGGGCGCCACCCCCGGGGTGAATTTGCGGTCACCCATCCATTTGTCCGGGTTGTGCCTTAATAGGGGCAAGGATAGAGCTCTGTTTCACATGAATTGGAAGTTCATTCCAGGGAAGTGTCAGTCTCTGAGAGATGTCTGTCTCACCAGTATGTTCTGTTTGTCATAGGCTAGGTTAAGGTCCCTAGAACTAGTGACTGTTGTGCCATTTGACTTGTGGATGTGTAGCATTCCTGTTAGGTCAGGGTCAGAGACTGCCCTGTAGGCCAGGCAAACGTCACCTCTCAGCAGCCTCTAAGATACAGAGTACAGTGACAGGACTTTGTCTATTCACGTAAGTCATTATTTGGAGGCCCTGTATTTTCTTGGTGAGAAACCTCTGGGGTCTCTCCAGCTGCTGCAGGTGTCTAGTGAGGTACATGTAAAAGGGAGCATTGTACTCTATTATAAAGGTCTGATGAGGGTTGAGTATAGTGGGATTATAACTTCCTTAGAACTAGATGTGATGCCCTTACTTAAGAGTTGCGCCACGTAGAAGGCTTTCCTCACCACTGTGGAGACCTGGTGGTCAAAGTTCAGATTGCTAGCAACCTGTGTTCCCATGTCTCTCACTACTGAGTTTGAACCAGGGCGCTTCTGTCAATATTGTAATTAGGGGATTCTGCTTTGCCAAAAAGGATAATACTACACTTTTTGTGTTTAGTTTTAGTCTGTGGCTTTGGCACCAATCATTTTGTCTGCATTAACCCCCTCTGTGATATGTTAACATCATTGGGGGACTCAATAATTGCACTCAGTTTGCAATCATCAGTGACCTTGGTAAGCCAAAACTTTAGCCTGGACCTCCAAAAAATAGTTTCCAAACAGTAAAGTGCCCAGCAAAAATGCTTGAGGTATGGCACTGGTAACTGGTCTACTAGTAGAAGTGGTGCGACTATCTTTCACAATATTTGTTCTACCAGTAAGCCAGTTTGCTACCTGTCTAGCGATGTAAGGGTTCAATCCCAGCTGGGAGAGTTTCTCATTAATACCTGAGTGAGGGATTGTGTCAAAAGCCTTGGCTAGGTCAAGGTGGGCAGTATGCACTGTCTTCCCTTCATCCAGGGCTTTGTCGTCTTTCTCGAAGAAGTCTGCATGGCTTAACAAGCATGATCTATCCTTAAAGAAGCTAAACTAGGTTGGGTCTAGAGTTTGGAGGTCTCGTATGTCCTTGTTAAGGTCCATGACCATTCCTTCCATGGCCTTGCAGATGAGGTTGGTTAGACTTATGGGTCTATAGTTCCCTGGGTCAGTTGATGGCCCTTCGTTGTGCAAGGGGATTATTGTTGCTGTTCTTCATTCTGCTTGAACAAAGCCAGTTTTCAGGCCATGGTTGAAGAGGGCACCAAATGGGTCCGCTAGGTCCTGTTTTAGATTACTTAGTACGCAACCTGGGATGCTATCTGGTCCTTCTGAGACCGTGTTTTTGGCCTTGGTGAGCACAGATGAGACCTGAACTGTGGCGATAATAGGCAGAGGACTGGTGTCAGGTATGTTTTGGAGTATGGCTGGTGGAGACGGGTTTTTTTGTTATTCTGGCCATTTTATTGTTTTGACATTGCCTAAAAAAGGGTCTATGATGGAGGCAAGTGCCTTTCCCAGTATCCAAAAGCCTAGAGGAGAGAGGTGCAAGCTACCTCTGGCAAAGCAGCGTGGCCTGTTGACCATGTCATCCCAGGCTGACAGATACTGGATCTCACTAGACTGACACCAGAAGCTAAGCCAATTGTTGAAGTAGATTATTTTTTTGTTTACATTGTGGCATCATCCTGGGTGAAGGTAGAATGCTGCTTAGAGCCTGGGTCATTCGTGCCTGGGACATACAATCTGAGAGTTCAGCCGTGTCTCACTTCATATTGTCCAAGGAGGTACATCTGAAGTTATTCACCCCAACATTGACTATGACAAAGTCATAACAGTACTTGAGTGTCCTGAGTGCATGTGTGATTTGACTGATTCAGGCACCTGACAGGCAGCTGACCATGACCCTCTCTTTGTCCAGCCTGGTGAGTGGGACATCTGTGTGTCTCACTATAGAGTTGCCTGTGACTAAAACATTAGGTTTTGGGATATTTTGCCTTAAGGGCTTATTTGCTGAGACACTGGTGTGAGTATTATTATGTATAGTGGTTTCTGTTGGTATTGTGTGTGCAAGTGGTTTACGTTTGGGAGGTCTTTGATCTTTTGGTAGGCTTCTAGTGAGTTCCTCCTCATATATGGGTTTGTTTGTCGTGCCCTTAATTTGTATGAGAGGTGAAGTGTGTCTGCTGACAACCTGTTTGATGTTTGGTTTCTTGTTATGTGAGAGAATTTATTCCAATTTCATAGTATAATTACGTCTCTCACATAGGGTATTTGTTTATTTTAGTAGTAGGTGGTTGTCATTATACATGAGGCAGTTACTACATGCCTCAGGACACCCATGTCAATCAAGCTGGTCAGAGACATTTGGAAACTGCTTGTCTATTATAGCAGGTTGATACCATGTGTAGTATTAGGGAAGTGAGTGCAACAGACTGGTTTGGAGGCCCTGTATTTTCTTGGTGAGAAAACTCTGGGGTCTGTCCAGCTGCTGCAGGTGTCTGGTGAGGTACATGTAAAAGGGAGCATTGTACTCTATTATAAAGGTCTAATGAGGGTTGAGTATAGTGGGATTATAACTTCCTTAGAGCTAGATGTGATGCCCTTACTTAAGAGATGCGCCATGTAGGCTTTCCTCACCACTGCGGAGACCTGGTGGTCAAAGTTCAGATTGCTAGCAACCTGTGTTCCCATGTCTCTCAATGCCGAGTTTTAACTTAGGGGGCTTATGTCAATATTGTAATTAGGGGATTCTGCTTTGCCAAAAAGGATAATAGTGCACTTTTTTGTGTTTAGTTTTAGTCCGTGGCTTTGGCGCCAATCATTTGTCTGCATTAACCCACTCTGTGATATGTTAACATCATTGGGGGACTCAATAATTGCACTCAGTTTGCAATCATCAGTGACCTTGGTAAGCCACAACTTTAGCCTGGACCTCCGAGAAATAGATTCCAAACAGCAAAGGGCCCAGCACAGATGTTTGAGGTATGGCACTGGTAACTGGTCTCCTGGTAGAAGCACAGCAGGAAAGCTTGGGAGGGTTTCAGTGACAGATGTCTTGGGAAAAGTTATGCTTCAAGGCATTTGCGTCTATACAGGGCACCACCAACTCCCCTTGCACAGTGCACAGCTATGCGCAACTGCAAGGCTTAAATACATCTGAAAATAAACACTGTTAAGCTAATCTACAAGTAGGAAAGCACACAATGAACCTTCCTGCAGGAATCCCCAGCTCAGACAAGGCTGTATCTGCACTCTTCTGCCATAAGCGTGCAGGGGAGCCTTTTTTACTGTAAAATGACTGATTTAGTGCTCACGGGTATCAATAACAGAATCTAGTCTATGTTGTCTAGGTATCAGTACAGTACAAATCAAGTGCAGAGATTGAAGCAAACACAAACAGTAAAAAAACACAAATAGAAATAATGCAGCAGTTCAATAAAGTACAGTTCAGAAGGTGCAGAAACGCTGTAGACCTCTGCCAAAGGATGCCAAACCTAGAGCAGCTCCAGTTAATTGAGAGCAAAGCCATGAAAACACAAGGCTTAAATACAGGCGAAAAGAAACACTTTTAAGTTAATCTACCAATAGGAAAGCACTCAATGAACCTTCCTCCAGCAATCCCCAGCTCAGGCAAGACTGGATTTACACTGTTCTGCCACAAAGGGGAACCTTTCTTCATGTAAGATGACTGGCGTAGTGCTAGCTCAAGTGCATCAATAACAGGCTAGATTCAGCAGATCTGAATATAGTTTATGCTAACTAGGTATCAGTCCAGTACAAATCAAGTGCAGAGAATGAAGCAATCACAAACCGAAAAAGAGTAAAAAGACAGAAATAATCCAGAACTTCGATAAAATGTAATTCAGAAAGTGCACAAGTCCTTCATCAGTTTCCAAATGTTTGTACACTCCCTCCTGCTCAAGTTTATTTATGTAACATTCCTGTCCCAGATTGATATTTTCTTGGTACTGCAGCTTTCTTGCTATAAGTGTTGCTTTTGCACATTTATCAAGACCAGATGACATTCTTATTTCATTTGAGAAAGTTTTGACCACATCCAGTTGTGCTTTCAGCTCCTCATCTGATGAACTATTCAGTTTTAAATCATCCACAAAAAGTAGATGTGAAGTCATTACATTTTGTTGTTGTGTGGGGAGCCAAATTGTAACTGTCACCTAATCTGTTAAGTAGACAGCTTAATGGGTTAAGGGCAAGACAAAAGAGCAGCAGTGAGTCACCCAGGAATATCATCCTGGGATAATAATTTGTCCTTTGTCATGGCAGTTTCATGGTCACTGTAATGTGGTTGATCTATGTAAGGTGCATCTTGTACATCTGTGATTACTCCTTTATCCGTGAATATGGGATGCTGTCAAATGTTTTAGCTGATGTTGTTAATCTTTATTCATTCCATACTGATGGGTATCAGAACAGTTTTCTGTCCTCAGAACTGAGTTGGTGATTATAACAGGCTTGCGCCAGCCGAAAAACTCTCGAGCTAAGCTTTTACCCACAGTGCCCATCTCCATATTACCTCAGATCTCATTTGCCATGTACAAAACAAGACGTGTCAGGCCAGCTCTCAGCTAAGTCAGTTAAAACTTTTCAATACTAATTTAAATTGTTTATTGCCTTTCTTAAGCTCTTATTTTTCTCTCTGTTTAATCGCATAGTCTTGTTTATTGCGTGAGTGTTCCTCTCCTTTTTCTGCCTTTTCTACCAAGTTTGGTACTTTGTACCATCACTGGTACAGGCCTTTCCCTTACCCCCTGGGTATTTCTTTTACCATTGTTGGTAATCCCTTTCCTTTCCTTTCCTTTCTTCTATTAAAAAAAAAAAAACTTTGTCCTGTGTGACTGTGTTTTTTACCACTGCTGTTATATTACTTTTGATATGTTGGATAAAAATGGAACCACGAGCTTCAAACGCTGTGATCAGTGTGATAGAAAGATGTCCAATGTGGATAGTCATTCGTCTTGTGTGTATTGTCTAGGCGCACTTTTCTGTGAAACCCCCTTGTGAAATTTGCAAAAGCTTCAGTTCCCATACTTTAGTGGAGCATAAGAACAAGTTAATGTTAAAAGGTCTATTGAAATCTCCTTTCACGGAGGCTATCTCTGAGTCGGAGTGCTCACCCCCTCCTAAGAGAGAACATAAAAAGAGGAGCAAATCCTTACCCTCCTCTCCTCATGTCATTGAAACTAAACAGTTGGAAACGAAACTAAAAATTCTTAAGTTGGCACCAGTATCCTCAGCACTGGGGCCTAAACCTACAGAGGCAGAGGGGGTTTGCATAACCAGGGGTCCAGAGATTCTTTCTCTGGACAGCCCTATCAGTGGTCCTGAAGAGCGGGCTGATTGCTTGCCTCTGGAAGCAGTTGGTGGTCGTTTTTCTCTGCACCACTATGCCTGGCAAAAAATAACCACAGGCTCCTGGGTGCAGACGATAATTACCAGAGGTTATCACATTCCCGTCAATATTTTTCCCAAGGCCTTTAAGGTGCATTCCCGATGTTCCACCCAGCCAAAGGGAAGCAGCAGCACTAGAAATTCAAAAGCTGCTTCAAAAAAGTCATCCAAACAGTCCCTCCAGCCCAAATAGAATCCGTTTTTTCCTCAAGGTTCTTTTTAGTGCCAAAGAAAACAGGGGACTGGAGGCCAATTCTGGACCTCAGCATCTTAAACAAATTTGTCAAACAAGCAAAATTCCGGCTGGTCATGGTACAGTCTATACTCCCCTTCCTGGGCAAAGATGATTGAATGTGCTGTATAGATCTTCAGGATGCATATTACTACATAAAAATGGACAAGTGCTCCAGAACATTTCTCCGCTTCCATTTGGGAACCAGTCACTGCCAATTCCAAGCACAGCCGTTTGGTTTCTCCACAGTCCCCAGAGTGTTCACCAAATGCATGGCAATGGTAATAGCTCACTTGAGACTACAAGGATTCTGGGTGTTTCCATATCTAGATGATTGGCTCCTCACGGTCCCAACCAAGCATCTACTAGTCTCAGCAATCCATTACACCCTACATCTCTTGAAACAACTAAGGTTAGCAGTAAACAAGGACAAATGCAAACTAATCCCTTCTCAAAGACTGGAGTTCATAGGGGGAGAATTTGATACTCAGTCTTGCCTAGTCTACCTCCCTCTTCACAGGATACAGAGACTCAGTTCGCAACTCTGAGTGATACTCAGGGCAAAGTGCTGACTCGGGCAGGCCTTCAACTACTAGGGTCCATGGCAGCATCTATAACAATGGTCCCTCTGGCAAGACTGCACATGAGACTTCTTCAGTGGCATTTGCTAACACAATGGTCCCCTTTGAATCTCCCCATGACATTTCAGATCAGGATAACAAATTTGTGCAAACAAGACTTAATTTGGTGGATGATGCCAAAAGAGAACCTATGTAGTCAACTTTACTCCCCTTCTCAGCCCAAAGCCATAGTTACCACAGACGCTTCCCTGATCGGGTTGGGGGGCACTACCAGGGAAAGGCTGTCCCAAGGCATCCATAGAGGCCAGTATGCATATCAGTGTTCTAGAACTGAGGGTGGTGCTTCTGGCATTGGAAGCATTTCAATCTGATGTTCTTCGTGTTTCACTGTTGCAGTCATTACATTTGGGTAATCTGCTGGCAGGTTGCCCTCAGTCGGCCTGATTAACAAAGTCTTGGGTCCTGCGTCCATTGCTGTCCCTTCTTCCATGACGTCAGGTCGTCAGGGGTATAAAACATGCAGCTTTGTTTTTGAGTTTCAGAACCGAAGTCTTCAACTAAGCTAAGTACCCCGTGGGGAAAATTTTTCTTGCTCCTTACCGAAGAGAGTAAAAGTTAGTAATTGCATTACTTGTGGGAAGCAAATACCTCATAAGGATTTTCATTTGTACTGTATTCCTTGCCTAGGCCCTGATCACAACGTGCCTTGCTGTCGGTTTTGTGCTAAATTTAATCAACGCATGATTAAACATCTGTATATTTTTGCTTCTGAGTATTTTGGCTCAAGATTTAACTATCCAGAAATGTCATCGGTTAGCAATCCGACTACCGGAATACCTAAAAAACGCAAAGAAAAAGAGACAGACCGCCCAAAACTGACAATGCTTCTCCTAAGCCAGTCGCCGGTTCGCTGGTACTCAGTGAGGCATTTTCGCAGCCTCTGATACCTGCTACTTTTGATTCGTAGGCCTCTACTGAGACCCATTTGGAGTCCGGTATGCCACGAGATGCTTTAAGTATTGAACCTGCAGATGTCTGTACCTTACATGGGTCCAGAGCCACTGAGCAGGCACTTCAGAGGGTGTTTTCAGGCCTAAAGATTTGTGTATTAAACGACGCCATCTTCAAAACTAAGACCAAAATCTACTTCTATGTTTAAAAAACTGACGCCTGGGCCACGTGTACAGGCCCCAATGTCTGAAAAACAAATGATCAAAATGGCTGAAGATTTAATTACCTTGAGCAGGGGTACCCATCCCCCTCCTGCTAAGAGGCCTAGGCAAGGCACTGACTATGAATCTTCAGATCAGGTTTCTATTTCCTTCTGATTCCTCTTCTAATCATGATTTATCTATACCTACTTGTGAGGACTCTTGTTGCAGAAGATTCCATCCCTTCTGCTTCTCCCCCTGAGGATTTCTCTTTTGGAGAAACTTTACATACCTTAAGGGAACACTTCCACTGGGAATGTCAGGATTTCTCTGAATCTAAAGAGACTTGGGGATTTTCTTCTTCCTCAGCATAGGCATTTGGCTGTACCTCCTGTTCTAGACATTGTTGATGATGTTTTCTCAGAATCCAATATGACTCCTGATTCCCTGCCTCCGGCTCCTAGTAAGCCAGACAGATACTACAGGGTTCCTGACTCCCACAAATTCCTTTTCAAAAACCCTACTGCTGACCCTAAAACCATTTCTCAGGGTCCCAAGGGTGTTAAAGCCTCTACTGCTTAAAATTCTACCCCTTCTGACAGAGATTCCAGGGTGCTGGATAGATGGGGTAAGAAGGTTTACACGTCTGCAACCGTGGCAATCAGGGCTTTAAACTGTCAATATGCTTAAATATCAACAGTGTGTCATGGGTTTACTTAAACAGAAAATGATGTTGATCTCTGTGTGGCAAATAAAGAGTTGCAGGATTTATTACATTGAGGTGAACAAGTTGGAAAACATACTTTGCAGTGTGGTTTTGATTCCTTGGAGGCCTCCTGCTGTAACTGGATCTGTGATACGAAGGCATGCTTAGCTCAAGGAGCAAAATCTGCCTGACCATATTAAAGCAAAATTGTTGGATGCTGCTTTACAACAGGACAGTCTCTTTGGTAATAAGGCTGAAGAAGTTTTGAAAAAGATGGAAGATAAAGCTAAACTATGCAAACTGTGAAAGATTTCTTACAAGTGCAGCCACCCAGATTTAGTAGGCACTGGCCTACTAAGAACTGGTCCTTTCCATTTCCCACGAGAGCCGCTCAGGTCAAATCCAGACATTCCAAAGGTCCCAGGTTTCAGTCACAAGGATCTTTTAGAACAAAACAATGGGATGCCTCCACCTCCCTATGGTAAACAGTCTCAATGACTTTCCACTGCAATCACCAAGCCTTGAATAGCCCCCATAGTCATGAGGGACAGAACGTAACCACCTTTTGGCTGCCCCTTTGGGGGGGAAACTGGCACTTCATGCGCGAAACTGGCAACTGATTACCCAGGACAATGGGTTTTAAATATAGTATCCCAGGGATACAGATTTCATTTCCACACGTTGCCAATCCCAAACGGATGGCCAGATCTGCCTCCAAATCAGTGGGCAGAGACCCAGAAACCATTCTGTCCCTCATGACTATGGGGGCTATTCAACCAGTACCAGAAAAAGAAAAGGGACAAGGTTTCTATTCAAGAATTTTCCTGGTACCCAGAAAAGAGAAATCATGGCGTCCATTTCTGGACATTCCAAAATTCAAGATGCTGGCTCTTCAACAGTTACCACCTATGCTAGACAAAGATGCTTGGTTGGTAACTCTAGACTTAAAAGAGCTTACCTGCATATCCCAATCAGGGAATCTTGCAGAAGATACCTCCGCTTCAAAGCAAGCTACTTGCATTACCAGTTCCTCTGCACTGCCCTTTGGCTTATCTACTGCGCCCAGGGTTTTCACAAAGTGCCTGGCACCAGTAATTGCATTTTGCAGGCAAAGAAATATTCAAATGTATCCATACCTGGACAATTGTCTGATTCAGGCAGAAAACAAGGACACTCTTCTAAAGCATCTGGCATTTGTAAAAAGGGTTCTAACTTGTCTAGGGTACACCATAAATGAAAAGAAATCACAACTGGTACCTTCTCAGAAAATTACATTCCTGGGTGCAAGCTTGAATACAACTGCCCAGATGACTTACCTTACGCCAGGAAAGCAAATTCAATTGATGACTTACTTCAAACAGGTGGCCACAAAAACCCAGCTATCTGCAAGACAGATTCTGCAGGCCTTGGGGTTCATGGCCTCCTGCTTTCTTCTAATTCCATATGCAAGACTGCATATAAGGAAACTTCAGTGGTACCTAAAACATTTATGGAGTCAACATTGTCACAGCTTGGAAACAATGATTCCTATCATACCTTGCCTGCAACTAGAGTTCCTATGGTGGGCAGAGGCATGCCGCCAAAACAAGGGACTGCCATTCACTCCACCCTCTGCTGCCCAAACCCTAACTACAGACGCATCAGACTATGCTTGGGGTCTGCATCTGGCAGGGAAATGCATTCAGGGCAAATGGAGCCCAAATCAAATGCACCTACATATCAATCAGAAAGAGATGCTAGCTGTACAGAATGCTCCGACAGCCTTCAAGGACCATCTTCATCCAGGACAACTACTGATCAAAACAGACAACACCCACAGTCATGTGGTACATAAGCAGGGGGGTACACATTCCTATCCCCTTTGCAGACTAGCCATGGCATTGTGGAACACAGCCTTGACTAATCAAATACATCTACAAGCTCAATTCCTACCAGTAAAGCTAAATACTCTGGCAGACGACCTAAGCAGAAATCTTATGGACCCGCACAAATGGAAACTGGATCCACAAATCTTCAGCATCTTAACACAGAAATGGGGAAGCCCAGACATAGTTTTGGGGAGAGGCAAATAGATCTATCAGTTGAACAAATTCTGCACAAGAACTCATCACAAAAAAGCATGGAAAGTGGATGCTCTATCCTTCAGCTGGAAAAACCTATCAGTCTATGCCTTTCCCCCTCTGCCTCTACTCTCCAAGGTCTTACTAAAAGTCAGACAGGAAAAAACAAAAATGATTCTAATTGCTCTGGACTGGCCTCGCCAACACTGGTACCTGCTTCTAAGGAATAAGTCACACCTTCCTCCGTGGTACTTGCCTCAAACACCTCATCTATCGTTTCAGCAGAACTATCAAATTCTGCGCACACAGCTGCAAACTCTGAATCTTGCAGCATAGCTAATCAACTAATTATTCAAGCCACATCTCTCAGTAAACCTGTGATGGATGTCATTTTGGAAGCCAGAAGGCCTAGTACTAGAAAATCTTATGCTGATAAATGAAAGAGATTCTGTGCTTGGAACCAAGCACAAGGAATAGACACAGCAAAGCCCAATATTCCTCAGATTTTACAATACTTAACTGAAATGCTTGACAAGGGCCTATCTTTTTTTTCAGTAAAAATCCATTGCTCTGCCATCTCGGCTCATTACAACACAGAGCCCTCCCCTCTTTTCTCATCCACTGCTAAAACAGTATTTCAGAGGGGCCACAAATTTAAGGCCTCCCAGGAGAGTGCCAACTCCTGCATGGGACCTCAATTTTGTGCTGGAAAAACTCACCCTGCCTCCTTTTGAACCAGCAGCTACTGCGGATATAACATTTCATGTTCATCGTGTTACACTGCTGCAGTCATCACACTTGGGTTATCCTGCCATCAGGCGGTCCCGCAGTCGGCCAGAGTTCCAAAGTCTTGGTCCGGCGTCGGTTGCTGTCGCTTCTTCCCTGACATCAGTGCGCCAGGGGTATATAATATGCATCCAACGCCATTTTCTTCAGTCTTTCTTGCCACACGGTGCCCGAAGCAGTTCGCAAGTGCCAGTTGGCAGACTACTGAGATTTTTGAAGTCTAATTTCAGATCCAAAGTCTTCAATAAAGCTAAGTACCCCGTTGGGGAAACCTTTTTCTTGCCTCAGATCGATGTCAGAAAAAGTTAATAATTGTATTTCTTGTGTGAAGCAAATACCTCATAAGGACTTCCGCTCTTACTATATTCCATGCCTAGGCCCTGATCACGTCGTCACTAGTTTGTTTTGTGCTAGATTCAACAAACGCACTATAAATAGACGTTTTGATTTTGCTTTACACTACTTTGTCCAAAGGTTCAATTATACCATGCCATCGGTTCAGCCGACGACTTCAATACCGAAAAAACGCAAAGACAAGGATAAAGACAGGCATCCGAGGTCCAAAACCGACGACGAAACCTCTTCTAGGCCAGTCGCCGGTTCGCCAGTTCTCAATGAGGCGCTTTTGCAGCCCCTGATGCCCGCTACCTCAGAGCCACAGGCCGCTACCGACTCCCACATGGAGACAGCTAGGCCTCTGGAAACTCAATGTATTAGGCCTACGGAATCTAATCCCTCAGATGGGTCCAGAGCTGCTGAGCAGGCACCGGCTTCTGAGGGAGTTTTCAGACCTTCACAACTTACCATTAAAACAACAGCCAAGACAAAGGTACCATTAAAGACAAAGAAACAAGTACAGCATTCTCCTGGACAATCCTCCATGCCTAAGAAACAGATGCTTAAAATGGCCGAAGACCTCATTACTCTAATCAGGGGTTCCCATCCCCCTCCTGAGAGAAGGCCTAGGCAGGATACAGACTATGACTCCTCTGATCAGGTTTCCATTTCCTCTGATTCCTCTTTAGACCAGGGATATTCTTTACCCCCCTATGAGGACTCTGATGCTGAGTAAACTATCCCTTCAGCCTCTCCTCCTGTTGATTACTCTTTTGGAGAAACTTTACATACCATGAGGGAACATTTCCATTGGGAAAGTCAGGAATACTCAGAATCCAAGAAAAGGCTCAGGGATTTCCTCTTATTGCCTCAGCACAGGCCCCTGGCTATTCCATCTGTGCTAGACATTGTGGATGATGTGTTCTCTAAATCCAGCTTATCTCCTGACTCTTTGCCCCCTGCTCCAGCCAAGCCAGACAGGTATTATAGAGTCCCTGACTCTCACAAGTTTCTTTAGAAAAACCCTTCTGCTGATCCAGAAACTATTTCCCAGGGTCCAAAAGGGGTTAAGGCTTCCATTGCAAAAAATCCAGTACCCTCTGACAGAGATTCCAGAGCTTTGGATAAATGGAGGAAGAAAGTATCCACGTCTGCAACTTTAGCAGTAAGAGCTTTAAATTGCCAGTTTCACATGCTTAAGTACCAACATTTAATGGCTCAGTTAAAACGGAAAATGCTTGCTAGCTCAGAAGCTCCTGATTGTAAAGAAATGCAGGATTTATTGCATGCAGTTGAACAGGTGGGAAAACATACTCTGCAATGTGGTTTTGATACTTTAGAGGCCTCTTGTAGAGCCACAGTTACAGGTTCTGTTATTCGAAGACATGCTTGGTTAAAAGAACAGAGTTTACCTGATCGTGTTAAGGCAAAGTTATTGGATGCTCCTTTACAACATGATACCTTGTTTGGTGTTAAGGCAGAAGAGGTGTTAAAGAAAATAGAGGATAAAGCTAAGTCTATGCAAACAGTCAAGGATTTCTTACAGGTACAGCCACCTCAGTTTAGCAGAAATTGGCCAACAAAAAAATTGGTCCTTTCCAGTCTCAAAGACAGGCCACAGAGAGGCAGATACAGATGCCCAAAAGGCAGATCTCAACCCCAAGGCTCAAATAGACAACGACAGTGGAGCACCTCAACTCCAAAAGGAGGTGAGGACAAGTCTCAACCTTACAGGAAACAGTCGCAATGACTTTCCTTTGCGTACACCAAGCACGTCCCTTCTGGAAGCCCCCTTAGGGGAAAAACTAGCACTTTTTTCCCAAAACTGGCAAACAATTACTGAAGACAAATGGGTCCTGAATATTGTGTCTCAAGGTTACAGGTTCCACTTCCATACTTTACCAAAGCTAAAAGGAATGCCAGACCTGCCACAAAATCAATGGGCAGAGGCACAAAAACAAATTTCAGCCCTCATGGACATGAGAGCTATACAAACAGTACCACAACAGGAACAAGGACAAGGATTTTACTCAAGACTCTTCCTAGTCCCCAGAAAGGACAAACCCTGGAGGCCTATACTGGACCTTTAAATTCTGAATACTTACCTGGATATTCCGAAATTCAAAATGTTGACATTACAGCAGCTTCTACCCATGCTGGGCAAGAAGGCTTGGCTTGTTACTCTGGACCTCAAAGAGGCATACTTGCATGTCCCTATCAGACAAAATTGCAGAAGATACCTCCGATTCAAAGCTGGTACAGTGCACTTCCAATTCTCTGCACTGCCCTTTGGCTTATCTGCTGTGCCCAGGGTCTTCACAAAGTGCCTGGAACCAGTAATTGCATTTTGCAGACAAAAAGGAATTCAAATATATCCATACCTGTGCAACTGCCTCATTCAAGCAGAGACAAAGGACATTCTTCTACAGCATCTGACATTTGTGAAAAAGTTGCTAATTTCTCTAGGGTACACAGTAAACGAAAAGAAGTCAAAACTAGTGCCCTCACAACAGATTACATTCCTGGGTGCCAGCTTAAATACAATGGCCCAGATGGCTTACCTCACGCCAGACAAACAAGTGCAACTAACTCAATACTTTCAACTACTGGCAAAAACGTCCCATCTCCCTGCAAGAAAAATTCTGCAGGCCCTGGGATTCATGGCATCCTGCATTCTACTAATACCATACGCCAGACTGCATATGAGGAAATTACAATGATACCTAAAAAGTGTCTGGACTCAACATTCTCACAGTCTATAAGCAGTAATTCCAATAATTCCCTGCCTACAACAGGAATTTCGCTGGTGGGCACAGGCATGTCACCTAAAGAAGGGCCAGCCTTTTACTCAACCCACAGCCAGTCAAACTCCAACAACAGATTCTTCGGATTACGCCTGGGGAGCACACATGGCAGGAAAATGCATTCAGGGCAAATGGACCACAGACCAGATGCATCTTCACATAAATCAAAAAGAGATGCTGGCTGTTCAAAATGCCCTAACAGCTTTCAAGGACCTTCTATATCCAGGACAACTATTACTAAAGACAGACAACACCACAGTAATGTGGTACATAAACAAACAAGGGGGCACTCATTCCTATCCCCTATGCAGGCAAGCCATGACCTTGTGGAACACAGCTCTAACCTACCAAGTTCACCTGCAAGCACAATTCCTGCCAGGAAAGAAAAATACTCTGGCAGACGACCTAAGCAGAAATATCATGGACCCTCATGAGTGGAAATTGAATCCACAAATCTTCAGCATGATAACACAAAAATGGGGATGCCCAGACATAGATCTTTTTGCCTCCCCCCTGAATTGCCAACTACAAAAATTCTGCTCAAGGACGTATCACAAACAAGCATGGAAAGTGGATGCTCTTCTGTTCAGCTGGAAAAACCTAAAAGTCTATGCCTTCTCACCACTGCCTCTCCTTTCAAAGGTACTCCTAAAAGCCAGACAAGAAAAACCACAAATGATACTGATTGCTCCAGACTGGCCATGCCAGCACTGGTACCCTATCTTAAGGAACTTGTCTCAGGGCCCACCATGGATTTTGTCCCAAATTCCACACCTTCTGACAACAAAACAATCAGATCCTGCATGGTCAGCTCAAAACCCTAAACCTGGCTGCATGGCAGATAGTTTAGTCAAACAGGCAACCCCTCTCTCTAAAGCTGTTATGAATGTCATTTTGGAGGCCAGGAGGCCTAGCACCAGGAAAGCTTACTCAGAAAAATGGAAGAGATTCTGTGCCTGGAACCAGGCTCACAGCCTTGACCCTTTTGTTCCGAACATTCCTCAGATTCTACAATACTTAACTGAGATGCTGGACAGAGGCCTATCCTTTTCATCAATTAAGATCCACGCCTCTGCCATTTGTGCGCATTACAACACGGATCCTCCTTTATTCTCTCATCCCTTGTTAAAGCAGTACCTCAGAGGGGCTAAAAACATAAAACCGTCCCAGAGAGCACCAACACCAACTTGGGACCTCTATTTCGTTTTGGAAAAACTGACCCTACCACCTTTTGAGCCAACCAATACAGCCGACCTAAAATTTTTATCATGGAAAACAGCTCTGCTCCTGGCAGTAACTTCAGCACGAAGAGTCTCAGAGCTACAGGCATTAATGGCAGTGGAACCTTTTATAATTTTTTCATCAGGACAGGGTATCTTTATGGACAAACCCTACCTTCATGTCAAAGGTGGTATCTAGTGTGGCTCTTAACCAAACCATCCATTTGCCTACTTTTTATCCAAACCACACTGGACACCACTTTAGGCATAAAAGTTGGGTTAGTCCTGAGGGAGACTCTGGCAGCATGGAAAATGATAAAGGGGTCTATAGCCATGAGTTCCTGTAGCTCTGAAACTCATCTAGCTGAAGTGATGGCCAGAAGCAAGGCTGTTTTTTCCAAGAGAGGAATTTTAACTCTGCTGAAGCTGCAGGCTCAGAGGTGTAGTGTGAACTTTTCCAACACAGAGTTAAGGTCCCAAGCTGGGGTAGGAGCTCTACTGGGTCGCCTTAAATTGTTAGCCCCTCTTAGTAACTGTTTGATGGGAGGATGAGCAAAGAGAGGTGGCTCTGTGCTGTAATGAGCAGAGATGACAGAGGCATGGATTTTAATAGAAGAGAAGGAAAGCCCCTGTGTAGTAGGTCTGCTAGGTAATCCAGGATAAGAGGTAGGGAGGGTTGTGCTGTTTCAGCTCCTTTAGCCTAGGTCCAGGTGCAATACCTTTTCCACTTGTCAGTGTAGGATTTTCTAGTGCTGGGGTGTCTGGCCTCACCTATAACATCCAGGACTTGTTTGCTTAGGCTGGCAGCTGGAGGAGAGGTCAGGGAATAAGCCAGGCTGCCAGGTTCAGGGTCTGCAATTGTGGATGCATGATTTCTCCATTCTTCTGGGTCAGGAATGTTGGGATCTGAGGTAGTTGCCATGGTGGCAGGGGTGACAGGCTGTGCAGCAGTGGGTACCAGTGCTGGCGTGGCCAGTCTGGGGCAATCAAGATTGCCCTTGTTTTTTTCCTCCCTTATTTTGAGCAGTATCCTTGAAATTAGAGGTAGAGGGGGAAATGCATAGAGCGAGAGGTTTACCCATTGAAAGGATAGAGTTTCCACTTTCCAGGCCTTGCTGTGAGGTTCCCTGGTGCAGAATTTGCTGAGTTGGTGATTGTTGTGGGAAGCAAAGAGGTCCACATTCAGGGTGCCCCATTTCTGGGTTACAAGGTTGAAGGTTCTGTGGTCTAGCTGCCACTCTTGTGGGTCTAGCAGGTTTCTGCTTAAGTTGTCTGCCAGAGAGTTTTGGGAGCCTGGCAGGAATTGTGATAGCAGGTGAATTTGCATAGCTGAAGCCATGTGCCAAAGGGTCATGGCCAGCCTGCAGAAAGGATAAGAGCGAGTTCCTCCCTGCTTGTTGATGTACCACATCACTGTGGTATTGTCTGTCTTGATCACTAGAGGTCCTGGAGAGAGTAGGGGTCTGAAAGCTGTCAGAGCGTGCTGAACAGCTAGCATTTCTTTTTGGTTGATGTGCAGATGTATTTAATTTGGGTTCCAATGGCCCTGAATGCACCTGCTGTCGACTCCTGAAATTTTCGTTTTCGAGTTTCAGACCTGAAATCTTTAAAAAGATAAATACCCCATTGGGGATCCTTTTTTCTTGCTCTAACCAATGTCAGAAAAAATTTACACTTGTCTTGCTTGTGGAACGCAAATACCTCATAGAGATTTTCATTCTTTCTGAGTCACCTGTTTAGGCCCAGGCCACGACTTCCCTCGCTGTTGATTTTGTGCCTTGTTCAACGCCTGAACTATTCGTCATCGGGCTATTTTTGTAGGTAAATACATTCTTTCTCGATCTCCATACTCCGAAATGGCTTCGTTAAGCCATCCGACTACCTATTTTCAGAAAAAACGTAAGGATAAAGACAGAGACAGACCGCATAGGTCCAAAACTGCCGACAATGCTTCCAATAAGCTAGTCGCCAGTCCGCCGGTACTCAGTGAGGTGCTTTCGCAGCCCCTGATACTACTACAGATTTGCAGGCCTCTACTGAGACCTATTCGGAGTCTGGTATGTCGCGAGATGCTTCTTCGACTATGGAACCTGCAGATGTCTCTACCTTGGATGGGTCCGGAGCCGCTGTGCAGGCACCGGCTTCTGAGGGTGTATTCAGGCCTACTGATTTTCATAGCAAACCGACTTAGTTTCAAGCTAAGGATACCAAATTCCTCAGGCATAAAGCTCACACTAAGCCTAGAAAACCGATGACCAAAGTGTATTCTTAGGCCCATATGCCTCAAAAACAAATGATTAGAATAGCTGAAGACCATATTACCTTAATTAGGCTAAGCCAGTCTTCCACCTCTAGAAGACCTAGAACTGATTTTCTTTCTGATTCTTCTGATCAGGAATTTGATATCTCTGTTCCTTCTGACTACCAGGATTTACCCTTATAGAATTCTGATGCAGAGGATTCCATTCCCTCTGCTTCCCCTCCAGAAGATTTTTCTTTTGGTGAAACCTTGCATAACATTAGGGATCAATTCTGCTGGGAAAGCCAGGACTATTCTAAGTCCAAAAAGAGACTTGGGGAATTTTTAAACCTGCCTCAACACATTCCTGTAGCTATCCCTCTTGTTCTGGAGATTGTAGATGATGTTTTCTTGGAATCCAGCCTTACCCCAGACACTTTGCCTCCAGCTCCCAGGAAACCTGACGGGTACTACAAAGTATCTGACTCTCACAAATTCCGTTTCAAGAATCCTACTGCGGATTCAGAGAAAATTTCCCAAGGACCAAAAGGCATTAAGGCTACTACTGCCAAAAATCCTACCCCTTCTGATAGGGATTCTAGAGCTTTAGACAGATTGGGTAAGAAGGTATATACTTCTGCCACTTTGGCCATTGGGGCTTTAAATTGCCAGTTTCATATGTTAAAGTATCAGCAGCATATTATGGGATTAATTAAACAGAAAATTATGTTGATTCCTGACTCTGCTGAACACAAAGATTTGCAAGAGTTTATGCATTCTGCTGACCAAGTATGTAAACCTACTTTGCAATGTGGTTTTGATGCTTTAGAAGCATCTTGCAGGGCTGTTGTCACTGGGTCTGTACTTAGAAGGCATGCTTGGCTTAAGGAACAAAACTTGCCAGATCATGTTAAAGCTAAATTACTGGATGCACCCTTACACCAAGAGTGACTTTTTGGCAACAAAGCAGAAGTCCTCGAAAGGATGGAGGGAAAAGCTAAATCTATGCAAACTGTTAAAAATTTTTTACAAGTACAACCACCTAGATTCAGTAGGCATTGGCCTTCAAAGAAGTGGTCCTTTCCAGTCCCTTCCAGGCCTCCTCAGTCCAAACCCAGGAGCAGCAGACCACCAAGACTTCAGTCTCAGGCTATGCACAGATCTAAGCAGTAGGGCCCCCCACTTCCAAAGCAGGGAGTAGTAAGCCACCCCCCTATGGAAAAATGGCACAATGACTTATCCTTAACTCTACCAAAACTTGCTCCCTTAGGAGGAACGCTCGCCCTGCGTGCAAAAAACTGGGAACTCATTACCCAAGACAAATGGGTTTTAAACAGTTTCCCTAGGCTACACATTCCACTTCCATTCACTCCCAGCCAAACATGGATGGCCAGACCCCCCCAAACCAGTAGGCAGAGGCCCAAAAACAAGTGCTCTCTCTCCTCAATATCAGGGCTATTCAACCTGTCCCAGCAGAACAAAGGCGACAAGGTTTTTATTCAAGACTGTTCCTGGTTCCCAGAAAAGAAAACTCCTGGCATCCTGTCCTGGACCTTTCTATTCTCATCACCTTTCTGGTGGTTCCAAAATTCAAAATGCTAACTCTTCAGCAGCTTCTTCCTATGCTAGCTAAGGATGCCTGGCTGGCAACTCTAGACTTAAAAGAAGCTTACCTGCACATTCCATTCAGGGAATCCTGCAGAACATTCCTGTGCTTCAGGGCAGGCTCCATGCACTATCAGTTCTCTGCACTTCCCTTTGGCTTATCTACTGCGCCCACGGTATTCACAAAGTGCCTAGCTCCTGCCATTGCATTTTGCAGGCAGAGAAATATTCAGATTTACCCATACTTGGATGATTGCCTGATTCAGGCATAGAGTCAGGACTTGCTATTACAGCACCTGGCATTTGTAAAGAGACTTCTAACTTCACTGGGGTACACCATCAACGAAAAGAAATCACACCTATTACCCTGCCAACAGATTGTATTCCTGGGAGTAAGCTTGAACACAACTTCCCAGATGGCATTCCTCACTCCAGAGAAACAAGTTCCTTTGTCAACCCACTTCAAACTACTGGCCACAAAAACCCAGCTATCTGCAAGGAAAATCCTGTAAGCCATGGGGTTCATGGCCTCTTGCATTCTGTTAATTCCATATGCAAGCCTGCATATGAGGAAATTTCAGTGGTATCAAAAAAAGCCTATGGTGTCAACATTCTCAGGACCTGGAAACAATGATTCCTATTATTCCTTGTCTAAGGGCAGAGTTTCTTTGGTAGGCAGAGGCCTGCTACCACAGCAAGGGACCCCCTTTCACTCTGGCCCCTGCCACCCAAACCCTAACAACAGATGCATCAGACTATGCATGGGGGGCTCACATGGCAGGGCGGTGCATTCAGGGCAAATGGAACCCAAAACAGATGCACCTGCACATCAATCAAAAAGAAATGTTAGCTGTACAGAATGCTCTTGACAGCCTTCAGAGACCTTATTCTTCCAGGACAACTATTGGTAAAGACAGACAACACCACAATTATGTGGTACGTAAACAAGTAGGGGGGAACCCATTCCTACCCACTCTGCAGAACAGCCATGGCTCTGTGGAGCACAGCCTTAAGCTACCAAGTGAACCTACAAGCTCAATTCCTGTCAGGCAAACTGAATTCACTGGCAGATGACTTGAGCAGAAATCTCATGGACCCACACAAATGGAAACTGGAACCCAAAATATTCCAGCTCTTGAGGAACAAATGGGGGACACCAGAGGTAGACCTGTTTGCCTCCCCTCAGAACTACCAATTGAACAATTTCTGCACCAGAACTCTTCACAGTCAAGCTTGGAAAGTGAATGCCCTGTCCTTTACCTGGGAAAGCCTCAGTTTATGCCTTTCCTCCTCTGCCTCTCCTCTCGAAAGTTCTGATAAAGATTAAACAGGACAGGCCAAGGACAATACTGATTGCACCAGACTGGCCACGTCAGCACTGGTACCCCCAATTGTGCAGTCTGACAGTGCTACAACCTTGGCACCTGCCTCAGACCCCTTCCCTGCTGTCCCAGCAGGCGGGCCAGATTCTGCACCCTCAGCTTCAAACCCTAAACCTTGCAGCCTGGCTAATTCCTTGACCTCACCTCCAGCAATCCTCAGTAAGCAGGTGCTGGATGTCACTTTTGAGGCAAGGAGGTCTAGTACTAGAAAATCCTATTCAGAAAAGTGGAAAAGATACCATTCCTGGAACCCAAGCTCAGGGGATGGGCACAACGGTGCCCAGCTTACCTCATATTCTAGATTATTTAATATAAATGCTCCACAAGGGACTATCTTTCCCTTCACTTATGATTCATGTCTCTGCCATATCAGCACATTATAATACTGAGCCGCCCCTCTTCTCTTATCCCCTGCTAAAAAAATTCCTTAGGGTGGCCAAAATTTTAAGACCCCCAAGGAGGGCTCCCACTCCAGCCTGGGACCTTAACTTTGTATTGGAAAAACTCACTCTTCCCCTTTGAACCAGCTGCTACAGCAGAGTTGAAATTCCTTTCTTGGAAAACAGCTTTACTTCTAGCCATCACTTCAGCAAGAAGAGTGTCTGAACTGCAGGCCCTCATAACAGTGGAACCCTTCATTATCTTCCATGCGGACAGGGTTTCCCTCAGGACTAATCCATCCTTTATGCCCAAGGTGGTTTCTAGTGTGGTTCTAAATCAGTCCATTCTTTTGCCTCCTTTTTTCCGTAATCCTCAGAATAAAGGGGAAAGGATGCTGCATTCTCTGGACGTACACAGACAACTTAGATTCTGTTTGGACAGGACTAAGCCTCTCAGAAAATCTGACCAACTGCTAGTTAGCTTTGCTGCAGGGGCAGAGGGGAAGGCCATTTCAAAGCAAACCATTTCCAAATTGATAGCACATTGCATCCATTTCTGCTACAAACACCATGGAAAACCTACTCCACAGGGGATAAGAACACATTCCACCAGGGCTGCATCTACCTCTACTGCATTGCTCAGAGGAGTCCCTACCAGGGACATCCTGGAAGCTACAACCTGGAGCTGTGTACATACTTTCACCAAGCATTACCACCTGCCTGTCTTTTCTAAAGCCAGAGCTGGATTTGCCACAACAGTCTTACAGGGCCTTATTGACTCTTTAACTACCTCCACCCTTCCTTTGCTTTGGGAATCGACCCAAATGTGATAACTACAACAGTGAAACATGAAGAACATAGTACAGTTGTATACACTTACCATAAATGTAGATGTTAGAGTGTATTCACTTTTGCAGTCCTGGTTATCCTCCCTCCAGCCCCCTGACTTCTTTTGACTTTTACCTTTCCTCCTTGTTTGGCATATATTATATCATGTGTATTTGCTTTTTGCTGGGGGTGTTCCATACCATATAATTGCTTCCTATTGCAGGGGCACCTGACATCTGAGGCAAGAAAAACTGATGTAATGGCATCGGCTGCATGTTTTATACCCTTGACAACCTGACGTCATGGAAGAAGCAACAGCATTTGACACAGGCTGGCTGAGAGCTACCTACATGCAGATAACCCAAATGTGATGACTGCAACAGTGAATACACTCAAACATAAGTGGACACAACTGTACTTTGTGGTTGCATGCTGCTGCCCACCAAAGAAAATCTTTCCTTAGGTTATCATAGGTATGATAGTTTCCAGGTCCTGAGAGTGTTGACACCAAAGGCTTTTTAGGTACCATTGTAGATGATGTCCTTCAAGAATGCAACTGCAGTCATAACATGTGGGTTGTCCTGCCTCAGGCAGCCCTCGGTCGGCCGGATTCCAAAGTCTGGGTCCGACGTCGGCTGATGTCGCATTTCTCTCCGACGTCAGAGCGGCTGGAGTACATAAGCATCAGCCGACGCCATTTTCTTCAGTCTTTCTTGCCGCGCGGTGCCTGAAGCAGAAGCAGTTCGCAAGTGCTGGTCGGTCAGCTCCTGTATTCTACGATACCGAAGTCATCAAAAAAGCTAAGTACCCCTTTTCTTGCCTCAGCCGATGTCAGAAATTACTGAAAAAGTTAACAATTGTATTTCTTGTTGTAAACAAATACCTCATAAGGATTTCCACTCTTACTGTCTCCCTTGCCTGGGCCCAGACCACGACGTCTCGGCCTGTGTAGCCTGTGCTCGCTTCAACAAGTGCACTCTCAGGCGCCGGGCGGAGTTCACTGAAGATTTCTTCGGCGATAATTTTGCTTACACCATGCCGTCGGATCTCCCGACATCGCAGACTCCCAAAAAGCAAAAAGACCGGGACCGACATCCTCGGCCCGCGTCTACTACCGACTCCACGCCAAAACCTACAGCGAGTGCTCCGGTTCCCTCTGAGACGGTCTCTCCACCGTTCCGAACCGAAGACACCGTACACGACTCTGATTCCAGTCATTACTCCGACGCCAGTTATAGATTTTCCTCCGGATACCGAAACCGAGGAAATGCCCGAGACCATTGCTGTAGACAAGGTCACTCCTGCACGTGGAGCTGCCAGGCCCCCTATGGCCATGTCTATTAAGGCCTACACTAGGGCTAAGGCAGCCAGCAAAACAAAGCATATTACTTCTAAATCCTTACCTCAGCCGACTCCAGAGACACAAATTATGTCCATGGCTGCTGATTTAATTTCCATGATTAGAGGTTCACAGACCCATCCTGAGAGAGGATCCCAGCCCCCTCCTGATAAAAGGCCCAGGGTTGAACTCTCTGACCCTACTCCTTCAGATGAAGATTCTGAGGGCTCTGTCCACTCTGATAGCCAGGAAGAGCTCTTTCAGACCTATGAGGACTCGGATGCAGAAGATTCCATCCCCTCGGCCTCCCCTCCTGAGGATATTTCTTTTGGGGAAGTTCTGCACACCATGAGGGAACATTTCAAGTGGCAAGGTCAGGAATATTCTGATTCCAGGAAACGCCTTAGGACTTTCCTTAAGAAGCCTCAGCACAGGCCCTTAGCTATTCCTCCTGTACTTGATGTTCTGGATGATTTGTATTCTGACTCTAGTGCTACCCCTGATTCTCTTCCTCCTGCTTCAGCCAAGCCAGACAGGTATTACAGGGTCCCAGAAACTCATTCCCATTTATTCAGGGCCCATACTGCCGATTTGGAAACTATTTCACAGGGGCCTAAAGGAGTTTCAGCCTCCACCTCTAAAAATCCTTTGCCCTCCAACAGGGAAGCTAGGTCTTTAGAGAGATGGGGCAAAAAGGTTTATACTTCCACTACCTTATCTATGAGAGCTTTAAATTGCCTTTTTCATATGTTACAATATCAGGATTATCTGTTAGAAGATTTACAAAAAACATTAGCCACTCCTGATCCTTTAGACAGGAAGACTTTGCAGGAAGCTGTACATAACACTCAGCAAGTAAGCAATCACTTCCTGCAGTGTGGATATGATGCACTGGAAGCTTCATGTAGAGCAGCTATGACAGGGGCAGTCATTCGTAGACATGCTTGGTTAAAAGATCAACCTCTACCAGATCATGTAAAAGCAAAACTTCTGGATGCACCTTTGGAAAAGAAAGTACAGTTTTGTACCTACCATAAATGTAGATGTCCGATAGGAATGCATCTGCAGTCCTTACAAATGGGTTGTTCTGTCGTCAGGCAGCCCTTCAGTCGGCCGGATTCCAAAGTCTGGGTCTGGCCTCGGCTGGTGTCGCACTTCACCCGACGTCATAGCTGCAGTTATTCGGGTATAAAGGCATCAGCCGACGCCATTTTCCTCAGTGTTTCTTGCCCCAGATGCCAGGTGCCCTCTTGGAAGGCTAAATTTGGATAAATGCCAATGATTCCAAATAGTAGAGAGCAAACACAAAAAATAAGCATGTATGTACATATATACAAACAAATACACCATAATAGATCCCCCCAAGCTAGCTGAAGGCTGGCAAATACCCTAGGAGTACCTCAGAGGGGAAGGTGGGTGGGTAATCCTGACTGCAGATGCATTCCTATCGGACATCTACATTTATGGTAGGTACAAAACTGTAGTATGTCCTTCAAGGATGCATCTGCAGTCCTTACAAATGGGTAGAATACCATAGCTAAACAATGGGAGGAGGAAAGAATAGAGATTATGGTGTAGCTAGGATCCCTTGCAAAACAGCAGTGGCAAAACCTGCTCGGGATCTAGAGTATAAAGGTAAATTGTAATGCTTGGCAAATGTATGCACGGAGGTCCAAGTAGCAGCCTCTATAATGTCCTTGGTAGCCACTCCTCGTAAGAAGGCTGTGGTAGTGGCTGTAGCCCTTGTGGAGTGAGGCCTGATGTTCTCAGGAGTTTTCTTTCCATGGTAGGAGTAACAAAATCTAATGCAATTTCCTATCCATTTGGAGATTGTCTGTTTTGAAATTGGTTTTCCTTCCTTTCCTGTGGCATATGCTACCAGAAGCTGGTCAGTTTTTCTATTGGACTTAGTCCTGTCCAGGTAGTAGCGTAACTGTCTGTGTACATCCAAGGTATGCAAAGTCTTTCTCCCCTGTTTTGTGGGTTTGGAAAGAATGTAGGTAGGTGGATAGCCTGATTTAATGACACTCTGGATACCACCTTAGGCATAAATGTAGGATTTGTTCTCATGGACACTCTATCTTGATGGAAGATCAGGAAGGGTTGCACTGCCATTAATGCCTGTAATTCAGAGACCCTTCTTGCTGAAGTTATTGCCAGCAGGAAAGCAGTCTTCCAGGATAAGTATTGTAATTCTGCTGTTGCTGCTGGCTCGAAAGGAGGAAGTGTCAATTTTTCTAGCACAAAGTTCAAGTCCCATGCTGGCAATGGTGGTTTCCTGGGAGGTTTTACATTTTTAATTCCTCTCAGAAACTGTCTGAGCAGGGGATGAGAGAAGACAGGAGGATCCAAGCTGTATTGTGCTGAAATAGCTGATGCATGTATCTTGATGGAAGAAGAGGACAGGCCTGTGTGGAAGAGCTCTGCCAAGTACTCCAAGATGTTGGCCATGTTTACCAGAGTCACATCTTCTCCCTTTGCAGTACTCCAAATGAGATATATTTTCCATTTTGCTGCATAATTCTTAATTGTTGAAGGTCTGCGAGCCTCCAGGATTATGTCTTTAACCCTTTGGGATAAATTTGGGTTAATTGCTGTTATGTAATGTTCCAGGCAGTTAGCTGCAGAGATTTCAGGTTTGGATGCAGGATGTTGTAGTTGTTATGTGTTAACAGTAATGGGATCAGGGGTAGTGTCCATATTTGTTCCCGAGACATGCTCCTCAGCAATGGGTACCAATGTTGTCTTGGCCAGTCTGGAGCTATCAGAATGATCCTTGGACGGTCCTCTTTGATCTTCAGAAGCACCTTGTGCATCAAAGGAAGTGGTGGAAATGCGTATGCTGTCAGGTTTTTCCAACTGAAGGATAGGGAGTCCACCTTCCAAGCAAGTGGGTGGTACGTCCTTGTGCAGAATTTCTTTAGCTGGTGATTGAATGGGGATGCAAACAAGTCTATTTGTGGTAATCCCCATTTCCTTGTGATGGCTTTGAAGATGTCCGGATGAAGCATCCATTCGTGGGCATCTGTGGTTGTTCTGCTTAATATGTCTGCTAGAATGTTTTCTTTTCCCGGTACAAAAATTGCTTGTAACTGAATGTTGTAGCTCAGGGCCACATCCCATAGGTCCAGTGCCATCCGGCATAGAGGATATGAATGGGTGCCTCCCTGTTTGTTGATGTACCACCTAACTGTGGTGTTGTCTGTCCTTATCATCAACTGACCTTCTTGGAGAAATGGTCTGAATGACTGGATTGCCAATTTTACTGCCAGCATTTCCTTTAGATTTATGTGTAGGCGCAGCTGGTCTTGAGTCCATAAGCCTTGTATGCACTTGCCCTGCATGTGTGCCCCCCAACCGAGGTCTGAGGCATCTGTCGTGATGGTTTGGCTTGGTTGGCTGTTGCAGAAGGGCAACCCTGTGTTTGATTGGCAGGCCTGAGCCCACCATAGGAACTCTTGTTTCAGGCATGGGATTATTGGGATTTTGGTTTCTAGGCTGTGCTTGTGTTGGGACCACAAATTCCTTAGGTACCACTGTAGCTTTCTCATATGCAGTCTGGCATGAGGGACCAGAATTATGCAGGATGCCATGAAGCCTAGAGCTTGCAGAATTTTCTTGCAGTTAGGTGGTTCTGCTTTGTTAATGCCAAGAAGTAGAGAGGTAGTTGCTCTTTCTTTTCTGCAGTTAGGAATGCCATTTGTTTTGATGTGTCCAGCTCTGCACCCAGAAAGGTTATTCTTTGGGATGGAATCAGCCTTGACTTTTTATATTGACTGTATATCCCAAGGCTTGCAGCAGGTAAATGACTCTTTGTAAGTCTTCTGCTAGCTTGCTTTTGTTGTCCGCTTGAATCAGGCAGTCGTCCAGGTAGGGATAAATTTGGATTCCTGAAGTCTGCAATGAGCAATTACTGATGCCAGGCATTTCGTGAACACTCTGGGCGCAGTAGATAAGCCAAAGGGCAATGCTGAAAATTGATAATGCTCTGATCCTGCAAGAAATCTGAGGTATCTTCTGCAAATTGGTCTTATGGGGACGTGCAGGTATGCCTCCTTGAGATCTAGAGTTACCAGCCAAGACTCCTTGCCCAGCATGGGAAGTAGCTGCTGTAGGGTCAGCATTTTGAATTTTGGAACAATAAGGAATGTGTTTAAAGCGGACAGGTCTAGAATGGGTCTCTATTTGTTTTCTTTTCTTGGTACCAGGAAGAGTCTGGAGTAAAATCCCTTTCCTTGCTCCATAAATGGTACCTTTTCCACAGCTCTCATTCTTAATAGCTGAGATATTTGTTTTAGAGCTTCTGTCCTTTGAGTAGGTGGTAGGTTTGGCATTCCTCTCCCTGGTAGAGTATGGAAATGGAACCTGTAACCTTGGTCTATAGTTTGCAAAATCCATTTTTCCCTTGTGATGCAATGCCAGTTTTTTGAGAATAAGGTTAGTTTTCCGCCTAAGGGTGCTGCTAGTTGTTCCCTGGTAGGCGGTGCCACTGTCAAGTCACTGTGATTGAGTTGTTGTAGAGGTGGTGGCTGCGTCCGTGCCTTGCTGGTTGTTACCTTGCCATTGGCGTCCCCTGTAGGCACCCCTGGATTGGTTTCTACCTCTTGAACGCCTATTCCTGCCCCTCTGAGGCTTAGAGGAGTCCGGAAAGGACCAATTCTTGGAGGGCCAGTTCCTGCTAAACCTTGAGGTTGAACCTGTAAGAAATCTTTCACCGTTTGTACAGATTTCGCCTTCTCTTCCATCTTTTTTAGCACCTGCTGAGCAGGGGAACCAAATAAATTGACCTTGTCCATGGGTGCATCCAAAAGCTTTGATTTGACATGGTCTGGTAATGCCTGTTCTTTCAACCATGCATGTCTCCTGATAACTGTGCCAGTCATGGCTGATCTAAAGGAAGCCTCCAGTGCATCATAGCCACATTTTAAAGAATGGTTACTAACCTGCTGTATGTTATGTACCATTTCCTGAACATATTTTTTATCTAAAGATTCTTCAGAGGAAAGCTTTTTAGTTAACTGGTCAAGCATAAACTCTTGATATTGAATCATATGAAATTGGCAGTTTAAAGCCCTAGCTGACAAGGTAGCAGAAGTGTAAACTTTTTTACCCCATCTCTAAGGACCTGGATTCCCTTTCAGAGGGGAGGGGGTTTTTAGGAGAAGTAGCAGCTACAGCTTTAGGGCCCTGGGCGATGGTCTCTGGATCTGCAAAAGGAGCCTTGTATAAATGGTGATGAGTGTCCGGGACCCTGTAGAACCTATCGGGCTTAGCAGGAGCCGGAGGTAATGAATCAGGAGCAGTGCAAGCATCTTTAAATGCATAATCTACAACAGAAAGAACTGGAGGTATAGCTAAAGGCCTATGTTGTGGCAAATGTAGAAAGGTTCTAAGCCTTTTTCTGGAGTCTGAGAAATCTTGGCCCTGCCACTGAAATTGTTCCCTCATAGCATGCAAGGTTTCCCCAAAGGAAAATTCCTCAGGTGGAGAGGCTGAAGGAATGGACTCTTCAGCATCAGAGTCTTCGTAAGGAGAATAAGAAGCCTCAGGAAGGTCTGTATGTTCTGATTCATCAGAGGAACCATCAGTGGATACTGGTTCAGGGGGCTCTGCTCTAGGTCTCTTTTCTGGAGGTGGGAGAGAGGACCTGTCTGGATGAGGCTGGGATCCACGAATTAAAGAAATTAAATCCTCAGCCAAAGATAGCATATGAGAGCTAGTGCTGGGCCTGTGTGAGGGGGGTTTGGCAGGCACAGTTTTGGAAGCTTTGGCTGCTTTAGCCCTGGCAAAGGCCTTGATAGACATGGCTGCAGGAGGCCTAGCAGCTCCACGCAGGGGTTGAAATGTCCAGGGGGATTGTGTCTGATAATTCCTGAGAAACCGCAACAGAAGGCTGGATTTCAGAAGCAGATTCTACCAGGTTAGAGGAGGCCTCGGTAGAAGGCATGGTTTCGCTGGAGAAAGAACCGCTTGCTCGGTTTCGCCGAAACCAAGACACTCGGTTTGCTTAATCGCGTTTCGCCGAGACCGGACCGCGAGTGTCGGTCCTTTTCTTTTCGTTTTTGGAAATTTGCGTTGTCGGAGGATCCACGGCATAATATAGGCAAAATCAGAGCCGAAAATTTGTTCAGCAAACTCCGACCGACGCCTAAGCGTCCGTCGGTTAAAAGCGCAGGCTAGACAAGCTGCTACGCCGTGGTCTGGGCCTAAACAATGTATACAGTAGGAGTGGAAATCTTTATGAGGTATTTGTTTCACAAGATAAACAGTTATTCACTTTCTCTGACATCGGCTGAGGCAAGAAAGAGTCCCCAACGGGTACTTAGCTTTAGAAGTCTTCGAAGTAGTATTCGGTAGTAGTAATCTCTGGATCTGACCGACCGGCACTTGCGAACAGCTTCTGCTTCGGGCGCCACGCGGGAAGAAAGACTGAGGAAAATGGCGTTGGCTGATGCCTTTATACCCGAATAACTGCAGCTATGACGTCGGGTGAAGTGCGACACCAGCCGAGGCCAGACCCAGACTTTGGAATCCAGCCGACCGAAGGGCTGCCTGACGACAGGACAACCCATTTGTAAGGACTGCAGATGCATCCTTGAAGGACATCAAGCTTTTTGGTGCAAATGCCAAGGATGTGTTAAAGACCATCGAAAAAAAAGCAAAATCACTTCAGACAGTGAAAGATTTCCTCCAGGTTCAACCCCCCAGATTCAGTAGGAATTGGCCTTCAAAAAACTGGTCCTTTCCTAATCCAGAAAAGTTTCAAAGGAGTAAGAACAGACGTGGCCGAGGAAGAGGCCAATACAGAGGCCCTTACAGGGGGCGACAATGGCCGCCAGGAAACCAAAGAAGTGACGCAGGGGTTTCACCTGCCACACAACCACAATCTCAATGACTTTCCTCTACTACCGCCTACCAGGGAACAACTAGAAGCTCCCTTGGGCAGGAAGTTATCTCTGTTTGCAGAAAACTGGCACAGACTGACAAAGGACAAATGGATTTTAGACATTATAGACCGAGGGTACAGGTTTCATTTTCATACCTTACCAAGAAAACAAGGCATGCCAAACCTACCACAAAATCAGAGGGCAGAGGCTATCAAGCAAATCACTCTGCTGACTCGGATGAAAGCAATAGAAAGAGTTCCACAACAAGAACAAGACCAGGGGTTTTACTCTAGACTGTTCCTTGTTCCAAGAAAAGAATCTCAATGGAGACCAATACTGGACTTGTCCGCATTAAACACCTTTCTC
The DNA here is from genome assembly GCF_019279795.1 of Protopterus annectens. Classification (NCBI taxonomy): domain Eukaryota; kingdom Metazoa; phylum Chordata; order Ceratodontiformes; family Protopteridae; genus Protopterus; species Protopterus annectens. The sequence goes on along the minus strand of NC_056730.1, from coordinate 889,985,990 downwards.
ATAGTACCAAAGTTCAAAATGCTGACTTTACAGCAACTCCTTCCCATGCTGGGCAAGGGGTCATGGCTGATTACTCTGGACCTCAAGGAGGCATACCTGCATGTCCCTATCAGACACAGCTGCAGAAGATACCTCCGATTTCTTGCAGGGCCAGAGCATTATCAATTCTCAGCATTGCCATTTGGCTTATCTACTGCGCCCAGAGTATTCACAAAATGCCTGGCTTCAGTAATTGCTCATTGCAGGCTCCAGGGGATACAAATTTACCCGTACCTGGACGACTGCCTCATACAAGCGGACGACAAATTGATGTTGACAAAAAACCTGGATTATGTCATACGTTTACTTCAAGCTCTGGGATACACAGTAAACTTCCAAAAGTCAAGACTGCAGCCATCCCAGCAAATAATCTTCTTAGGAGCCAAACTAGACACAGCCTCTCAGATGGCTTACCTGACAGAAGACAAGCAAGAGAAGTTAACTCATTATTTCAAAGATTTAGCAAAACTCACCCAGATGACTGCAAGGAGATTCCTACAGGCCCTGGGTTACATGGCATCCTGCATTCTCCTGGTTCCATTAGCAAGACTACACATGAGAAAGCTTCAATGGTACCTAAAAAGCATTTGGTCTCAACACAGCAACAACTTGGAGACAATCATACCACTCATTCCATGCCTACAAAAGGAATTCCTATGGTGGGCCTCGGTGAGCCAGGCAAACACAGGTATGTCATTCAAAAAACCACAGATAACACAGACCATGACTACAGACGCCTCAGACCTTGGATGGGGGGCGCACATGGAAGGCAGGTGTATACAAGGACAATGGTCTCAAAAGGAAACACATCTGCATATAAACCAAAAGGAAATGCTGGCAGTAATGCATGCCATCGAGGCCTTTCAACACCAACTCCAGCAAGGCCATTTACTGATACGGACAGACAACACCACGGTGATGTGGTACATAAACAAGCAAGGGGGCACCCACTCTTACCCCCTTTGCAGACTGACAATGCAGCTTTGGGAGAAATCACTGAGCCTAAACATCCAGTTACAATCCCAGTTTGTTCCAGGAAAAGACAATGTGTTGGCGGACAACCTAAGCAGGAATTTCACAGACCCACACGAGTGGAGGTTACATCCGAAGGCCTTCAGACAACTCACCTCGAAATGGGGCAAGCCAGAAGTGGACCTATTTGCCTCTCACCTCAACCATCTTCTACCAAAATTCTGCACAAGGATATACCATCCAAAAGCTTGGAAAATAGATGCCCTCTCATTCAACTGGAACTCCCTAGCAATCTATGCTTTCCCACCTCTGCCACTGATGACCTCAGTATTACTAAAGATCAAAGCAGAGAAACCCAAGGGAATCATAATAGCTCCGGACTGGCCAAGACAACACTGGTACCCACTACTACGGAGCATATGTCACACCAGGAGGTGGGCCCTTCCCCAGTGGCCTCTACTTTTGACTCAACACAATTTTGAAACACTGCATCCAAATCTTCAGACACTGCAGCTAACAGCCTGGGAGATCCCATAAATAAATTCAGCTTATCTCTCACCAAGGAAGTTCAGCGGATACTAACAGAGGCTCGCAGACCATCCACCAGAAAGGTTTACTTAGCAAAGTGGAAAAGATTCAGCAATTGGAATACCAGCAAGGGACATTATGCATCATTGTTGAACATCCCACTCATCTTGGAATATTTGGCAGATATGTTAAAGAACGGCCTCTCATATTCTTCCATAAAGATACATGCATCTGCTATCTCAGCTAGATACAACACTGATCCTCCTGTTTTTTCTCACCCTTTACTAAGGCAATTCCTCAGGGGAATCAAGAACATTAAGCCACCAAGAAAGGCCCCAGTGCCAGCCTGGGACCTCAATTTTGTCCTAGAAAAACTGACTCTACCTCCATTTGAGCCTGCAGCTTCAGTTGACTTACAATTTCTCTCATGGAAGACAGCTTTCCTGTTGGCAATCACCTCAGCAAGAAGGGTTTCGGAGTTACAGGCCCTAATGGCAATACCACCCTTTATTATTTTTCACAGAGACAGGGTTTCATTAAGGACCAACCCTACTTTCATGCCAAAGGTGGTATCTAGGGTTTCTTTAAATCAAGCCATTCATCTGCTTGCCTTCTTCCCCAATCCTGAGAATAAGGGGGAAAGACTGTTGCATACCTTGGACATTCACAGACAACTTCGATACTACCTGGACAGAACCAAGGCCAGTAGGAAGTCTGAACAACTTTTTGTAGCTTACGCCCCTGCAGTCCAAAGAAAAGCAATTTCAAAACAGACTATTTCAAAATGGATTGGACATTGCATCAGATTCTGTTATTCCTTTCATGGAAAGACTGTTCCAGCCAATGTCAGACCACATTCCACTAGAGCTACAGCCACCTCTACAGCATTTTTAAGAGGGGTGCCTACCAAGGACATTCTAGAAGCTGCTACATGGAGCTCCGTGCATACATTCTCCAAACACTACAATCTCCTCTATACTCCAGATCCAGAGCAGGCTTTGCTTGGCAGTCCTGCAGGGTTTGATTGCCACACCATCTTTTCGCTAGAGCATTCCTCCTCCCCAGCTAAGCTATGGTATTCTACCCACATGTTATGACTGCAGTTGCATTCTTGAAGGACATAGTACAGTTTTGTACCTACCATAAATGTAGATGTCCGATAGACATGCAACTGCAGTCGGATTTTCCCTCCCTCCATACCCTCTATGCCTAGGGTCCACTCCTATCCCTGTTTCTCTTAGCTGGGGATATCTGTTATGGTGTATTTGTTTTATTGCTCATTTATTTGTTTGGAATCCTGTTTTTGTCTTCCAATTTGATTACAGCCTTCCTTGGAGGGCACCTGGCATCTGGGGCAAGAAACACTGAAGAAAATGGCGTCGGCTGATGCTTATGTACTCCAGCCGCTCTGACGTCGGAGAGAAATGCGACATCAGCCGACGTCTGACCCAGACTTTGGAATCCGGCCGACCGAGGGCTGCCTGAGGCAGGACAACCCACATGTTATGACTGCAGTTGCATGTCTATCGGACATCTACATTTATGGTAGGTACAAAACTGTACTTTCTTCGTGTTTCACTATTGCAATCATCACACCTTCGGTTATCTGCCTGCAGGTAGCCCGCATTCGGCCAGAATACCAGAGACTTAGTATTTTTGCGTCGGATGCTGTCGCTTCTTCCACGATGTCAGGGGTATAAAAACAGGCAGCCAACACTATTACATCAGTCTTTCTTGCCGAGGAGCCTGAAGCAGAAGTGGTTCACAAGTGCCGGTTGGCCGCTACCTGAATTTTTCTTTTTCGAGTTGAAGAATCCTGAAGTCTTCTAAAGCTAAGTACCCCGTTGGGGATCCTTTTTTCTTGCTCTAAATCGATGTCAGAAAAAGTTAACAATTGTCTTGCCTGTGGAAAGCAAATACCTCACAGAGATTTTCATTCTTACTGCGTCACCTGTTCAAGCCCAAACCACGACGTCCCTTGCTGTCGGTTTTGTGCCTTGTTTTAACTCCCAAACCATTAGTCGTCGGGCTATCGTTGTTGATAAATTCTTTTGCTCTCTATCACCGTATTCCGCAAGGCTTCAGGAAGCCATCCAACTACCGATATTCCGAAAAAATGTAAAGATAAAGACCGAGACAGACCGCATAGGTCCAAAACTGCCGATGACTCTTCCGTTAAGCTAGTCGCCAGTCAGCCAGTACTCAGTGAGGCGCCTTTGCAGCCCCTGATGCCCGATTCTGTGGATTTGCAGGCCTCTGCTGAGATGCTTCTTTGACTGTGGATCCAGCGGATGTCTCTACCTTAGATGAGTCAGGAGCCTCTGTGCAGGCACTGGCTTCTGAGGGAGTTTTTCGTCTTACCAATATTCGAATCAAACCAATGACTTCATTTTTAACTAAAACTACCGAGTTTCTTAGGCCCAGAGTACGCACTATGCCTAGAAAACTGATGACCAAAGTGCATGCTCAGGCAACTATGCCTTAAAAACAAATGCTTAGAATGGCTGAAGACCTTATTATGCTGCTTTGGGGAAGCCAGCCTTCCCTGTTAAGAGACCCAAGAACCCATTCCCCCTACAGGTTGTACAGATCAGGAGTCCAATGACTCTGTTCTTTCTGATTATGAAGACATGCCCATATCCACCTATGAGGATTCAGATGCAGAGGAATCAATTCCCTCTGCCTCCCCTTCACAGGATTTTTCTTTTGGTGAAACCTTGCATACCTTAAGGGAGCATTTCCATTGGGGATGCCAAGACTATCCTCAGTCCAAAAAGAGACTCAGAGAATTTTTGAGTTGCCTCAGCACAGGCCTTTAGCTATACCCCCTGTCCAGGATATGGTGGATGATGTTTTCATGGAATCCAGACTTACTCCAGACACTTTACCTCCGGCCTCTAGGAAACCAGACAGGTACTACAGAGTACCTGATTCTCACAAGTTTCTTTTCAAGAATCCTACTGCTGATCCTAAGATTATTTCCCAGGGACCTAAAGGTATTAAGGCTACTACAGCCAAAAATCCTAACCCTTCGGACAGGGATTCCAGAAATTTGGACAGATGTGGTAAGAAGGTATATACCTCTGCAACTCTTGCTATCAGGGCATTGAATTGCCAGTTTCACATGCTGAAATACCAGGATCATATTATGGAACTTTTTAAACAAAAGTGGTAACCTTTCCAGATTGTGCAGAAAATAAAGAATTGCAGGAGCTTTTGCACTCTTTCAACCAAGTTAGTAAGCATACTTTGCATTGTGGCTTTGATGCCGTAGAATCATTTTGCAGGGCAGCAGTTACTGGCTCTGTACTGAGAAGACATGCTTGGCTGAAGGAGCACACCTTACCAGATCATGTCAAATCTAAATTACTATAGACTCCTTTAACTAAGGACTATTTGGCACTAAAGCAGAAGAAGTTCTTAAAAAGATGGAAGAAAAGGCTAAATCTATGCAAACTATTAAAGAATTTCTCCAAGTACAACCACCTAGATTCAGTAGGCAATGCCCATCAAAACACTGGTCCTTTCCAGCCCCCTCCAAGCCTTCCCAAACAAGACCCATGGGAAACAGACCACCCAGACTACAGTCTCAGGGTATGCAGAGATCTAAGCAATGGAGTACCTTCACCCCCTAAAGCAGGGAGTGGTAAGCCACCTCTTTATGGAAAAAACTCACAATGACTTCTCAACTCTACTTCCCAGCCCTGCCCAATTGCTTGTGCCGCTAGGAGGAAAGCTTGCCCTTCATGCAAAAAACTTGATGTCCATTATTCAGGACCGATGGGTCCTCAGCATTGTATCCCAGGGGTACAAATTTTATTTCCATTCACTGCCAACCGCATACGGTTTCCAGACCTTCCTCCAAACCAGTGGGAAGATGTTCAAAACCATGTACTTTCCCTGCTCAATATCAGAGCTATTCAGCCTGTTCCAGTAGAACAGAGGGGCCAAGGATTCTATTCCAGACTTTTCCTGATAGCCAGGAAAGAGGGCCCTTGGCGGCCAATCCTGGATCTTTCCACTCTCGACACCTTCCTGGTGGTACCAAAATTCAAGATGCTTACCTTGCAACAGCTTCTCCCAATGTTAGCCAAGAATGCCTGGTTAGTCACCCTAGACTTAAAAGAAGCCTATCTGCACATCCCCATAACAGAGTCATGCAGGAAGTATCTACGTTTCAGAGCGGGGTCTATGCATTATCAGATGTTCATTGTGCATACAGCTGCAGTCATCACACTTGGGTTATCCTGCCGTCAGGCAGGTCCTCGGTCGGCCGAATTCCAAAGTCTAGGTCCGGCGTCGGTTGTCGTCGCTTCTTCCCTGACATCAGTGCAGCAAGGGTATAAAAGAGGCAGCCGACGCCATTTTCTTCAGTCTTTCTTGCCGCACGGTGCCCGAAGCAGAAGCAGTTCGCAAGTGCCGGTCGGCCAGCTCCTGAGATTTACAAAAAGTATTTCAGCCGAAGTCGTCTTTAAAGCTAAGTACCCCATTGGGGAAACTTATCTTGCCTCAGACCAATGTCAGATAAAGTTAATAATGCATTTCTTGTGGGAAGCAAATACTGCATAAGGATTTTCACTCTTACTGCATACCTTGCTTAGGGCCAGACCACGACGTCTCAGCCTGCCGTTTTTGTGCTAGGTTTAACAAGCGCACTATTAAGTGCCAGGCGGAGTTCGCCTTTCATTATTTTGGCAAAAAATTTAATTATATCATGTCGTCGGATACACCGACGCCAGTTTTAGGCAAAAAACGCAAGGATAAAGACAGATATCCGAGGCCTGCACCAAGTACTGAGATCTCGCTAAGGCCGACTACCGGTTCTCCGGTTCTCAGCAAGGCGCCTACGCAGCCTCTGACTACCGATGAAATTATTTTACCGGCGACTTCAGTACCCAAGGTCGCAGGTCCCTCGGTCTCCATTCCCACTACAGATACCGACGCCACTCTTGGCGGAGAAACAGAAAGTTTAGCGAGGCCTGCCATTTCTGAAGGCGTTTTCAGGCCTTCCACCTTCTCTATTAAATCGTTCACTAAATCTAAAGCTCCAGTGAAAATTAAAAAGCAGGGTCCTCAGACCCCCTCTCAAGGCCCCATGCCTAAAAAACAGATGCTTAAAATGGTTGAGGATTTGATTACACTCATCAGGGGTTCTCAGCCCCCCTCAGACAAAAGACCCAGGTTGGAGGAAGACCACCCTTCCTCAGACCAGGCTTCTATTAACTCAGACCTTTCTGAGGACCAGGATTACGCCTATTCCCCATTTGAAGACTCTGATGCTGAGGAGTCTATTCCCTCGGTCTCACCCCCTGAGGACTATTCTTTAGGGGAACCCTACATACATTGAGAGAGCATTTCCACTGGGAAGGCCAAGATTACTCAGATTCCAAGAAAAGGCTCAGGGAATTTCTGCTGCTTCCCGACCATAGGCCCCTGGCTATTCCTCCTGTCTTAGATATTTTGGATGATGTGTACGCAGAAGACATTCTTAATCCAGACTCTTTACCTCCTGCCCCCGTTAAACCAGACAGATATTACCGGGTTCCTGATTCTCACCAGTTCCTTTATAAAAGCCCTTCTGCTGACCCAGAAACTATTTCCCAGGGTCCCAAGGGGATTAAGGCCTCTACTGCTAAAAACCCTTTACCTTCAGAGAGAGATTCCAGAGCATTAGAAAGGTGGGGGGAAAAGGTGTATACATCAGCCACTTTAACCATGAGGGCATTAAACTGTCAATTTCATATGTTAAAGTACCAGCAGATGTTCATCGTGTTTCACTGTTGCAGTCATGACTGTAGGGTTCTCCCCTGCCGGCAGGCAGCCCTCGGTCGGCCAGAATCCCAATGTCTGGGTCCGGCGTCGGCTGTTCAACCATGCTCCCTGACGTCAGAGCGCCATGAGTACAAAGCTGACAGCCGACGCCATCTTCTCCAGTCTTTCTTGCCGTGCGGTGATAGCAGTTCGCAAGTGCCGGTCGGCTGACTCCTGACGAATTTTACTGATATACTTGAATCGGAAGATTTTCTTCTCCACTCAAAGGTAAGTACCCCGTTGGGGAAACTTTTTTCTTGCTCCACTCCGATGTCAGAAAAAGTTAATAATTGTATTTCATGTGGGAAGCAAATACCTCATAAGGATTTTCATTCTTACTGTATTCCTTGCTTGGGCCCTGACCACGACGTAGCTAGTTGTCGGTTTTGTGCTAGATTCAATCAACGTACAATTAAGCGAAGGTACGATTTTCCTTTCATTACTTCGGTAGGCGCTTTAATTACAAAATGTCGTCAGATACGGTTCCGGCTACCGGAGTTCACAAACATCGCAAGGATAAAGACAGGCCTCTGAGGTCCAAATCTGATGATAACGTACAACCGGAGACAGCTTTAAGTTCGTCCGTCGTCAGTGAGGCGCTTTTGCAGCCCCTGTCGTCGGCCATTTCAGAACCGACGGCCGAAACGGACTCTCATGAGGAGCCAACCAGGCCTTTAAATATTCCTGTTGCAGGACCTCGACAATGCTCCTTGGATGGGTCCGGAGCCGCTGTGCAGGTACCCGGCTTCAAGGGGTTTTCAGGCCTACTCAGCTACTAATAAAGGCAAAGCCAAAGACAAAGGCAAAGACTCCTTCAAAATCAAAGACTTCTACACAGGCCTCTTCTGAACCAGCTCCCAAGTCACAGAAACAGTTACTCAAGATGGCGGAGGATTTACTTACTATGATTAGGGGTTCTCATCCCCCTCCAGACAAAAGGCCTAGGCAGGATATCTCTTATGATTCCTCTGATCAGGCTTCTGTTTCCTCTGTTTCTTCTTCCGATCAGGAATATTCTTTCCCTCCTTATGAGGATTCTGATGCTGAAGAATTCATTCCTTCAGCTTCTCCCCCTGAGGATTTTTCTTTTGGGGAAACTTTGCATGAAATGAAGGAACATTTCCACTGGGAAGGACAGGAGTATTCGAATCCAAGAAAAGACTGAGGGAATTTCTTCTTCTTCCCCAACATAGACCCTGGCTATTCCTCCTGTTTTGGATATTGTGGATGATGCTTTTGGAGGCTAACTTAACCCCAGACTCTTTTCCTCCTCCTCCTGTTAAGCCTGGTAGATATTACAGGGTTCCTGATTCCCATCAGTTTTTATACAAGAACGCTTCTGCTGACCCTGAAACCATTTCTCAGGGTCCTAAGGGAGCTAAGGTCGCTTCTGCCAAAAATCCTATTCCTACTGAAAAGGATTCTTGATCCTTAGAAAGATGGGGGGAAAAGGTGTACACTTCTGCTACTTTGTCCATTAGGGCTTTAAACTGTCAGTTTCATATGTTTAAATACCAGCAATTTCTACTGTCTGTCTTAAAACAAAAGCTTACTTCCATTTCTGCCTGTGCAGATGATAAGGAATTACATGACTTATTGCATGCCACTGAACAGGTTGGGAAGCATGGTTTACACTGTGGATTTGATGCCTTGGAGGCTTCTTGTAGGGCGGCCTCTGGCACAGTCATTAGAAGGCATGCATGGCTAAAGGAACAAAATTTACCTGAACAAGTAAAGGCTAAATTATTGGATGCTCCTGTTCAGCATAATGTCTTGTTTGGATCAAAAGCTGAAGAGGTGATTAAAAAGATGGAGGATATGGCGAAATCCATGCAAACAGTTAAAGATTTCTTACAAGTGCAGCCTCCTAGATTTAGCAGGAATTGGCCTTCTAAAATTGGTCCTTTCCCTCTTCAGACAGGCCTCCGAGGGTAGATATAGACGCCAGAGGGAGGCCTCAAACACAAGCTGCTTATAGACCAAGACAGTGGACTGCTTCCACTCCTAGGGGAGAGGACAGGTCACAATCTCAAAGCAAACAAACTCAATGACTCCCTCTGTTGGGCTACAGGAACTTCTTGCCTGGAAGCCCCTCTGAGGAAAACTCTCTTTTATCAAAATTGGACTCAAATAACCCAAGACAAATGGGTTTTGGATGTGGTTTTAAGAGGTTACAAATTCCATTTCACACCTTGCCAAGGCCAAGCGGATGGCCAGACCTTCCAAAACATCAATGGATGGAGGCCTTAAACCAGGTGGAAGCTCTTTTGGCTATGAATGCCATAGAACTGGTTCCTCTTTCAGAGATGGGAAAAGGTTTTTATTCAAGGCTCTTTCTAGTCCCAAGGAAGCAAAACTCATGGAGACCCATTCTGGATCTGTCGGTCTTGAACACCTTTCTAGAAATTCCAAAATTCAAGATGCTTACTCTACAGCAGCTACTTCCAATGCTGTCCAAAAATGCACGGATGGTAACTTTGGATTTAAAGGAGGCATATTTACACATTCCCATCAGGCAGGATCGCAGAAAATACCTCAGGTTCAAAGCCGGATCGAGGCACTTTCAATTCTCTGCGCTGCCCTTTGGATTATTTACTGCGCCCAGGGTTTTCACCAAATTGGGTTGGGAGGGTGGCCTAATGGTTAAGGTGTTTGCCTTACAAACACAAGATGCAGGGTTTGAGTCTCACAAGGGATAACTGGCTAGGCTTAAAATGGCTCGCAAGGGCAGTTAGCTTAGTATGAATCTATTAACCTATCTATTAACCTATTAAATGCCTGGCTCCAGTAGTAGCTTACTGCAGACTCAAGGGAATTCAAATTTACCCTTATCTGGATGATTGTCTAATTCAGGCAGACAGCAAGGATGTCTTACTCCAGCATCTAGAATTTGTACAGAACCTCCTCAAGTTCCTGGGATTCTCTGTAAACATAAAAAAGTCAAATTTGACACCATCACAACAGATAACTTTTCTGGGTGCACTTCTAAACACCACAACCCAGATGGCATTTCTGACATCCGAAAAACAGTTACAGCTGGCTTCAACTTTCAGAACCTTGGCAACTTTAACTCATCTATCTGCAAGGAAATTCCTGCAGGCTTTGGGTTACATGGCCTCCTGCATCCTTCTCGTACCATATGCAAGACTACACATGAGGAAAATACAGTGGTACCTAAAAAGTGTATGGTCTCAGCATTGCCACAGTTTAGACATACTGATCTTCGTCCTTCCTTGCCTTTAAAAGGAATTTCTTTGGTGGTCCAGGGCATGTGCTCTAAACAAAGGGAAGCCCTTCCGTCTGCCTCCTGCCTCTCAGATTCTAACCACGGATGCCTCGGATTATGCTTGGGGAGCCCATTTTCAGGGCCTTTGGACAAAGGATCAGAAGCACCTGCATATCAATTTAAAGGAAATGTTAGCCGTTCAGAAAGCTCTATTGGCCTTCAGGAATCTTTTACAACCAGGACAACTGTTAATACGGACAGACAACACCACAGTTATGTGGTACATAAACAAGCATTCCTACCCCCTTTGCAGACTAGCCATGGATCTATGGAACACAGCTCTAGCTTGCAATCTGGATCTTCAATCTCAGTTTCTACCAGGGAAACAAAACTTCCTGGCAGACAGTCTGAGCAGAAATCTTCGGATCCACACAGTGTGGATGCTGGACACCAAAATATTCAGGATGATAACAGCAGTCTGGGGATGCCTCACATAGACCCCTTTGCATCCCATCTCAATCATCAAGTACAGAGTTTTTGCACGAGGAGTTTCCACAGAGAGGCTTGGAAAGTGGACGCGCTGCTATTCAGTTGGAGGAACCTCTCAGGATATGCCTTTCAAGGGGAACACGTGGAGACCAATTTTGGATTTATCTCTCCTCAACACTTATCTGGACATTCCCAAGTTCAAGATGTTGGCGTTACAACAGCTGTTACCTCTGCTGGGCAAAGATCACTGGATGGTAACTTTAGATCTCAAGGAAGCTTACCTTCATGTGCCTATAAGGCTAAGTTGCAGGAAGTATCTGCGGTTTCGAGCTGGAAATTCTCATTATCAGTTCTCTGCATTGCCCTTTGGCTTATCTACTGCCCAGAGTATTCACAAAGGTTCTGGCTCCAGTGATAGCTTACTTCAGGCTTCAAGGAATTCAAATCTATCCTTACTTGGACGACTGCCTGATTCTGGCTCAAGAAAGGAAGACCTTCTACAGCATCTGGAATACGTTATAGCAGTGCTAAGATGCCTAGGGTATTCTGTGAGCGAAATAAAGTCCAGTCTAGTACCCTCTCAAGACATGTGCTTTCTGGGTGTGAGACTGAATACAGCAGCCAGATGGCCTTTTAACCCCGGACAAACAAAAGAGTCTATCACTTTACTTCCATCAACTATCTCATCAGTCCGTGCTGACTGCAAGGACAGTCCTTCAACATTAGGGTTCATGGCATCTTGTATTCTGGTGCTTCCCAATGCCAAACTGCATATGAGGAAGCTACAATGGTATCTCAAAATGTATGGACACAGCACTGCCAGGATTTGGACACTGTCATTCAAATAATACCTTGCCTTCAAAAAGAATTTTTGTGGTGGGCTCAGGAATGTCACCTAAACAAGGGACTCTCTGTGACCGGCCAGAGTGAGTCAGATTTTAACGACAGATGCCTCGGACATTGCTTGGGGAGCTCATCTAAATGGAAAGTGGATTCAAGACAAGTGGCCTGCCAGACTACAGCATCTACATATCAACATGAAGGAGATGTTAGCAGTCCAGTTTGCATTAATGGCTTTCAAGGAGTTACTTCTTCCAGGGCAGGTGTTGATTCTAACAGACAACACAACTGTCATGTGGTACATCAACAAGCAAGGGGAACACATTCTTATCCTCTATGCAGGCAAGCAGCGATTTTATGGGAGACTGCTAAGCTTGCAACTTACTCTTCAGGCAAGGTTTCTGCCAGGAGCACAGAACTCCTTAGCAGATGTGTTAAGCAGACAAATCATGGATCCCCACGAGTGGAAACTGGATCTTCATGTATTTCAGAAATTGACAGTGTCATGGGGAACTCCAGACATAGATCTGTTAGCTTCTCCACTAAACCACCAGCTGCCAAAGTTTTGCACAAAGGGGTTTCATCACACAGCTTGGAAAGTGGATGCTCTGTCTTTCAGTTGGAAAAACCTTCATGTGTATGCCTTTCCACGTCTGCCTCTTCTTCCAAAGGTACTATTAAAGGTCAGACAAGACAGGCCAAGGATGATTTTGATAGCTCCAGATTGGCCTCGGCAACACTGGTACCCACTACTACGGAGTCTGGTAAAGAAGCCTCCATGGCCTTTACCTCTGATTCCTCATCTGTTATCTCAGAAGGGCGGTCATCTGCTCAATGTCAAGCTTCACTCTCTTCATCTAACAGCCTGGCATATTCTGTGTTGAGACACAGCAGGTCTCAACTTCCTCAACAAGTTTTAAATGTGATTATGGAAGCTAGAAGACCTAGTACAAGGAAAGTGTCGCAGAAAAATGGAAGAGATTTTTATTTTGGAGTACAGCAAAGAATTTGGAGATTTCTGAGCCTAATTTGAGTGTGGCTCCTCAATATCTTACTGAGTTATTGGACAAAGGTTTGTCCTTCTCTTCCATTAAGATTCATGCTGCAGCAATTTCAGCTCACTATGATTGTGATCCACCATTGGCATCCTTTGTTCAAGCAGTTTCTTAGAGGGGCAAAGAATATAAGACCCCCGTAGAGCTCCTACTCCTGCTTGGGATCTCAATTTTGTGTTGGAAAAACTTACTCTACAACCTTTTGAGCCTGCGGCTACTGCTGAATTGAAATACTTGTCATGGAAGACTGCTTTTCTGTTGGCTATTACTTCTGCAAGAAGGGTGTCTGAGTTGCAGGCCCTTATGGCAGTAGAGCCCTTTCTGATTTTCCATAAGGATAGGGTATCATTCGTACTAATCCTTCCTTTATGCCTAAGGTGGTTTCTAGTGTGGCTTTAAACCAAACTATTCATTTGCCTACTTTTTATGCAGACCCCCAAAATAAAAGGAAAAGATTTTGCACACTTTAGATGTACACAGGCAATTGCGTTATTATTTAAGCAGGACTAAGGATTTCAGGCAGTCTCAGCAGTTGTTTGTTTCTTTTGCTTTGAGTTCACAGGGCAAGCCTGTGTCAAAACAAACTATTTCTAGGTGGATTGGCTTTTGCATTGCATTTTGTTATTCCCATCATGGCAAGGAGATTCCAGCTGGGATTAGGCCTCATTCCACTAGGGCTACTGCCACTTCAACAGCATTTCTAAGGGGGGTGGCAACTAAGGATATTTTGGAAGCAGCTACTTGGAGTTCAGTGCATACCTTCTCTAAGCATTATCACCTTCCTATCTACTCTAAGTCTAGGGCTGGTTTTGCCACAGCTGTTTTGCAAGGCTTGTTGTCAGCTCCTGCTTCTCTTTGATTTGCCAGCCTCCCTTACCTCTGCTTTGGGATTCTACCCAATAGTAAGGACTGCAGCAATGGGGAACGAAGAACATAGTACAGTTTTGTACCTACCATAAATGTAGATGTTCGAGGATCCCCATTGCTGCAGTCAATCCCTCCCTCCTTCCCTCTGTGTTTAGGGGTGGTTGTGTAGGTGAGGTTACATGCTGATATTTTTGTATATATTCTTGTATATATTGTACATATTTTTGGTGCAGGTATTTTGGGCCTGGTCTTTTTAGGGTCTTCTGACATCTGGGGCAAGAAAAGACTGAGGATATGACGTCGGTCATGCGCATTAGTACCCTGACGTACTGGCGTCCGTCTAATGCGCCTGACCCGGCGTCAGCCTTATACTCTGGTATTCGGGCCGACTGGACGGCGGACTACACCCAATAGTAAGGACTGCAGCAATGGGGATCCTCGAACATCTACATTTATGGTAGGTACAAAACTGTACTTTTTTGTGCTAGGTTTAACAAGCGCACTATTAAGTGCCAGCCGGAGTTCGCCTTTCATTATTTTGGCAAAAAATTTAATTATATCATGTCGTCGGATACACCGACGCCAGTTTTAGGCAAAAAACGCAAGGATAAAGACAGACATCCGAGGCCTGCACCGAGTACTGAGATCTCGCTAAGGCCGACTACCGGTTCTCCGGTTCTCAGCAAGGCGCCTACGCAGCCTCTGACTACCGATGAAATTATTTTACCGGCGACTTCAGTACCCAAGGTCGCAGGTCCCTCGGTCTCCATTCCCACTGCAGATACCGACGCCACTCTTGGCGGAGAAACAGAAAGTTTAGCGAGGCCTGCCATTTCTGAAGGCGTTTTCAGGCCTTCCACCTTCTCTATTAAATCGTTCACTAAATCTAAAGCTCCAGTGAAAATTAAAAAGCAGGGTCCTCAGACCCCCTCTCAAGGCCCCATGCCTAAAAAACACATGCTTAAAATGGTTGAGGATTTGATTACACTCATCAGGGGTTCTCAGCCCCCCTCAGACAAAAGACCCAGGTTGGAGGAAGACCACCCTTCCTAAGACCAGGCTTCTATTAACTCAGACCTTTCTGAGGACCAGGATTACGCCTATTCCCCATTTGAAGACTCTGATGCTGAGGAGTCTATTCCCTCGGTCTCACCCCCTGAGGACTATTCTTTAGGGGAACCCTACATACATTGAGAGAGCATTTCCACTGGGAAGGCCAAGATTACTCAGATTCCAAGAAAGGCTCAGGGAATTTCTGCTGCTTCCCGACCATAGGCCCCTGGCTATTCCTCCTGTCTTAGATATTTTGGATGATGTGTACGCAGAAGACATTCTTAATCCAGACTCTTTACCTCCTGCCCCCGTTAAACCAGACAGATATTACCGGGTTCCTGATTCTCACCAGTTCCTTTATAAAAGCTCTTCTGCTGACCCAGAAACTATTTCCCAGGGTCCCAAGGGGATTAAGGCCTCTACTGCCAAAAACCCTTTACCTTCAGAGAGAGATTCCAGAGCATTAGAAAGGTGGGGGGGAAAGGTGTATACATCAGCCACTTTAACCATGAGGGCATTAAACTGTCAATTTCATATGTTAAAGTACCAGCAGATGTTCATCGTGTTTCACTGTTGCAGTCATGACTGTAGGGTTCTCCCCTGCCGGCAGGCAGCCCTCGGTCGGCCAGAATCCCAATGTCTGGGTCCGGCGTCGGCTGTTCAACCATGCTCCCTGACGTCAGAGCGCCAGGAGTACAAAGCTGACAGCCGACGCCATCTTCTCCAGTCTTTCTTGCCGTGCGGTGATAGCAGTTCGCAAGTGCCGGTCGGCTGACTCCTGACAAATGTTACTGATATACTTGAATCCGAAGATTTTCTTCTCCACTCAAAGGTAAGTACCCCGTTGGGGAAACTTTTTTCTTGCTCCACTCCGATGTCAGAAAAAGTTAATAATTGTATTTCATGTGGGAAGCAAATACCTCATAAGGATTTTCATTCTTACTGTATTCCTTGCTTGGGCCCTGACCACGATGTAGCTAGTTGTCGGTTTTGTGCTAGATTCAATCAACGTACAATTAAGCGAAGGTACGATTTTGCCTTTCATTACTTCGGTAGGCGCTTTAATTACAAAATGTCGTCGGATACGGTTCCAGCTACCGGAGTTCACAAACGTCGCAAGGATAAAGACAGGCCTCCGAGGTCCAAATCTGATGATAACGTACAACCGGAGCCAGCTTTAAGTTCGTCCGTCGTCAGTGAGGCGCTTTTGCAGCCCCTGTCGTCGGCCATTTCAGAACCGACGGCCGAAACGGACTCTCATGAGGAGCCAACCAGGCCTTTAAATATTCCTGTTGCAGGACCTTCGACAATGCTCGCCGGATGGGTCCGGCCGCTGTGCAGGTACCGGCTTCCGAAGGGGTTTTCAGGCCTACTCAGCTACTAATAAAGGCAAAGCCAAAGACAAAGGCAAAGACTCCTTCAAAATCAAAGACTTCTACACAGGCCTCTTCTGAACCAGCTCCCAAGTCACAGAAACAGTTATTCAAGATGGCGGAGGATTTACTTACTATGATTAGGGGATGTCCTTCATGGATGCATCTGCAGTCATAACAACTGGGTTGTCCTGTCGTCAGGCAGCCCTTCAGTCGGCGATTCAAAGTCCGGGTCCGGCCGCTGATGTTGCACTCCACCCGGCGTCATCTCTGTTGGTCTTCGGGTATAAAGGCATCAGCCCGGCGCCATTTTCCTCAGTCTTTCTTGCGCGTGGCCGGAAGCAGAAGCTGTTCGCAAGTGCCGGTCGGTCGGATCCAGAGATTACTTCTACCGAATACTACTTCGAAGACTTCTAAAGCTAAGTACCCCGTTGGGGACTCTTTCTTGCCTCAGCCGATGTCAGAAAAAGTTAACAATTGTTTAAACTGTGGGAAACAAATACCTCATAAAGATTTCCACTCTTACTGTTCTACACAGGCCTCTTCTGAACCAGCTCCCAAGTCACAGAAACAGTTACTCAAGATGGCAGAGGATTTACTTACTATGATTAGGGGTTCTCATCCCCCTCCAGACAAAAGGCCTAGGCAGGATATCTCTTATGATTCCTCTGATCAGGCTTCTGTTTCCTCTGTTTCTTCTTCCGATCAGGAATATTCTTTCCCTCCTTATGAGGATTCTGATGCTGAAGAATTCATTCCTTCAGCTTCTCCCCCTGAGGATTTTTTTTTTGGGGAAACTTTGCATGAAATGAGGGAACATTTCCACTGGGAAGGACAGGAGTATTCGGAATCCAAGAAAAGACTGAGGGAATTTCTTCTTCTTCACTAACATAGACCCCTGGCTATTCCTCCTGTTTTGGATATTGTGGATGATGCTTTTTCGGAGGCTAACTTAACCCCTGACTCTTTTCCTCCTGCTCCTGTTAAGCCTGATAGATATTACAGGGTTCCTGATTCCCATCAGTTTTTATACAAGAACCCTTCTGCTGACCCTGAAACCATTTATCAGGGTCCTAAGGGAGCTAAGGCCGCTTCTGCCAAAAATCCTATTCCTACTGAAAAGGATTCTTGATCCTTAGAAAGATGGGGCAAAAAGGTGTACACTTCTGCTACTTTGTCCATTAGGGCTTTAAACTGTCAGTTTCATATGTTTAAATACCAGCAATTTCTACTGTCTATCTTAAAACAAAAGCTTACTTCCATTTCTGCCTGTGCAGATGATAAGGAATTACATGACTTATTGCATGCCACTGAACAGGTTGGGAAGCATGGTTTACACTGTGGATTTGATGCCTTGGAGGCTTCTTGTAGGGCTGCGGCCTCTGGCACAGTCATTAGAAGGCATGCATGGCTAAAGGAACAAAATTTACCTGAACAAGTAAAGGCTAAATTATTGGATGCTCCTGTTCAGCATAATGTCTTGTTTGGATCAAAAGCTGAAGAGGTGATTAAAAAGATGGAGGATAAGGCGAAATCCATGCAAACAGTTAAAGATTTCTTACAAGTGCAGCCTCCTAGATTTAGCAGGAATTGGCCTTCTAAAAATTGGTCCTTTCCCTCTTCAGACAGGCCTCAGAGGGGTAGATATAGACGTTCCAGAGGGAGGCCTCAAACACAAGCTGCTTATAGATCAAGACAGTGGACTGCTTCCACTCCTAGGGGAGGAGAGGACAGGTCACAATCTCAAAGCAAACAAACTCAATGACTCCCTCTGTTGGGCTACAGGAACTTCTTGCCTGGAAGCCCCTCTCGGAGGAAAACTCTCTCATCAAAATTGGACTCAACTAACCCAAGACAAATGGGTTTTGGATGTGGTTTTAAGAGGTTACAAATTCCATTTTCACACCTTGCCAAGGCCAAGCGGATGGCCAGACCTTCCAAAACATCAATGGACGGAGGCCTTAAACCAGGTGGAAGCTCTTTTGGCTATGAATGCCATAGAACTGGTTCCTCTTTCAGAGATGGGAAAAGGTTTTTATTCAAGGCTCTTTCTAGTCCCAAGGAAGCAAAACTCATGGAGACCCATTCTGGATCTGTCGGTCTTGAACACCTTTCTAGAAATTCCAAAATTCAAGATGCTTACTCTACAGCAGCTACTTCCAATGCTGTCCAAAAATGCACGGATGGTAACTTTGGATTTAAAGGAGGCATATTTACACATTCCCATCAGGCAGGATCGCAGAAAATACCTCAGGTTCAAAGCCGGATCGAGGCACTTTCAATTCTCTGCGCTGCCCTTTGGATTATCTACTGCGCCCAGGGTTTTCACCAAATGCCTGGCTCCAGTAGTAGCTTACTGCAGACTCAAGGGAATTCAAATTTACCCTTATCTGGATGATTGTCTAACTCAGGCAGACAGCAAGGATGTCTTACTCCCGCATCTAGAATTTGTACAGAACCTCCTCAAGTTCCTGGGATTCTCTGTAAACATAAAAAAGTCAAATTTGACACCATCACAACAGATAACTTTTCTGGGTGCACTTCTAAACACCACAGCCCAGATGGCATTTCTGACATCCGAAAAACAGTTACAGCTGGCTTCAACTTTCAGAACCTTGGCAACTTTAACTCATCTATCTGCAAGGAAATTCCTGCAGGCTTTGGGTTACATGGCCTCCTGCATCCTTCTCGTACCATATGCAAGACTACACATGAGGAAAATACAGTGGTACCTAAAAAGTGTATGGTCTCAGCATTGCCACAGTTTAGACATACTGATCTTCGTCCTTCCTTGCCTTTAAAAGGAATTTCTTTGGTGGTCCAGGGCATGTGCTCTAAACAAAGGGAAGCCCTTCCATCTGCCTCCTGCCTCTCAGATTCTAACCACCGATGCCTCGGATTATGCTTGGGGAGCCCATTTTCAGGGAAATTGTTTGCAGGGCCTTTGGACAAAGGATCAGAAGCACCTGTATATCAATTTAAAGGAAATGTTAGCCGTTCAGAAAGCTCTATTGGCCTTCAGGAATCTTTTACAACCAGGACAACTGTTAATACGGACAGACAACACCACAGTTATGTGGTACATAAACAAGCAAGGGGATCTCATTCCTACCCCCTTTGCAGACTAGCCATGGATCTATGGAACACAGCTCTAGCTTGCAATCTGGATCTTCAAGCTCAGTTTCTACCAGGGAAACAAAACTTCCTGGCAGACAGTCTGAGCAGAAATCTTTTGGATCCACACGAGTGGATGCTGGACACCAAAATATTCAGGATGATAACAGCAGTCTGGGGATGCCCTCACATAGACCCCTTTGCATCCCATCTCAATCATCAACTACAGACATTTTGCACCAGGACTTTCCACAGAGAGGCTTGGAAAGTGGACGCCCTGTTATTCAGTTGGAGGAACCTCTCAGGATATGCCTTTCCGCCTCTTCCTCTTCTTCCACGGGTTTTATTGAAGATAAAACAGGACAAGCCCAAGATGATAATCTTGCTGGCTCCAAATTTGCCACAGCAGTTTTGGTATCCAACTTTAAGAAACCTATGTCTGGACCCCCCTTGGGTTTTACCTCAGTCTCCGAACCTTCTGTCCCAACTTCAGGGTCAGGTTCTACACTCTCATGTCAGAACTCTCAACCTGGCAGCCTGGTTGATCCAGGGCCTTTGATTTCTTCTTTACTGCCCAAGCAGGTTATTGATGTCATTTTAGAAGCCAGACGTCCTAGTACTAGAAAATCGTATGCAGGAAAATGGAAAATATTTTGTTCCTGGATGCAGGCTCAGGATTCTGATCCTCTTCTTCCAAACTTTACTTTAATTTTACTTTACTTGACAGATCTCTTACATAAGGGTCTCTCTTTTTCTTCCATTAAGATACATGCGTCTGCTATTTCAGCTCATTATAATACAGACCCTCCCATCTTTTCCCACCAGCTCTTGCAACAGTTTCCTCAGAGGAGCTAAGAACTTAAGACCTCCTAGATCTCCTCCTATTCCTGCTTGGGATCTCAACTATGTTTTGGAAAAACTAACCTTACCTCCTTTTGAGCCTGCTGCCTCTTCTGACATCAAGTTTTTATCTTGGAAGACAGCCATCCTGTTAGCTTTAACCTCTGCCAGGAGAGTTTCTGAGTTACAAGCCCTTATGGCTGTGGAACCTTATATTATTTTTCATGAAGACAGGGTATCTTTGAGGACTAATCCTACATTCATGCCTAAGGTGGTTTCCAAAGTGGCTTTAAATCAAACTATACACTTGCCAACCTTTTTCCCCACTCCTCAAAATAAAGGGGAAAGGATCTTACATTCCTTGGATGTACACAGACAGCTACGTTTTTACCTGAACAGAACCAAGGATATCAGAAAATCAGAACAATTGTTTGTTTCTTATGCTTCAAGTTCCCAAGGTAAAGCCATTTCAAAACAGACCATTTCTAAATGGATTGCTCATGGAATCAGATTTTGTTATTCTCACCATGGAAAGCAAATCCCAGGAAGTATACGGACTCATTCCACCAGAGCTACTGCCACTTCTGCGGCCTTCCTCAGGGGAGTTCCTACCAAGGACATTTTGGAAGCTGCAACTTGGAGTTCAGTGCATACATTTTCTAAGCACTACAATCTACCTCTCTACTCTAAGTCTAGGGCAGGCTTTGCCTCTGCAGTTTTGCAGGGCCTTTTAGCCACTCCTCCCTCTTTATGATCACCTCCCTTTCTTTCAGCTTTCAGATTCTACCCTACAGTCATGACTGCAACAGTGAAACACGATGAACATAGTACAGTTGTGTACACCTACCATAAATGTAGATGTTCGAGTGTCTTCACTGTTGCAGTCTGGGTTTCCCTCCCTCCAGTCCCCTCTTATTTTTTCCTTTGTGTATTTCCTTTTTTCACCATTCTTCTGAGGTGTATTTGGTTATGGGACCTTTTTCATTTTGGGACTCCTGACATCTGGGGCAAGAAAAACTGGAGAAGATGGCGTCGGCTGTCAGCTTTGTACTCCTGGCGCTCTGACATCAGGGAGCATGGTTGAACAGCCGACGCTGGACCCAGACTTTGGGATTCTGGCCGACCGAGGGCTGCCTGCTGGCAGGGGAGAACCCTACAGTCATGACTGCAACAGTGAAGACACTCGAACATCTACATTTATGGTAGGTGTACACAACTGTACTTTCTTGCTATTTCAGCTGAAAAGCAAAATGACACAAACAGAACAACCAGATTTGAAAGAGTTGCAGGATTTGTTACATGGAGCAGAACAAGTGGGGAAACATACCTTACAGTGTGGTTTTGATGCTTTAGAGGCCTCATGTAGAGCTGCTGTCACGGGGTCTGTCATACGTAGACACGCTTGGCTCAAACTGCAAACCTTACCAGATCATGTCAAAGCAAAGTTATTAGATGCACCACTACAAAAAGATGTATTGTTCGGTGTTAAAGCTGAGGAGGTGCTAAAGAAAATGGAGGAAAAAGCAAAATCTATGCAAACAGTTAAAGATTTCTTGCAGGTGCAGCCTCCACGGTTCAGCAGAAACTGGCCTTCAAAAAATTGGGCCTTTCCAGCCACGGACAAACCCCAAAGGGGTAGATACAGACGCCCAAGGGGTAGAGAACAACCTCAAGGATCTTACAGAGCTAGGCAGTGGCAAGCACCAGCCCCAAGAGATGGAGAGGATAGGCCACAGTCATTTAGAAAACAGACGCAATGACTTTCCCTTATGCCTGCCAAACAAAACTATAATGGCAGCACCTTTGGGCGTAAAACTGGCCTTATTTTCAAAAAAACTGGCACGTTGTTACAAAGGACAAATGGATTCTGGATAT
Source organism: Protopterus annectens (assembly GCF_019279795.1). NCBI lineage: Eukaryota > Metazoa > Chordata > Ceratodontiformes > Protopteridae > Protopterus > Protopterus annectens. The sequence continues at coordinate 889,963,908 of NC_056730.1, read as the reverse complement.
TATAGACAGAGGCTACAGGTTCCACTTTCACACCCTTCCAAAAATGAGAGGCATGCCAAACCTGCCACAAAATCAATGGGCAGAGGCACAAAAACAAATTTCCGCTCTCATGGATATGAAAGCAATTTAAGAGGTACCTGCAAAAGAACAAGGTCAAGGTTTTTATTCAAGACTATTTCTGGTACCAAGGAAGGACAAAGATTGGAGACCCATCTTAGACCTATCTATTCTAATCACATATCTAGAGGTACCAAAATTCAAGATGCTCACATTACAGCAGCTTCTTCCCATGCTGGGCAAGGAGTCTTGGCTGGTAACGTTGGACCTCAAGGAGGCATACCTGCATGTCCCTATCAGACAAGATTACAGAATATACCTCAGATTTCTTGCAGGTTCAACCCATTATCAATTCTCTGCATTCCCCTTTGGCTTATCTACTGCGCCCAGAGTGTTCACGAAATGCCTGGCATCAGTAATTGCTTTCTGCAGACAACGGGAAATACAAATCTACCCATATCTGGACGACTGCCTGATCCAAGCGGACAGCAAGGACATTCTATTGCAGCATCTGGCATTTGTAATAAAACTGTTAAACTGCCTGGGGTACACAGTGAACAAAAATAAATCAAAACTAATACCCTCTCAACAGATAATTTTCCTGGGTGCCAGCTTAAATACAAAGGCCCAGATGGCTTACCTCACGCCAGACAAACAAGGGCAACTGTCTCAATACTTCAACAAAATGGCCACTTTAACCAGGCTAACTGCAAGGAAAATCCTGCAGGCTCTGGGGTTCACGGCATCTTGCATCCTACTAATACCCTTTGCAAAGCTGCATATGAGGAAACTACAATGGTACCTCAAAAACTTTGGTCTCAACACAGCGACAGCTTGGAAACAATTTTACCACTCATTCCATGCCTTCAAAAGGAATTTTTGTGGTGGGCTTAAGCATGCCAAAGAAACACGGGTCTCCCTTTCTGTATACCACAAGCAAGTCAAATCATCACAACAGACGCCTCAGACTACGCCTGGGGAGCACACATGGCAGATCAGTGCATCCAGGGAAAATGGTCCCAAAAACAGATGCACCTACACATCAGCCAAAAGGAGATGCTAGCTGTGCAAAATGCTCTTATGACCTTCAAGGACCTACTGCATCCAGGCCAGCTATTAATGACAGACAACACTACAGTCATGTGGTACATAAACAAACAGGGAGGGACGCATTCATACCCCCTGTGCAGGCAAGCTATGACCCTGTGGAACACAGCATTGGAATTACAACTTCAACTACAGGCACAATTCCTTCCAGGGAAGGAAAACACACTGGCAGACAACTTAAGCAGAAATATGACAGACACACACGAATGGAAGTTGCATCCTCAAGTCTTCTCAAAGATAACTCAAGCATGGGGGCAGCCAGACATAGACCTATTTGCTACCCACAGAAATTACCAGTTGGAAAAATTCTGCTCAAGGGCCTATCATCCGCAGGCCTGGAAAGTGGATGCACTCTCTTTCAATTGGACAGCATTGACAGTTTATGCCTTCCCGCCTCTACTTCTATTGACCAAAGTTCTATTAAAAACCAGAGCAGAGAGGCCACAAATGATTCTTATTGCTCCAGATTGGCCACAACAGCACTGGTATCCTCTCCTAAAGAGCCTGTCACACTCACCACCATGGATCCTACCTCAAGTTCCTCTTCTGTTGTCCCAGCACAACTACAAGACCCTTCACAGCCAGCTCAGAACTCTAAATCTAGCTGCATGGAAAATACCTTAATTTGCCAACAGACTCTCCTCTCCAAGGAGGTACAGGATGTCATCTTGGAGGCCAGGAGACCCTCTACTAGAAAAACCTACTCAGCCAAATGGAAACGATTTTGTTCCTGGAATCAAGCAAAGGGCCAGAATCCTTGGGTAATAAATATACCTCAGATTTTACAGTACCTAGCTGAGTTGCTATCAGTGGCCTTCCCTTCTCTTCCATCAAGATCCACGCTTCAGCCATTTCAGCACAATACAATACGGATCCTCCTTTATTCTCACATCCTGTATTAAGGCAGTTCCTCAGAGGGGCAAAAAACATAAAACCCCCACGGAAACCACCAGCTCCAGCTTGGGACCTCAACTTCGTACTGGAGAAGCTGACACTGCCTCCTTTTGAACTGGCTTCTTCAGCAGAACTACAATACTTGTCATGGAAAACAGCCTTGCTTCTGGCTATTACCTCAGCACGCAGGGTTTCGGAGCTACAGACCCTCATGGCTGTGCAACCATTCATCATTTTCCATCAGGACAGGGTTTCCTTACGAACCAACCCTACCTTCATGCCAAAGGTAATGTCTAGTGTGGCTTTGAATCAGACTATTCATTTACCTACCTTTTATCCAAATCCACAGAACAAAGGGGAGAGGCTACTACACTCCTTGGACATTTACAGGCAACTTCGTTATTACTTGGACAGAACAAAGTCATTCAGGAAATCTGAGCAACTCTTTGTGTCCTATGCTACAGGTGCTCAGGGAAAGGCTATTTCCAAACAGACTATTTCAAAATTGATAGCCCACTGCATACGCTTTTGTTATTCATTTCATGGAAAATCAGTGCCTGGATACGTCAGATCCCACTCCACCAGGGCTACAGCTACCTCAACAGCTTTCCTCAGGGGAGTCCCTACCAAGGACATTTTGGAAGCAACTACTTGGAGTTCAGTGTACACTTTCACCAAGCACTACCACCTGCCACTATACTCAAAATCTAGAGCGGGCTTTGCCACAGCAGTCCTGCAGGGCATTCTAGCCCCTCCAAATTCCGCTTAGTACCAGCCACCCTTACTTAGCTTTGGGAGTCTACCCAAGTGTGATGACTGCAGCTGTATGCACGATGAACATAGTACAGTTTTGTACCTACCATAAATGTAGATGTTCGAGTGCACATACAGCTGCAGTCCAGGTTACCCTCCCTCCATCCCCTCTTAGAACAGGGCTTATGACAAACACTCTTAACATACAACCTATTTGGGGTATTCCTTTATGGTGTATTTGCTTGCAACTACTGTTTGATTTATCTACTTATGTATGTTTGCATAACATCATGTATTGCCTTCCTTTCTGGGGGCACCTGACATCTGGGGCAAGAAAAACTGAAGAAAATGGCGTTGGCTGCCTCTTTTATACCCCTGCCGCACTGATGTCAGGGAAGAAGCGACGACAACCGACGCCAGACCTAGACTTTGGAATTCGGCTGACCGAGGACCCGCCTGACGGCAGGATAACCCAAGTGTGATGACTGCAGCTGTATGTGCACTCGGAACATCTACATTTATGGTAGGTACAAATTGTACTTTCTCTGCACTTCCCTTTGGCTCATCTACTGCACCCAGGGTATTCACAAAATGCCTGGCTCCAGCCTTTCCATAGTGCAGGCAGTGAAAAATCCAAATTTACCCCTACATGGACGACTGCCTGGTTCAGGCGGACAGTCAGGAATTGCTGCTTCAGCAGCTGGCATTTGTAAAAAGCCTTCTCTCTGCATTGGGGTACACCATCAATAAAAAGAAATCACAAGTAGTACCCAGTCAAAAGATTGTATTCCTGGGAGCAAGCTTGGACACAACTTCCCAGATGGCATTCCTCACTTCAGAAAAACAGGCCTATCTGACAAATTGCTTCAAATAACCACCAAAGCCTAGCTATCTACACGAAAAATATTGCAATCCCTAGGGTTCATGGCCTCATGTATTCTGCTAATTCCATATGCAAGACTGCATACGAGGAAACTTCAATGGTACTTATAGTGTTTGGTGCCAACATTCTCAGGACCTGGAAACAGTCATTCCTATTATACCTTGTCGAATGACAGAGTTCCTTTGGTGGGCAGAAGCATGCAACCACAACAAGAGACTGCCTTTTACTCTACCCCACGCCGCCCAGACCCTGACCACAGACACATCAGACTATGCATGGGGGGCCCACATGGCTGGCAAATGTATTCAGGCTACTGGAGCCCAAGCCAAATTCTCCTGCACATCAACCAAAAAGAGATACTAGCTGTACAGAAAGTACTGACAGCTTTCAGACACCTCTTTCCAGGACAACTACTGATAAAAACAGACAACACCACAGATGTTCATCATGTTACACTGCTGCAGTCATCACACTTGGGTTATCCTGCCATCAGGTGGGCCCGCAGTCGGCCAGAGTTCCAAAGTCTTGGTCCAGCGTCGGTTGCTGTCGCTTATTCCCTGACGTCAGTGTGCCAGGGGTATATAAGATGCATCCGATGCCATTTTCTTCAGTCTTTCTTGCCGCGCGGTGCCCGAAGCAGAAGCAGTTCGCAAGTGCCGGTCGGCCGACTACTGAGATTTTTGAAGTTGAATTTCAGATCCGAAGTCTTCAATAAAGCTAAGTACCTCGTTGGGGAAACTTTTTTCTTGCCTTAGACCGATGTCAGAAAAAGATGTCCTTCAAGAATGCAACTGCAGTCATAACATATGGGTTGTCCTGCCTCAGGCAGCCCTCGGTTGGCCGGATTCCAAAGTCTGGGTCCGACGTCGGCTGATGTCGCATTTCTCTCCGACGTCAGAGCGGCTGGAGTACATAAGCATCAGCCGACGCCATTTTCTTCAATCTTTCCTGCAGCGCGGTGCCCGAAGCAGAAGCAGTTCGCAAGTGCCGGTCGGTCAGCTCCTGTATTCTTCGATTCTGAAGTCATCAAAAAAGCTAAGTACCCCATTGGGGACATTTTCTTGCCTCAGCCGATGTCAGAAATTACTGAAAAAGTTAACAATTGTCTTTCTTGTGGTAAACAAATACCTCATAAGGATTTCCACTCTTACTGTCTTCCTTGCCTTGGCCCAGACCATGACGTCTCGGCCTGTGTAGCCTGTGCTCGCTTCAACAAGCCGGGTGGAGTTCGCTGAAGATTTTTTCGGCGAAAAATTTGCTTATACAATGCCGTCGGAACTTCCGACATCGCAAACTCCCAAGAAACGAAAAGACCAGGACCGACATCCTCGGCCTGCGTCTACCACCGACTCCACGCCAAAACCTACCGTGAGTGCTCCGGTTCCCCCTGAGACAGTTATTCCACCGCTCCGAACCGAAGACACTGCATTACCGACGACTCCGATTCCGGATGTCACCCCGACGCCAGTTATTGATTTTCCTCCGGATACCGAAACCGAGGAAATGCCCGAGACCATTGCTGTAGATAAGGTCACTCCTGCACGTGGAGCTGCCAGGCCTCCTATGGCCATGTCTATTAAGGCCTACACTAGGGCTAAGGCAGCCAGCAAGACCAAGCATCTTACTGCTAAAGCCTTACCTCAGCCTACTCCAGAGACACAAATCATGACTATGGCTGCTGACTTAATTTCTATGATTAGAGGTTCACAGGCCCATCCTGAGAGAGGATCCCAGCCTCCTTCTGATAAAAGGCCCCGGGTTGAACCCTCTGACCCTATTCCTTCAGATGAAGGTTCTGAGGACTCTGTCCACTCAGATGGCCAGGAAGAGCTCTTCCAGACCTATGAGGACTCGGATGCAGAGGATTCCATCCCCTCGGCCTCCCCTCCTGAGGATATTTCTTTTGGGGAAGTTCTGCATACCATGTGGGAACATTTCAAGTGGCAAGGCCAGGAATATTCTGATTCCAGAAAGCGCCTTCGAACTTTCCTTAAAAATCCCCAGCACAGGCCCTTAGCTATTCCTCTTGTGCTTGATGTTTTGGATGATTTATATTCTGACTCTAGTGTTACCCCTGATTCTCTTCCTCCTGCTCCAGCCAAGCCGGACAGGTATTACAGGGTCCCAGAAACACATTCCCATTTATTCAGGGCCCATAATGCTGATTTGGAAACTATTTCTCAGGGACCTAAAGGTGTTTCAGCTTCCACCTCTAAAAATCCTTTGCCCTCCAACAGGGAAGCTAGGTCATTAGAGATGGGGTAAAAGGTTTACACCTCCACTACTTTATCTATGAGAGCTTTGAATTGCCTTTTTCATATGTTACAATATCAGGATTTCCTGTTAGAAGATTTACAGAAAACATTGGCCTCCTGATCCTTTAGACAGGAAGTCTTTGCAGGAAGCTGTGCATAACTCTCAGCAAGTAAGCAATCACTTCCTGCAGTGTGGATATGATGCACTGGAAGCTTCATGTAGGGCAGCTATGACAGGGGCAGTCATTCGTAGACATGCATGGTTAAAAGATCAACCTCTACCAGATCATGTAAAGGCAAAACTTCTGGATGCACCTTTGGAAAAGAACAAGCTTTTTGGTGCTAATGCTAAGGATGTGTTAAAGTCCATCGAGGAAAAAGCAAAATCAGTTCAGACGGTGAAAGATTTCCTCCAGGTTCAACCCCCCAGATTCAGTAGGAATTGGCCTTCAAAAAACTTGTCCTTTCCTAATCCTGAAAAATTTCAAAGGGGTAAAACAGGCGTGGCGAGGAAGGGGACAATACAGAGGTCCTTACAGGAGACGACAATGGCAGCCAGCAAACCAAAGAAGTGACACAGGAGTTTCACCTGCCCCACAGCCACAATCTCAATGACTTTCCTCTACTGCCGCCTACCAGGGAACAAATAGAAGCTCCCTTGGGCGGGAAATTATCTCTGTTTACAGACAATTGGCACAGATTGACAAAGGACAAATGGATTTTGGACATTATAGACCGAGGTTACAGGTTCCATTTTCATACCTTACCAAGAAAACAAGGCATGCCAAACCTACCACAAAACCAGAGGGCAGAGGCTATCAAGCAAATCTCTCTGTTGACTCGGATGAAAGCAATAGAAAGAGTTCCACAACAAGAACAAGGCCAGGGGTTTTACTCAAGACTGTTCCTTGTTCCAAGAAAAGAATCTCAATGGAGACCAATACTGGATTTGTCCGCATTAAACACCTTTCTCATAGTACCAAAGTTCAAAATGCTGACTCTACAGCAGCTCCTTCCCATGCTGGGCAAGGGGTCTTGGCTGATTACTCTGGACCTCAAGGAGGCATACCTGCATGTCCCTATCAGACACAGCTGCAGAAGATACCTCAGATTTCTTGCAGGGCCAGAGCATTATCAATTCTCAGCATTGCCATTTGGCTTATCTACTGCACCCAGAGTATTCACAAAATGCCTGGCTTCAGTAATTGCTCATTGCAGGCTCCAGGAGATCCAAATTTACCCGTACCTGGACGACTGCCTCATACAAGCGGACGACAAATTGATGTTGACAAAAAACTTGGACTATGTCATACGATTACTTCAAGCTCTGGGATACACAGTCAACTTCCAAAAGTCAAGACTTCAGCCATCCCAGCAAGTAATCTTCTTAGGAGCCAAATTAGACACGGCCTCTCAAATGGCTTACCTAACAGAAGACAAGCAAGAGAAGTTAACTCATTATTTCAAAGGTTTGGCAAAACTTACCCAGATGACTGCAAGGAGATTCCTACAGGCCCTGGGTTACATGGCATCCTGCATTCTCCTGGTTCCATTAGCAAGACTACACATGAGAAAGCTTCAATGGTACCTAAAAAGCCTATGGTCTCAGCACAGCAACAACTTAGAGACAACCATACCGCTCATTCCATGCCTACAAAAGGAATTCGTATGGTGGGCCTCGGTAAGCCAGGCAAACACAGGTATGTCATTCAAAAAACCACAGATAACACAGACCATGACCACAGACGCCTCAGACCTTGGATGGGGGGCGCACATGGAAGGCAGGTGTATACAAGGACAATGGTCTCCAAAGGAAACACATCTGCATATAAACCAAATGGAAATGTTGGCAGTAATGCATGCCATCGAGGCCTTTCAACATCAACTTCAGCAAGGCCATTTACTGATACGGACAGACAACACCACTGTGATGTGGTATATAAACAAGCAAGGGGGCACCCATTCTTACCCCCTTTGCAGACTGACAATGCATCTTTGGGAAAAATCACTGAGCCTAAACATTCAGTTACAATCCCAGTTTGTTCCAGGCAAAGACAATGTGCTGGCGGACAGCCTAAGCAGGAATTTCACAGATCCACACGAGTGGAGGTTACATCCGAAGATCTTCACACAGCTCACTTCGACATGGGGCAGGCCAGAAGTAGACCTATTTGCCTCTCACCTCAACCATCATCTACAAAAATTCTGCTCAAGGACATACCATCCACAAGCTTGGAAAATAGATGCTCTCTCATTCAACTGGAACTTCCTAAAATCTATGCTTTCCCACCTCTGCCACTGATGACCTCAGTATTACTAAAGATCAAAGCAGAGAGACCCAAGGGGATCCTAATAGCTCCGGACTGGCCAAGACACCACTGGTATCCACTACTACAGAGCATATGTCACACCAAGAAGTGGGCCCTTCCCCAGTGGCCTCTACTTTTGACTCAACACAACTTCAAAACAGTGCATCCAAACCTTCAGACACTGCAGCTAACAGCCTGGGAGATCCCATGAATAACCTCAACCTATCTCTCTCCAAGGAAGTTCAGCGGATACTAACAGAGGCTCGAAGACCATCCACCAGAAAGGTTTACTTAGCAAAATGGAAGAGATTCAGCATTTGGAATACCAGCAAGGGACATGATGCATCATTATTGAACATCCCACATCCTATTTTTATTGCTGCTAATCCATGTACATATTCTTTTATACTGTTACCAACTAATTCATACATATATACATTTTAAAATGCTGGATATGTTGCATTTTGCTGGTTTCCATTAAACAACGGAAAGTCTGTTATGTTTGGATAATTTAGATAGATGCATAGTTATTTAATATCTTTTATGATATTTGTTGATTATTTGATAAAATGAATATAATGAAATATAATGAATGATAACATGGCATGAAAACGTTCATTCTTGTTTCATATATAGTTGTATTCTGTTCTATTGCTTTAAATGAATGAGCATTCTAATAGCATAATTGAATAATTACTGCTTAATTGGATGAATTAATATATTTAGTAATTATTCTTTTTGTATATATAGTGAATGCTTTCACTGTGATGTTATACTCATCTGAAGAAGCGTGCAGCTTGTGGGCACGCGAAAGCGCTCATTTTTGGTCAATAAAGGTTCGTTTTTACTCATCGTGGTGTTAAACTGCTCTTTTTTACTGTACCTCAGTATTACTAAAGATCAAAGCAGAGAGACCCAAGGGGATCCTAATAGCTCCGGACTGGCCAAGACACCACTGGTATCCACTACTACGGAGCATATGTCACACCAAGAAGTGGGCCCTTCCCCAGTGGCCTCTACTTTTGACTCAACACAACTTCAAAACAGTGCATCCAAACCTTCAGACACTGCAGCTAACAGCCTGGGAGATCCCATGAATAACCTCAACCTATCTCTCTCCAAGGAAGTTCAGCGGATACTAACAGAGGCTCGAAGACCATCCACCAGAAAGGTTTACTTAGCAAAATGGAAGAGATTCAGCATTTGGAATACCAGCAAGGGACATGATGCATCATTATTGAACATCCCACTCATCCTGGAATATTTGGCAGATATGCTAAAGAATGGACTCTCATATTCTTCCATAAAGATACATGCATCAGCTATTTCAGCTAGATATAACACTGATCCGCCTGTCTTTTCACATCCTGTGCTAAGGCAATTCCTCAGGGGAATCAAGAACATTAAGCCACCAAGAAAGGCTCCAGTGCCAGCCTGGGACCTCAATTTTGTCCTAGAAAAACTGACTCTACCTCCATTTGAGCCAGCAGCTTCAGTTGACTTGCAATTTCTCTCATGGAAGACAGCTTTCCTGTTGGCAATTACCTCAGCAAGAAGGGTTTCGGAACTACAGGCCCTGATGGCAATACCACCGTTCATAATTTTCCACAGAGACAGGGTTTCATTAAGGACCAACCCTACTTTTATGCCAAAGGTGGCATCTAGGGTTTCTTTAAATCAAGCTATTCATCTGCCTGCTTTCTTCCCCAATCCTGAGAATAAGGGGGAAAGACTGTTACATACCTTGGACATTCACAGACAACTTCGATACTACCTGGACAGAACCAAGACCAGTAGGAAGTCTGAACAACTTTTTGTAGCTTACGCCGCTGCAGTCCAAGGAAAAGCAATTTCAAAACAGACTATTTCAAAATGGATTGGACATTGCATCAGATTCTGTTATTCCTTTCATGGAAAGACTGTTCCAGCCAATGTCAGACCACATTCCACCAGAGCTACAGCCACCTCTACAGCATTCTTAAGAGGCCTACTAAGGACATTCTAGAAGCTGCTACATGGAGCTCCGTGCATACATTCTCCAAACACTACAATCTCCCTCTATACTCCAGATCCAGAGCAGGCTTTGCTTGGCAGTCCTGCAGGGTTTGATTGCCACACCATCTTTTCCTAGAGCATTCCTCCTCCCCCAGCTAAGCTATGGTATTCTACCCATATGTTATGACTGCAGTTGCATTCTTGAAGGACATAGTACAGTTTTGTACCTACCATAAATGTAGATGTCCGATAAATATGCAACTGCAGTCGGATTTTCCCTCCCTCCATAGCCCTCTATGCCTAGGGTCCACTCCTATCCCTGTTTCTCTTAGCTGGGGATATCTGTTATGGTGTATCTGTTTATTACTCATTTATTTGTCTGGAATCCTGTTTTTGTCTTCCAATTTGATTACAGCCTTCCTTGGAGGGCACCTGGCATCTGGGGCAAGAAACACTGAAGAAAATGGCGTCGGCTGATGCTTATGTACTCCAGCCGCTCTGACGTCGGAGAGAAATGCGACATCAGCCGACGTCGGACCCAGACTTTGGAATCCGGCCGACCGAGGGCTGCCTGAGGCAGGACAACCCATATGTTATGACTGCAGTTGCATATCTATCGGACATCTACATTTATGGTAGGTACAAAAGTGTACTTTAATTGTATTTCTTGTGGGAAGTAAATACCTCATAAGGACTTCCACTCTTACTGTATTCCATGCCTAGGCCCTGATCAGGACGTCACTAGTTGTCGGTTTTGTGCTAGATTTAACAAACGCACTATAAAAACACGTTTTGATTTTGCTTTGCATTACTTTGGCCGAAGGTTCAATTATACTATGCCATCGGATAAACCGCAATTCCAAAAAAACACAAAGACAAGGATAAAGACAGGCATCCGAGGTCCAAAACCGACGATGAAACCTCTTCTAGGCCAGTCCTCCGGTTCACCGGTTCTCAGTGAGGCGCTTTCGCAGCCCCTGACACCCACTACCTCAGAGCCACAGGCTGCCTCTGACTCCCACGTGGAGACGACTACGCCTCTGGAAACTCAAGGTATTGGACCTACGGAAACTAATCCCTCAGATGGGTCCGGAGCTGCTGAGCAGGCACCAGCTTCTGAGGGTGTTTTCAGACTTTCACAGCTTACCATTAAATCAACAGCCAAGACAAAGGTACCATTAAAGACAAAGGAACAAGTACAGCATTCTCCTGGACAGTCCTCCATGCCTAAGAAACAGATGCTTACAATGGCCGAAGACCTCATTACTGTAATCAGGGGTTCCCATCCCCCTCCTGAGAAAAGGCCTAGGCAGGATACAGACTATGACTCCTCTGATCAGGTTTCCATTTCCTCTGATTCCTCTTCAGCCCAGGGATACTCTTTACTCCCCTATGAGGACTCTGATGCTGAGGAATCTGTCCCTTCAGCCTCTCCTCCTGAGGATTACTCTTTTGGGGAAACTTTACATACCATGAGGGAACATTTCCATTGGCAAAGTCTGGAGTACTCAGAATCCAAGAAAAGGCTCAGGGATTTCCTCTTATTGCCTCAGCACAGGCCCCTAGCTATTCCGCCTGTACTAGACATTGTGGATGATGTGTTCTCTGAATCCAGCTTATCTCCTGACTCTTTGCCCCCTGCTCCAGCCAAGCCAGATAGGTATTATAGAGTCCCTGACTCTCACAAGCTTCTTTACAAAAACCCTTCTGCTGATCCAGAAACTATTTCCCAGGGTCCAAAACATGTTAAGGCTTCCATTGCAAAAAATCCAGTACCTCTGACAGAGATTCCAGAGATTTGGATAAATGGGGGAAGAAAGTATACACTTCTGCAACTTTAGCAGTAAGAGCTTTAAATTGCCAGTTTCACATGCTTAAGTACCAACAATACTTAATGGCTCAGTTAAAACAGAAAATGCTTGCTAACTCAGAAGCTTCTGATTGTAAAGAAATGCAGGATTTATTGCATGCAGTTGAACAGGTGGGAAAACATACTCTGCAATGTGGTTTTGATACTTTAGAGGCCTCTTGTAGAGCCGCAGTTACAGGTTCCGTTATTCAAAGACATGCTTGGTTAAAAGAACAGAGTTTACCTGAACATGTTAAGGCAAAGTTATTGGATGCTCCTTTACAACATGATACCTTGTGTAGTGTTAAGGAAAATGGAGGATAAAGCTAAATCTATGCAAACAGTCAAGGATTTCTTACAGGTACAGCCACCTCGGTTTAGCAGAAATTGGCCAACAAAACATTGGTCCTTTCCAGTGTCAGACAGGTCACAGAGAGGCAGATGCAGACACCCAAGAGGCAGATCTCAACCCCAAGGCTCAAACAGACAACGACAGTGGGGCACCCCAACTCCAAAAGGAGGTGAGGACACGTCTCAACCTTACAGGAAACAGTCACAATGACTTTCTCTTGCGTACGCCAAGCACGTCCCTTCTGGAAGCCCCCTTAGGGGGAAAACTGGCACTTTTTTCTCATTTGGCAAACAATCACCCAAGACAAATGGGTCCTGAATATCGTGTCTCAAGGTTACATATTCCACAAAGCATTGGCCAGTCCTTATTTTGCATGATGAATTGAATGAATGGGTACAACCCCATCGGTCTCAAGGAGCTGTTTGAAAGGAAAAGCATGTTAAAATCAACATCAAGTAATTCTAAGAAGGGCACTTTTAAATGTGGTGCCTGTAAGCAGTGTACTGCCATTATAAATGACTCGACCATTTATATTCCATCTAGAAAATTCCTTTTTAATTCCAACTGTTATTCTAATTGTGCAGCAAAAGGAATAGGTTATCTTGGAATATGTACTTTCTGTTCCAGTTTTTATATAGGAAAAACTGAGAGACCCCTTAGGAAAAGAATCTATGAGCACCTGTATGACATCTCTAAAAAAAGGGACACTAACGCCTTTTTCAAGCATTCTAAATCTTGCCATAGAATGGAGCTTAAGTTTATGGTGCTAGAACAAGTGGCACCAGACGCTAGAGGGGGTGACTGTGAGACAACCTTGGAGTATAGAGAACTTTTATGGCAGTTGAGGCTAGATGCTGGTAAACCACCTGGCCTTAATGATAACATAAACATCAGCAGTGTGCTTAAGCTTAGGATGGCCTGGTTATAGGATTACTTTAGGTTTTAATTTACCAGACTACAAATTAGTTGTATTGAATAATCATACAGGTATATCTTGGCGACTATGAGCCTTACAAGGATACTTAGTATGTTTATGCAATATTTATTTAAAGCCCTTCATGAGTATTATTTTTATTTACATTATTTTTATTTATTTTATATGAAGTATTGTATTAAACATTTTAACATTGGTAAGTTTTAACATTTTGATATGTTATTAATATTTTCAATATTTTCAGCCTTTGAATGTTTTGACTTATATGTACAGGATTACGTCTCAGACATGTTTGGTTTGTTAAAGTAATAATTTCCATCATGTACATATTCCAATGTATGTACTCAAACACATACATTTGCAAACATATAGGTTTTATGCTTTTAGGCATAGTATGTCGTAAAAAATCTTGAAGAAAAAGTTTTACTTTATTACTTTATTATTTCATTATTTTGTTAACTTAATTGAGTTAATTATGCTAATGTACTTTAACACGTGATTTTACATTTCTATATATACAAATTAATTGCATTACACATGTTAACTTGAAAAAGCTCAGTATTAACTGAGCGAAAGTGCTTGTTTTATGTTGATCGTGTTGTGCCAATAAAGGATTCATCACTACTGCTGGTTTCGGCTTCTTGGCTGTGGATTTTTGTGTTCTTGGCTTTTTAACTTTTTTGGTTTTTACATATTCCACTTCCATACTTTACCAAAGCTAAAAGGAATGCCAGACCTGCCACAAAATCAATGGGCAGAGGCACAAAAACAAATTTCAGCCCTCATGGACATGAGAGCTATACAAAAAGTACCACAACAGGAACAAGGACAAGGATTTTACTCAAGACTCTTGCTGGTCCCCAGAAAGGACAAAGCCTGGAGGCCTATACTGGACCTTTCAATTCTGAATAGTTACCTGGATATTCCGAAATTCAAAATGTTGACTTTACAGCAGCTTCTACCCATGCTGGGCAAGAAGGCTTGGCTTGTTACTCTGGACCTCAAAGAGGCATACCTGCATGTCCCTATCAGACAAAATTGCAGAAGATACCTCCGATTCAAAGCTGGTGCAATGCACTACCAATTCTCTGCACTGCCCTTTGGCTTATCTACTGCGCCCAGGGTCTTCAAAAAGTGCCTGGCACCAGTAATTGCATTTTGCAGACAAAAAGGAATTCAAATATATCCATACCTGGACGACTGCCTCATTCAAGCAGAGACAAAAGACATTCTTCTACAGCATTTGGCATTTGTGAAAAGGTTGCTAATTTCTCTATGGTACAGAGTAAATGAAAAGAAGTCAAAACTAGTGCCCTCACAACAGATTACACTCCTGGGTGCCAGCTTAAATACAACGGCCCAGATGACTTACCTCACACCAGACAAACAAGTGCAACTAACATAATATTTTCGACTACTGGCAAAAACGTCTCATCTCCCTTCAAGAAATATTCTGCAGGCCCTGGGATTCATGGCATCCTGCATACTACTAATACCATAAGCCAGACTGCATATGAGGAAATTACAATGGTACCTAAAAAGTGTTTGGACTCAACATTCTCATAGTCTAGAAGCAGTAATTCCAATAATTCCCTGCCTACAACAGGAGTTTCGATGGTGGGCACAGGCATGTCACCTAAACAAGGGTCAGCCTTTTACCCAACGCACAGCCAGGCAAACTCTAACAACAGATGCTTCGGATTACGCCTGGGGAGCACACATGGCAGGAACATGCATTCAGGGCAAGTGGACCACAGACCAGATGCATCTTCACATCAATCAAAAAGAGATGTTGGCTATTCAAAATGCCCTAACAGCTTTCAAGGACCTTCTACACCCAGGACAACTATTACTAAAGACAGACAACACCACAGTAATGTGGTACATGAACAAACCTATGCAGGCAAGCCATGACCTTGTGGAATACAGCTCTAACGTACCAAGTTCACCTGCAAGCACAATTCTTACCAGGAAAGAAAAATACTCTGGCAGACGACCTAAGCAGAAATATCATGGACCCTCACAAATGGAAATTGAACCCACAAATCTTCAGCATGATAACACAAAAATGGGGATACCCAGACATAGATCTTTTGGCCTCCCCTCTGAATTGCCAACTACAAAAATTCTGCACAAGGGCTTATCACAAACAAGCATGGAAAGTGGATGATCTTCTGTTCAGCTGGAAAAACCTAAAAGTCTATGCCTTCCCACCACTGCCTCTCCTTTCAAAGGTACTCCTAAAAGCCAGACAAGAAAAAACACAGATGATCCTGATTGCTCCAGACTGGCCACGCCAGCACTGGTACCCTATCTTAAGGAACTTGGCTTAGGGCCCACCATAGATTTTGCCCCAAATTCCACACCTTCTGACTCAACAAAACAATCAGATCCTGCACGGTCAGCTCAAAACCCTAAACCTGGCTGCCTGGCAGATAGTTTAGTCAAACAGGCAACACCTCTCTCTAAAGCTGTTATGGATGTCATTTTGGAGGCCAGGAGGCCTAGCACCAGGAAAGCTTACTCAGAAAAATGGAAGAGATTCTGCGCCTGGAACCAGGCTCACAGCCTTGACCCTCTTGTTCCAAACATTCCTCAGATTTTACAATACTTAACTGAGATGCTGGACAGAGGCCTATCCTTTTCATCAATTAAGATTCATGCCTGTGCCATTTCTGCACATTACAACACGGATCCTCCTTTATTCTCTCATCCCTTGCTAAAGCAGTACCTCAGAGGGGCTAAAAACATAAGACCGCCCTGGAGAGCACCAACACCAACTTGGACCTCAATTTCATTTTGGAAAAACTTACCCTACCACCTTTTGAGCCAGCCAATACAGCCGATCTAAAATTTTTATCATGGAAAACAGCTCTGTTCCTAGCAGTAACTTCAGCACGAAGAGTCTCAGAGCTACAGGCATTAATGGCAGTGGAACCTTTTATAATTTTTCATCAGGATAGGGTATCTTTAAGGACAAACCCTACCTTCATGCCAAAGGTGGTATCTAGTGTGGCTCTTAACCAAACCATCCATTTGCCTACTTTTTATCCAAACCCCCAAAATAAAGGGGAGAAATTCTGCATTCTTTGGACATACACAGGCAGCTACGCTTCTACTTGGACAAAACAAAAGCTTTCAGAAAAACTGATCAACTGTTGGTAGCATATGCTGCAAGATCACAAGGCAAGGCTATCTCAAAGCAGACTATATCCAAATGGATAAGGACACAGTATTCAGTACTGCTACACACAGCATGGAAAATCAGTTCCTAATAACATTTGGCCTCATTCCACCAGGGCAACAGCCACTTCAGCAGCCTTTCTCAGAGGAGTACCTACCAAGGAAATTTTGGAGGCTGCAACTTGGGGTTCAGTGCACACCTTCACCAAGCATTACCACCTGCTTCTTTACTCTAAATCTAGAGCAGGATTTGCCACTGTAGTTCTGCAGGGCCTCTTAGCCAATTCTAACTCTTTATAGACCAGCCACCCAAACTTAGCTTTGGGATTCAACCCGTGTGTGATGACTGCAGCAGTGTAACACTATGAACATAGTACAGTTTTGTACCTACCATAAATGTAGATGTTTGAGTGTTCACACTGCTGCAGTCCAGGTTACCCTCCCTCCATCCCCTGTGAACTAGCTGGACTTATATATACCCTTCTATCCTATGCAACCTTTGGGGTGTATTTGCTGGTAACTGAAGGTATTGTTTTTATTTTATATGTATTTTTTTTTATTAGCAATATGTATTGCCTACCCACTTGGGTCACCTGACATCTGGGGCAAGAAAAACTGAAGAAAATGGTGTCGGATGCATCTTATATACCCCTGGCGCACTGACGTCAGGGAAGAAGTGACAGCAACTGACGCCAGACCAAGACTTTGGAACTCTGGCCAACTGCGGGCCCGCCTGATGGCAGGATAACCCAAGTGTGATGACTGCAGCAGTGTGAACACTCGAACATCTACATTTATGGTAGCTACAAAACTGTACTTTATGTGGTACATAAACAAGCAAGGGGAAACCCATTCTTACCCACTCTGCAGGTTAGCCATGGCCCTGTGGAACACAGCCTTGGACAACCAAATGCATCTACAAGCTCAATTCCTGCCAGGCAAACAAAACTCACTGGCAGACGACTTAAGCATAAATCTCGTAGACCCACACGAGTGAAAATTAGAGGCCTGCACCTTCAACCTTCTGATCCAGAAATGGGGGACACCAGAGGTGGATCTCTTTGCCTCCCCCGACAACCACCAGTTAAGCAAATTCTGCACCAGGAACCCTCACAGCAGGGCCTGGAAGGTGGATGCACTATTATTTCAATGGGAAAACCTCTCACTCTATGCCTTTCCCCCTCTGCCCCATCTCTCAAGGGTTTTACTCAAGATAAGACAAGAAAGGCCAAGGACAATTCTGATTGCCCTGGACTGGCCATGCCAGCACTGGTACCCACTACTGCGTAGCCTGACAACAATGCCACCCTGGCACCTACACCATACCCCAACCCTGCTTTCCCAGCAGGAGGGACAGATTTTGCATCCACAATTGCAAACCCTAAATCTTGCAACCTAGCTTATTCCTTGGATACTACACCAGCAACCCTAAGAAAACAGGTGCTGGATGTCATCCTTGAAGCCAGAAGGCCCAGTACTAGAAAATCCTATGCCGAAAAGTGGAAAAGGCATTGTTCTTGGATTCAGTCCAAAGGAAAGGACACAGCACTGCCCTCCTTACCTGTAATCCTGGATTACCTAGCAGATCTGTTCCACAGAGGCCTATCCTTCTCCTCCATTATGATCCATGCCTCTGCCATCTCGGCTCATTACAATACTGAGCCACCCCTTTTCTCTCACCCCCTCATCAAACAGTTCCTGAGAGGGGCAAACAGCTTAAGGCCACCAAGGAGAGCACCCACCCCTGCTTGGGACCTTAACTTTGTACTGGAAAAGCTCACACCCTTTTGAACCTGCTGCTTCAGCAGAGTTAAAATTCCTCTCTTGGAAAACAGAATTGCTTCTAGCCATCACAAGAGTGTCTGAGTTACAAGCACTGATGGCTGTGGAACCCTTCATTATTTTCCATGCTAACAGGTTTCACTCAGGACTAGCCCTTCCTTTATGCCTAAAGTTGTTTCCAGTGTGGCTCTCAACCAATCAATCCATTTGCCTACCTTCTTCCCTAATTCTCAGAATAAAAGGGAGAGGATCCTGCACTCTTTGGACGTGCATAGACAGCTCAGGTTCTACCTTGATAGGAATAAGCCTTTCAGAAAATCTGACCAGCTGCTTGTCAGTTTTGAAACTTTTAGCAGAGGGCAAGGCCATTTCAAAACAAACCATTTCCAAATGGATAGCACACTGCATCCATTTCTACTACAAGCACTGTGGAAAACCAACCCCTCAGGAGGTCAGAACACATTCCACTATGGCTACATCTACCTCTACATCATTTCTCTGTGAAGCCGCTACCTGGAATCTGTACACACCTTAAGCAAGCATTACCACCTGCCTATCTTTTCCAAATCCAGGGCAGGATTTGCTACAGCAGTCTTGCAAGGCCTACTACTAGCCAACCCTAACTCTTCTTGATTACCTCCACCCTTCACCAGCTTTGGGAATCAACCCGTGTGTGATGACTGCAACAGTGAAACACGAAGAACATAGTACAGTTGTGTACACTTACCATAAATGTAGATGTTCAAGTGTATTCACTGTTGCAGTCCTGGTTTCCCTCCCTCCAGCCTACTGGTTTTCTCTATCTCTTCTCTCTCCTCTCTATGGCTATTCCTACTGGTATGGGTATTTATTTTTTATTGGTGTTGTTTTCCACACCATTTCCTACCTCCCTATTTGGGAGCTTCTGACATTGGGGGCAAGAAAAACTGATGTAATGGCGTCGGCTGTCTGTTTTTATACCCCTGACGACTTGGCATTATGGAAGAAGCGACAGCATCAGACGCAGAAATACTAAGTCTCTGGTATTCTGGCCAGCTGAGGGCTACCTGCAGGCAGATAACCCAAGTGTGATGACTGCAACAGTGAATACACTGGAACATCTACATTTATGGTAAGTGTACACAACTGTACTTTTCCTCATATGCAGTCTGGCATATGGAATTAGTAGAATGCAGGATGCTATGAACCCTAGAGCTTGCAGGATTTTCCTTGCGGTTAACTGGGTTCTGGTATCTAGTTGAGAGAAGTAGCCTGTCAGGTAGGCTTGTTTTTCTGGAGTAAGGAATGCCATCTGGGATTCTGTGTCCAGGCTTGCTCCCAGGAATACAACTGTTTGAGTGGGTACTAGTTTCAATTTCTTTTCGTTTATAGTATACCCCAGGAAGGTCAGTAGGTCCTCTACAAAGGTCAGTGGCTGTAACAGCTTTTCCTGACTGTCTGCATGAATCAGGCAGTCATCTAAGTAGGGATAAATTTGAATATTGCTTTCTCTGCAAAAAGCAATGGCTGGAGCCAAGCATTTTGTGAAAACTTTGGGAGCAGTGTATAAGCCAAAGTGAAGCGCAGAGAAATGAAAGTGCATAGATCCTACCCTGACACGTAGATATTTCCTGCAAGAATCCCTGATTGGGATGTGTAGATAGCCCACTTTTAGATGTTCTTCGTGTTTCACTGTTGCAGTCATTACATTTGGGTAATCTGCTGGCAGGTTGCCCTCAGTCGGCCTGAATTCCAAAGTCTTGCGTCCTGCATCAGTTGTTGTCTCCTCTTCCATGACGTCAGGTCGCCAGGGGTATAAAACATGCAGCCGATGCCATTTTCTTCAGTCTTTCTTGCCGCGCGGTGCCCAAAGCAGAAGCATTTCGCAAGTGCTGGTCGGCCAACTATTGAAATATTCAAGTTTGAGTTTCAGAACCGAAGTCTTCACTAAAGCTAAGTACCCCGTTGGGGAAACTTTTTTTCTTGCGTTTTACCGATGTCAGAAAAAGTTAATAATTGTATTACTTGTGTGAAGCAAATACCTCATAAGGATTCCCATTTATACTGTATTCTTTGCCCAGGGCCTGATCACAACGTGCCTGGCTGTCGGATTTGTGCTAGATTTAACCAACACACTATTAAGCGTCGGTATATTTTTGCATCAAAGTATTTTGGAAACAGATTTAACTACCCAGAAATGGCGTTGGATAGTAATCCGACTACCGGAGTACATAAAAAACGCCAAGAAAAGGACAGAGAAAGGCAGTCGAGATCCATAATTGATGACGAAGCTTCTCCTAAGCCAGTCGCCGGTTCGCCAGTACTCAGTGAGGCGCTTTTGCAGCCCCTGATACCCGCTACCTTCGAGTCACAGGCCTCTACCGACACCCACGTGGAGTCCGGCATGCCACAAGATACTCAAGGTATTGGACCAACGGATGTATCTCCCTCGGATGGGTCTGGAGCCGCTGAACAGGCACCGGCTTCTGAAGGTGTATTCAGACCTCAACATTTGTATATCAAACAGATGACAGCTGCAAAACCAAAGACAAAAGCAACTTCTAAAACTAAAAAACTGACTCATGACCCACGTGCACAGGCCTTTATACCTAAAAAACAGATGATCAGAATGGCTGAAGACCTTATTACCTTGATCAGGGTATCCATCCCCCTCCAGATAAGAGGCCTAGGCAAGGCACTGATTATGAATATTCAGATCAGATCAGGTTTCTATTTCTTTTGATTCCTCTTCTGATCAGGAATTATCTATACCTCCCTATGAGGATTCTGATGCTGAGGAGTCTGTTCCATCCGCATCTCCTCCTGAGGATTATTCATTTGGAGAAACCTTTCATACTTTGAGGGAGCATTTTCACTGGGAGAGTAAAGACTTATCAGAATCAAAAAAGAAGCTCAGGGATTTCCTTCTTCGCCCTCAGCACAGGCCTTTAGCCATTCCCCCTGTCTTAGACATTGTGGATGATGTGTTTTCGGAGTTTAGCTTGACCCCTGACTCCTTACCTCTGGCTGCCAGTAAGCCTGACAGATATTACAGGGTCCCTGACTCACATAAATTTTTATTTAGAAACCCTGCTGCTGATCCTGAAACTATTTCACAGGGTCCAAAGGGAGTTAAGGCCTCAACAGCAAAAAATCCTACCCCCTCTGACAGAGATTCAAGGGCACTGGACAGGTGGGGGAAAAAAGGTTTATACATCTGCAACCTTGGCAATCAGGGCCTTAAACTGTCAATGTCAATTTCATATGCTTAAGTACCAACAACATGTTATGGGATTGCTGAAACAGAAAATGATGTTGATTTCAGAATGTGCAAAAAATAAAGAATTGCAGGAATTATCGCATGCAGCTGAACAAGTTGGAAAGCATACTTTGCAATGTGGTTTTTGATTCCTTAGAGGCCTCCTGCAGGGCCGCAGTTACTGGATCTGTGATTAGGAGGCATACCTGGTTAAAGGAACAAAATTTGCCTGATCATGTTAAAGCTAAATTGCTAGATGCACCTTTACAGCATGATTCTCTCTTTGGTATTAAGACAGAAGAGGTTTTAAAGAAAATGGAAGGCAAAGCTAAGTCTATGCAAACTGTTAAAGACTTCTTACAAGTGCAGCCACCAAGATTCAGTAGACAGTGGCCTACAAAAAATTAGTCCTTTCCTGTTTCAGACAGAGCTCAAAGGGGCAAATCCAGATGCCCTAAGGGTTCCAGATACCAGGCACAAGATTCATACAGGTCAAAGCAATGGGGTGCTTTCACCTCCAAATCTGGAGGAGATAAAGCGCAAACCTACAGAAAAGAATCCCAATGACTTCCCTCTGCCTACACCAAGCACTTATCTTTTGGCAGCACCCACAGGGGGAAAATTAGCACTTTTTGCTGAAAATTGGCAGTTAATAACCAGGACAAGTGGGTACTAAACATCTTATCACAGGGATACATATTCCATTTCCACACTCTGCCAATGGCAAATGGTTGGCCAGATCTGCCAAAAAAATCAATGGGCAGAGGCACAGAAACAGGTTACGTCCCTCATGGATATGGGGGCCATTCAGACAGTACCAGAACAGGAAAAAGGACAAGGTTTTTACTCGACTGTTCTTGGTACCCAGAAAGGATAAGGCCTGGTGGCCAATACTGGATTTATCGATTTTAAACACATACCTGGACATTCCAAAATTCAAAATGCTGACTTTGCAGCAGCTTCTGCCCATGCTGGGCAAGAATGCTTGGCTGGTGACTTTAGACCTAAAAGAGGCATACCTGCATGTCCCAGTAAGACAATCGTGCAGAAGATACCTCAGATTCAAGCCTGGCTTAATGCATTACCAATTCTCTGCACTGCCCTTTGGCTTATCTACTGCGCCCAGGGTCTTTACAAAGTGCCTGGCACCAGTAATTGCATTTCACAGACAAAGAAGTATACAAATATATCCTTACTTAGACTACTGTCTCATTCAAGCAAAGAACAAGGACACACTTCTTTGACACCTGGCGTTTGTGAAAAGGCTTTTAACATGCCTAGGGCACACAATAAATGAAAAGAAATCACAACTGGTACCCTCTGAAAAGATAACATTCCTGCGTGCAAGCTTGAATACAACTGCCCAGATGGCTTACCTCACGCCAGACAAGCAAAGGCAACTGACTACTTCAAACTGATGGCACCAAAAACTCAGTCTTCTGCAAGACAAATTCTGCAGGCTCTGGGCTTCATGGCATCCTGCATCCTACTGATTCCATATGCAAGACTGCATATGAGGAAACTTCAATGGTACCTAAAATGTTTATGAAGTCAACATTCTCACAGTCTGGAAACAATGATTCCTCTCATTCCCTGCCTGCAACAGGAGTTTCTGTGGTGGGCAAAGGCATGTCACCAAAACATGGGACGGCCCTTCACTCTACCCCCTGCCAGCCAAACCTTAACAACAGACACATCAGATTATGCCTGGGGAGCCCACATGGCAGGAAGATGCATTCAGGGCATATGGACACCAAAACAAATGCATCTACATATCAACCAGAAAGAGATGCTAGCTGTTCAAAATGCCCTAACAGCCTTCAAGGACTTACTTAATTTAGGACAACTACTGATAAAGACGGACAACACCACAGTCATGTAGTATATAAACAAGCAAGTGGACACACACTCATACCCCCTTTGCAGATTAGCCATGGTACTGTGGGACACAGCTTTGACCTACCAAATACATCTTCAAGCTCAATTCCTGCCAGGAAAACAAAACAGTCTGGCAGACAATTTAAGCAGAAACCTTATGGATCCTCACGAGTGGAAACTAAATCCACATGTCTTCAGCATAACAGAGAAATGAGGGAGCCCAGACATAGATCTATTTGCCTCTCCTCAAAATTATCAATTGAAAAGACTCTGCACAAGGACTTATTACAGACAAGCATGGAAAGTGGACGCCCTATCCTTCAGATGGAAAAACCTATCAGTTTACGCCTTTCCTCCTCTGCCTCTTCTCCCCAAGGTCCTCCTAAAAGTCAGACAAGAAAAAACAGAGATGATACTAATTGCCCCGGACTGGCCCCACGAATACTGGTACCCAATCCTAAGGAACTTGTTTCAATACCCAGCTTGGACCTTGCCTCAAAGACCACAACTACTGTCCCAGCAAAACAATTAGATCCTGCACAATCAACTACAGACCCTGAACCTGGCAGCATGGCTGATCATGTAGTCATACAAACAACACCTCTCAGTAAAGCTGTGATGGATGTCATTTTGGAAGCCAGAAGGCCTAGTACTAGAAAATCTTATGCTGACAAATGGAAGAGATTCTGTGCTTGGAATCAAGCACAAGGAACTGATACAACAGAACCAAATATTCCTCAGATATTGCAATACTTAACTGAGATGCTTGACAAAGGCCTATCTTTCTCATCAATTAAAATCCATGCCTATGCCATTTCAGCTCATTACAATACAGAGCCACCAATCTTTTCTCATCCTTTACTAAAGCAGTATCTTAGAGGAGCCAAAAATTTAAGGCCTCCTAGAACATCACCATTGCCTGCATGGGACCTCAATTATGTGTTGGAAAAGCTCACCCTGCCTCCATTTGAACCAGCTGCTACCGCTGATATAAAGTTCTTATCCTGGAAAACAGCTCTGCTACTAGCAATTACTTCAGCAAGAAGAGTTTCAGACCTACAGGCCCTATTGGCTGTAGAGCCTTTTATCATATTTTACCCAGACAGGGTGTCTCTGAGGACAAATCCTACTTTTATGCCTAAGGTGGTTTCCAGTGTGGCTCTTAACCAAACAATTCATCTGCCAAACTTTTATCCAAATCCGCAGAACAAGGGGGAGAGAATTCTGCATTCCTTGGATGTACACAGACAACTATGATTCTACTTGAGCAGGACTAAAGCTCTAAGAAAAACAGAGCAATTACTAGTGACATATGCTGCGGGATCAGAAGGCAAGCCTATTTCAAAGCAGACAAGCCACTGCATCCGTTTCTATTTACACCATGGTAAACCTGTGCCCAAGGGCATTAGGTCTCATTCCACCAGAGCTGCAGCTACTTCAGCAGCCTTTCTCAGGCGAGTACCAACCAAAGACATTCTGGAGGCTGCTACTTGGAGTTCTGTTCACACCTTTACAAAACATTATCATTTGCCTCTCTACTCAAGTCCAGGGTAGGCTTTGCCACTGCAGTTCTGCAGCGCCTTATAGCCGCTCCTAATGCTGTTTAGCTCCAGCCTCCCAACCATAGCTTTGGGATTCTACCCAAATGTAATGACTGCAACAGTGACACACGAAGAACATAGTACAGTTGTGTACACTTACCATAAATGTAGATGTTCGAGTGTATTCACTGTTGCAGTCCAGGTTACCCTCCTGCCATCCCTGTTATTCTGGAATTATCTTTCCTTCTCTATCTCCTACAACCTATGTGGTGTATTTGCTTATTGATGAAGGTAAAGTTTATATTGATGCATGGATATATATATATATATATATATATATATATATATATATATTTGCTACCTTTTTGGGAGCACTTGACATTGGGGGCAAGAAAAACTAAAGAAAATGGCATCGGCTGCATGTTTTATACCCCTGACGACCTGACGTCATGGAAGGGGAGACAGCAACTGACGCAGGACCCAAGACTTTGGAATCCAGGCCGACTGAGGGCAACCTGCCAGCAGATTACCCAAATGTAATGACTGCAACAGTGAATACACTCGAACATCTATATTTATGGTAAGTGTACACAACTGTACTGTCTAGGGTGGCTAACCAAGCATTCTTAGAAAGCATAGGAAGAAGCTGCTGGAGGGTGAGCATTTTGAATTTTGGTATCACTAGGAAGGTGTTTAGAATTGATAGATTGAGAATTGGGTGCCAGGTGCCCTCTTTTCTGGGTACCAGGAAAAGCCTGGAATAGAAACCTTGGCCTATCTGGTCTGTAGGAACAGGCTGTATTGCCCTCATGGAGAGCAGGGAATGGATTTGTTTTTTGGCCTCTGCCCACTAGTTTGGAGGAAGATCTGAGAACCCTTTTGGTGTTGGCAGGGTGTGAAAATAAGATTTGTATCCCTGGGACACTATGTTGAGGACCCATCGGTCGTTAGTAGTAGAGGCCCAGTTTTTTGCATAGGAGGAGAGTTTTCCTCCTAGCGGCACAAGCAAGTGGGCAGAGGTGAGGGGTGGAGGTGTAAAATCATTGAGAGTTCTTTCCATAAGGAGGTGGCTTCACACTCCCTGTTTTTGAAGTGGAGGAACTCCATTGCTTAGATCTCTGCATTCCCTGTGACTGTTGTGTGGGGGGTCTGCTTCCCCTAGGTCTTGTCTGAGCTGGCTTGGGGGGGGCAGAAAGGACCAGTGCTTGGAGAGGCAGTGCCTACTGAACCTCGGAGGTTTGACCTGTAAGAAGTCTTTAACTGTCTGCATAGATTTAGCTTTTTCTTCCATCTTTAAGACCTCTTCTGCTTTGGTGCCAAATTGTCTTTGTTCAATGGTGCGTCCAGTAGATGTTCTTCGTGTTTCACTGTTGCAGTCATTACATTTGGGTAATCTGCTTGCAGGTTGCCCTCAGTCGGCCTGATTAACAAAGTCTTGGGTCCTGCGTCGGTTGCTGTCCCTTCTTCCATGACGTCAGGTCATCAAGGGTATAAAACATGCAGCCGACGCCATTACATCAGTCTTTCTTGCTGTGCAGTGCCGAAGCAAAAGCAGTTTGCAAGTGCCGGTCTGCCGACTCCTGAAATTTTCATTTTCGAGTTTCAGAACTGAAGTCTTCAACTAAAAGCTAAGTACCCTGTTGGGAAAACTTTTTCTTGCTCCTTCCTGATGTCAGTAAAAGTTAATAATTGCATTACTTGGAAAGCAAATACCTCATAAAGATTTTCATTCGTACTGTACTGCTTGCCTAGACCCTGACCACGACGTACCTTGTCGGTTTTGTGCTTTTTAATCAGCGCACTATCTGTCGTCGGTATATTTTTGCCTCTAAATATTTCGGTTCTCTGTTTAATTATCCAGAAATGTCATCGGTTAGCCATCCAACTACCAGAATTCTGAAAAAACGCAAAGATAAAGACAGAGACAGGCCGCCAATTTCCAAAACTGCCGACGATGCTTCTCCTAAGCCAGTCGCCAGTTCGCCGGTACTCAGTGAGGAGCTTTCGCAGCCCCTGATACCTGCTACTTCTGATTCGCAGACCTCTACTGAGACCCATTTGGAGTCCGGTATGCCACGAAATACTTCAACTATGGAACCCGTGGATGTCTCTACCTTGGATGGGTCCGGAGCCGCTGTGCAGGCACAAGCTTCTGAGGTGTATTCAGACCTACGGACTTGCATATTAAATTGACGCCTCCTTCTTTAATAAGGCCTAAATCTCTATCCATGTCTAAAAAAATGATGCCAAGGCCACATGCTGAGGCCTCTATGCCTAAACAAAAAGTTATAAAAATGGCTGAAGATCTAATAACTCTAATCAGGGGTAGTCAACCCCCACCCTCTAAGAGGCCTAGGGCTGAGCTTGATTATGAATCTTCTGATCAGGATTCTGTTTTTTCTGACTCTTCTGATGACCTGGATTTGTTGTCACCTACTTATGAGGATTCTGATGCAGAGGATTCTATTCCCTCTGCTTCCCCTCCTGAGGATTTTTCTTTTGGGGAAACCTTACATACTCTGAGGGAGCATTTTCACTGGGAAAGCCAGGAATTTTTTGATTCAAAAAAAGGCTTAGGGATTTCCTTCTCCTACCTCAGCATAGGCCTTTGGCTATTCCTCCTGTGCTAGATATTGTTGATGACGCTTTCTCGGAATACAGTTTGGCCCCTGATTCCCTGCATCCTGCTCCCAGTAAACCAAACAGATACTACAGGGTCCCTGAGTCTAATAAGTTCCTTTTCAAAAATTCTATTGCAGGTCCACAGACTATTTCACAGGGGTCCAAGGGCATTAAGGCTTCTACTGCTAAAAATCCTACTCCTTCTGATTGAGACTCCAGGACGCTGGATAGATGGGTTAAAAAGGTTTATACTTCAGCAACCTTGGCAATTAGAGTTTTAAACTGCCAATTTCACATGTTAAAATATCAACAACATGTTATTGGACTTATTAAATAGAAAATGATGCTGATTCCTGACTGTGTGGAAAATTAAGACTTACAGGATTTAATGCATTCTGCTGAACAAGTTGGAAAATATACTTTGCAATGTGGTTTTGATTCTTTAGAGGCCTCTTGCAGGGCTGCTGTTACTGGGTCTGTGCTTAGAAGGCATGCTTGGCTTAAAGAGCAATCTTTGCCTGATCATATTAAAACTAAATTGTTGGATGCTCCTTTAAATCAGGACCACCTGTTTGGCAACAAAGCTGAAGAAGTTCTTAAAAAGATGGAAGATAAAGCTAAATCTATGCAAACTGTTAAAGATTTTTTACAAGTTCAGCCTCCTAGATTTAGTAGACACTGGCCTTCTAAGAATTGGTCCTTTCCAGCCCCTTCCAGGTCTTCTCAAGCCAAACCCAGACACAGCAAAAACCCCAGGTTTCAGTCCCAGGGGACACACAGAACTAAGCAGTGGGGGGCCTCCACTTCCAAATCTGGGAATAATAAGACTCCCCCCTATGGTAAACTGTCTCAGTGACTTCCTTTTTAAAATTTCCAAGCACTTATCAACTGACTGCCCCTTTGGGGGGAAAGATTGCTCTTCATGCAAAGAATTGGGAACTCATCACCCAGGACAAATGGGTTTTAAATATAGTGTCCCAGGGATACAGATTTCACTTCCACATGTTGCCAACACCAAGCGAGTGGCTGAACCTACCCCCAAATCAGTGGACAGAGGCCCAAAAACAAGTACTTTCTCTCTTAAGCATGGGGGCTATTCAGATGGTATCAGAAGAGGAAAAGGGACAAGGTTTCTACTCGAGACTTTTCCTGGTACCCAGAAAAGACAATTCATGGTGTCCTATCCTGGACCTGTCTACTCTAAACACCTTTCTGGAGATTCCAAAATTCAAGATGCTGACTCTTCACCAATTATTTCCTGCAAAGATGCCTGGTTGGCAACACTAGATCTAAAAGAAGCATACCAGCCCATCCCAATCAGGGAATCTTGCAGAAAATACCTACGCTTCAAAGCAGGCTACACGCACTGTCAGTTCTTTGCACTGCCCTTTGGCTTATCTACTGAGCCCAGGGTTTTCACAAAGTGCCTAGCTCCAGTGATTGCATTTTACAGGCAAAGAAGTATTCAAATGTACCCATGTCTGGACGATTGTCTAATTCAGGCAGAAAGCCAGGACATACTTTTGAATCGACTGGCATTTGTAAAAAGGGTTCTAACTTGTCTGGGGTACTCCATAAACGAAAAGAAATCACAACTGGTACCCTGTCAACAAATTACATTCCTGGGAGCAAGCTTAAATACAACTTCCCAGATGGCTTACCTCACGCCAGAAAAGCAAACTCATTTGACAACCTACTTCAAACAAGTGGCCACAAAAATCCTGCTATCTACAAGACAAATACGGCAAGCCTTGGGGTTCATGGCCTCCTGCATTCTAATTCCATATGCAAGACAGCATATGAGGAAACTACAGTAGTATCTAATAAGCCTATGGAGTCAACATTCTCACAGCCTAGAAACAATGATTCCTATCATATCTTGCCTATGCCTTGAGTTCCTTTGGTGGGCAGAGGCCTGCCACCAAAACAAGGGACTACCTTTCACACTACCCCCTGCCGCCCAAACCCTAACAACAGATGCATCAGACTATGCATGGGGGGGGGCTCACCTGGCAGGGAAGTGCATTCAGGGCAAATGGAACCCAAGTCAAATGCACCTGCATATCAATCAGAATGAAATGTTAGCTGTACAGAATGCTCTGGCAGCCTTCAAGGACTACATTCTTCCAGGTCAACTAATGGTAAAGACAGACACCACCACGGTTATGTGGTACATAAACAAGCAGAGGGGTACACATTCTTACCCCCTCTGCAGACTAGCCATGGCATTGTGGAACACAGCCTTGAGCTACCAAGTGCACCTACAAGCTCAATTCCTGCCAGGAAAGTTAGATACACTGACAGATGGACTAAGCAGAAACCTTTATGGACCCACACGAGTGGAAACTGGAACCAAGGATTTTCAGCATGTTGACAAGCGAATGGGGGAAGCCCAGATATAGACCTGTTTGCCTCCCCCCAGAACTACCAATTGGGCAAATTTTGCATAAGGACTACCCACAAACAAGCCTGGAAAGTGGATGCTCTGTCCTTCAGGCTGTAAAAACCTATCAGTCTATGCCTTCCCCCCACTGCCTCTGCTCTCCAACGTACTACTAAAAGTCAAACAGGACAAACAAGGATGATTTTGATTGCTCCAGACTGGCCACACCAACACTGGTACCCCCCCCCCCCCCTGCGCAGTGTATCACAGTTATCTCCATGGCACCTGCCTCAGACTCCTTCCCTGCTGTCTCAGCAGGAGAACCAGATTGTGCACCCTCAGCTTCCAATACTGAACCTTGCTGCCTGGCTAATTACTTAAATTCTAACTTACCATCCCTCAGCAAACTGTGATGGATGTCATCTTAGAGGCAAGGAGGCCTAGTACTAGAAAATCTTATGCTGAAAAATGGAAAAGATTCTGTGCCTGGAACCAATCTCAAGGGATGAGCACAGCAGCGCCCAATTTACCTCAGATTTTACAATACGTAACTGAGATGCTTCACAAGGGCCTGTCTTTTTCCTCCATTAAAATCCACACCTCAACCATTTCAGCTCATTATAACACAGAACCTCCCCTCTTCTCTCATCCACTGCTCAAGCAGTACCTCAGAGGGGCCAAAAATATGAGACCACCCAGGAGAGCTCCAACCCCAGCCTGGGACCTTAACTTTGTATTGGAGAAACTCACCCTCCCTCCTTTCGAGCCAGCTGCTGCTGCAGACTTAAAATTTATTTCTTGGAAAACAGCTTTCCTTTTAGCAATCACTTCAGCTGGAATGGTATCTGAATTACAGGCCCTTATGGCAGTGTGCCTTTCATCATCTTTCATGCGGACAGGTTATCACTCAGGACCAATCCATCCTTCATGCCCAAGGTGGTATCCAGTGTGGCTCTAAATCAGTCCATTCATTTGCCAGCCTTCTTTCCCAATCCACAGAACAAAGGGGAACAGATTTTGCATTCCTTGGATGTGCACAGACAACTTAGATTCTACTTGCACAGGACTAAACCTCAAAGAAAATCTGAACAACTGCTGGTAGCATTTGCTGCAGGGGCAGAGGGGAAGGCTATTTCAAAACAAACCATTTCTAAATGGATAAGCCATTGCATTCATTTCTACTACAAACACCATAGAAAACCTATCCCCCAGGGGATCAGACCCCACTCCACCAGGGCTGCATTACCATTTGCCAATTTTCTCTAAGTTCAGAGATGGGTTTGCCACTGCAATCTTGCAGGGCCTTATAGCTGCTCCTAATGCTATCTAAACCCCTCCTCCCAACCATAGCTTTGGGAATCTACCCAAATGTAGTGACTGCAACAGTGAAACACAAAGAACATAGTACAGTTGCGTACACTTACCATAAATGTAGATGTTCGAGTGTATTCACTGTTGCAGTCCTCGTTACCCTCCCTCTTTCCCCCTAACTTCTTTTGGCTATACCTCTACTTTCCTTTACTATGCTTAAAAGCCTTTTTGTTGTATTTGCTTTTTTGTTGGAGGTATACCTTTGTGTTTTTATGTTTAATTGTTCCCCTTTAGGGGGACCCGACATCTGGGCCAAGAAAAACTGATGTAATGGTGTTGGCTACATATTTTTTTAACCCTGACGACCTGACGTCATGGAAGAAGGGACAGCAACCGACGCGGGACCCAAGACTTTGTCAATCAGGCTGACTGAGGGCAACCTGCAAGCAGATTACCCAAATGTAATGACTGCAGCAGTGAATACACTCAAACATCTATCTACATTTATGGTAAGTGTACACAACTGTACTTTTTGATTTGACATGGTCTGGCAAGGTCTGTTCCTTAACCCAAGCATGC
The DNA here is from genome assembly GCF_019279795.1 of Protopterus annectens. Taxonomy (NCBI): domain Eukaryota; kingdom Metazoa; phylum Chordata; order Ceratodontiformes; family Protopteridae; genus Protopterus; species Protopterus annectens. The sequence continues at coordinate 889,932,003 of NC_056730.1, read as the reverse complement.
CTTCTAAGTACAGAACCTGTGACTGCTGCCCTGCAAGATGCTTCTGGGGCGTCAAAGCCACATTGAAAGGTGTGTTTAGTAACTTGGCTTGCAGAATGCAAAAGCTCTTGTAATTCTTTATTTTCCTGCACAAGCAAGAAAGGTACATATTTTTTGTTTGAGGAGTTCTATGGTATGTGGAGGTATTTCAGCACATGGAACTGATAATTTAGTGATCTAATGGTAAGAGATGCAGAGGTGTATATTTTTTTACCCCATCTGTGTAAAGCTCTAAAATACCTGTCTGAAGTGGTGGGATTCTTAGCTGTGGTTGCTGTTATTCCTTTATGTCCTTGGGAAATGACCTCTGGGTCAACAGTAGGGTTTTTGAAAAGAAATTTGTGAGAGTCAGTGACTCTGTAATACCTGTCAGGTTTCCTGGGAGCAGGAGGAAAGGTGTCAGGAGTCAAACTGGATTCCATAAAGACATCATCCACAACATCCAAGACAGGAGGAATGGCTAAATGTCTGTGCTGTGATAAATCTAAGAATTCCCTGAGTCTCTTTTTGCACTGAGGATTCTTGGGTGGTCTTGTCATAGAAAAGCCCACAACTTGTCCAATTTCCAGACTCTCTGCATCATTCCTAGCCAAAGGATGTGTGAAGACTGATATCTGGACATCAGGATATGAGGGGCATCCATCAGCACCATATTCAGATGTCCTGTCTGAAATCACTTTTGCATTATTTCTGACATATGGTTTTGGGATCACTGATGTCCAGAAAGGATACCAAGCCTTTACATTCCCAAGGGTGTATGTCTGCAACCTTAGTTCGTATGCTTTGGGGTATGTAGACGGATGCATGATTGCGGATCCCCAGAGTATCTCACCGACAGCCTGAATGCAGACCGTGCATCTGTTGGACTGATCACCATTTGGTCGTTGGTACTTTTGCTTTATTTGTTTATCAGATGAGTGCCCTGATGTTCATCGTGTTTCACTGTTGCAGTCATAACTGTAGGGTGCTCCTGCCGGCAGGCAGCCCGAGGTCGGCCAGAATCCCAAAGTCTGGGTCCGGCGTCGGCTGTACAGGCCAGTACCCTGATGTCAGTACGCTCTGGTACATAGCCCTCAGCCGACGCCATCTTCTCCAGTCTTTCTTGCCGTGCGGTGGAAAGCAGCTCACAAGTCGTTGGTTGGCGATTTTCGTACAGCGTTTTTTGGTGTTGTCGGTCTGAAGTTCTTACTTCTCTTCTCAAAGCTAAGTACCCCGTTGGGGAATCTTTTTCTTGTTCCTCCGATGTCAGAAAAAGTTAATAATTGTATTACGTGTGGGAAACAAATACCTCATAAAGATTTCCACTCTTACTGTCTACCTTGCTTAGGCCCTGACCACGACGTTTCTTGTTGTCGGTTCTGTGCCAGGTTTAATTCTCGTACTATCAAACGCAGGTACGACTGGGCTTTGAATTATTTTGGCAGACGCTTCAATTACAGAATGTCGTCGGACACTACCGGAATTCAAAAGAAGCACAAAGACAAGGACAGGCCTCCGAGGTCCAAACAGGATTCGTTGCAGCTGGAGCCGGCGTCCGGTTCGGCTGTCGTCAGTGAGGTGCTTTTGCAGCCCCTGTCGTCCGCCACTTCTGAACCGATGGCCGATACGGGCTCCCATGGGGAGCCATCAAGGCCTTCTATTTTATCTGCTGCAGGACCTTCGGACGTTGCTCCCTCGGATGGGTCCGGAACCGCTGTGCAGGTACCGGCTTCTGAGGGGGTATTCAGGCCTACTCACATCACTATTTCAAAGGCAAAGGCAAAGACTCCTGTTAAGTCTAAAGCTCCTGCTCAAGCTTCTTCTGAATCTACTCCCAGGACACAGAAGCAATTGTTAAGGATGGCTGAAGATTTGCTTTCTATGATTAGGGGTTCTCACCCCCCCCCCCTGAGAAAAGGCCTCAACAGGATGTTCCTATGGATTCCTCTGACCAGGCTTCTATATCTTCTGTCTCTTCCTCTGATCAGGAATATTCTTTTTCTCCTTATGATGATTCGGATGCTGAGGACTCCTTGCCCTCTGCCTCTCCGCCTGAAGATTTTTTTTTTGGGGAAACCTTACATGAGATGAGGGAACATTTTCATTGGGAAGGTCAGGATTATTCTGCTTCCAAGAAGAGGCTTAGAGAATTTCTTCTTCTTCCTCAACATAGGCCTTTAGCTATCCCTCCTGTTCTTGACATTGTGGATGATGCCTTTTCCGAGGCTAATTTGAATCCTGATTCCATGCCTCCTGCTCCCTCTAAGCCTGATAGGTTTTATAGGGTTCCTGAGTCTCATTTGTTCTTATTTAAGAATCCTTCTGCGGATCCTGAAACTATCTCTCAGGGTTCTAAGGCTGCTAAAGTTGCTTCTTCTAAGAATCCTATTCCCTCTGAGAAGGATTCTCGTGCCTTAGACAGGTGGGGCAAAAAGGTATACACTTCTGCTACCCTTTCTGTTAGGGCTTTAAATTGCCAATTTCATATGTTTAAGTATCAGCAATTTCTTTTGTCTGTTTTAAAGCAAAAGCTTGCTCCCTTCCTGCATGTGCTGAAGATAAGGAACTACAGGATGTCTTGCATGCAACTGAACAACTGAACAAATATAGCTTGCATTGTGGTTTTGATGCTTTGGATGCTTCTTGCAGGGCCGCAGCCTCTGGTACTGTTATCAGGAGACATGCTTGGCTTCGTGAACAAAGTTTACCTGAACAGGTTAAGGCTAAATTGTTAGATGCCCCTGTTCAGCATGATGTTCTTTTTGGATCCAAGGCTGAGGAGGTTATTAAAAAGATGGAAGAAAAGGCAAAATCTATGCAAACTGTGAAAGATTTCTTGCAAGTTCAGCCTCCTAGATTTTCCAGGAATTGGCCCTCCAAAAATTGGTCCTTTCCCACGTCTGACAGGCCTCAAAGGGGAAGATATAGACGCTCCAGAGGTCGTGGCCAAGCTCAGGCCTCCTACAGATCGAGACAATGGACTGCTTCTTCAGCTAGAAGGGGAGAAGACAGATCCCAATCTCAAAGAAAGCAAACTCAATGACTCTCTAGGTTGGGCTACAGGACCTCTTTACCTGGATGCCCCTCTGAGAGGAAAACTTTCTCTTTTTTACAGAAATTGGACTCATATTACCCAGGACAAATGGGTATTGGACGTGATTTTAAAAGGCTACAACTTCCACTTTCATACCTTGCCAAGAGCTTTCGGTTGGCCAGATCTGCCAAAACATCAATGGTCAGAGGCCTTAAATCAAGTGGATGCTCTTCTGGCCATGAGAGCCATAGAGCCTGTTCCACTCTCAGAGATGGGAAAATGGTTTTATTCGGGACTGTTTCTGCTTCCGAGAAAACAAAGCTCATGGAGACCTATTCTGGACCTTTCTGTGTTAAACACCTTTTTGGAAATTCCAAAATTCAAGATGCTTACTCTGCAGCAGCTGATTACAATGCTCTCTCAGGACGCCTGGATGGTGACATTGGACCTAAAGGAAGCTTATTTACACATTCCCATCAGGCAGGAATGCAGGAAATTCCTCAGGTTCAAGGCAGGTTCGAGACACTATCAATTCTCTGTACTGCCCTTTGGTTTATCTACTGCGCCCAGAGTCTTTACCAAGTGCCTGGCACCAGTAGTGGCTTATTGCAGACTCCAGGGAATTCAGATTTACCCTTATTTGGACGACTGCCTTATTCAGGCAGACAGCAAGGATCTGTTACTTCAACATCTGGATTTTGTTCAACGTCTTCTCCTCCTGTTGGGATTTTCAGTGAACACAAAAAAGTCACATCTGATCCCTTCTCAACAAATGGTATTCCTGGGAGCCCTTTTAAACACAACCTTACAGAGGGCCTTCCTCACTACAGAAAAACAAATACAGCTGGCTTCAATTTTCAAGACTTTGGCAACTCTACCTCAGCTCACTGCAAGGAAATTCCTGCAGGCTCTGGGCTACATGGCTTCCTGCATTCTGTTGATTCCAAATGCAAGGCTTCATATGAGAAAGCTTCAATGGTATCTGAAAAGTGTGTGGTCGCAGCATTACCACGATCTGGACACTCTAATTCCTCTGATCCCCTGCCTCCAAAAGGAGTTCCTTTGGTGGTCCAGGGTGTGTGCTTTAAACGAAGGAAAGCCTTTCCGTCTTCTTCAACCTTCTCAAATCATAACCACGGACGCCTCGGATTATGCTTGGGGAGCACATTTTCTAGGCAATTGCCAGCAGGGAACCTGGACAAAGGATCATCTTCACTGGCACATCAATCTGAAAGAAATGTTGGCAGTGCAAAATGCTCTTCTAGCCTTCAAGCACCTTTTGCATCCAGGGCCTCTTTTGATTTGCACAGACAACACCACAGTCATGTGGTACATAAACAAGCAGGGGGGCTCTCATTCGTACCCCCTTTGCAGACTAGCTATGGCTTTATGGGACACAGCTCTAAATCTGAATCTACATCTCCAGGCCCAATTCATACCAGGAGAACAGTATCTCTTAGCAGACAGCCTGAGCAGGAACATTGTGGATCCTCACGAATGGATGCTAGACACCAACTTATTCAACAGGATTACTGCAGTTTGGGGATGCCCCCAGATAGATCTGTTTGCATCCCATCTCAATCATCAGCTGCCTCACTTTTGCACCAGGTCATTCCATAAAACAGCTTGGAAAGTGGATGCCCTGTCCTTCAGTTGGAAAAACCTTTTGGGTTATGCCTTCCCTCCTCTTCCTCTACTTCCTCGGGTATTACTAAAGATAAAACAGGACAAGCCCATGTTCCTCATCTTGATTGCTCCGAATTGGCCTCGACAGTTTTGGTATCCAACTTTAAGGCACCTGTTCTTGGAGCCTCCTTGGATTCTCCCTCTGAACCCTTCTCTTCTGTCCCAGCATCAGGGTCAGTTGCTACATTCCACTCTCAAGACCCTTTGCCTGGCAGCTTGGCTCTTCAAAGGAATTTGATTTCTTCTAGTTTTCCCAAACAAGTTTTGGATGTTCTTTTGGAAGCTAGACGGCCTAGCACTAGGAAATCCTATGCCTCTAAATGGAATAGATTTTGCATTTGGATGCAGGGCCGAGGTTTGGACCCTCTGGTACCTGATCTCTCTTCTATTTTGCTTTACCTTTCGGATCTTTTGTCTGATGGACTGTCTTTTTCTTCCATTAAGATTCATGCTTCTGCTATTTCTGCTCATTTCAGTACTGATCCCCCTGTTTTTTCTCATCCTTTGGTGAGACAGTTCTTGAGAGGGGCTAAGAATTTAAGGCCTCCCAGGACCCCTCCTGTTCCTGCTTGGGATCTTAATTATGTTTTAGAAAAACTTACTTTGCCTCCTTTTGAGGCTGCTGCTTCTTCAGATATTAAGTTTTTATCTTGGAAGACAGTTCTTTTGTTAGCTTTGACTTCTGCCAGAAGGGTCTCAGAGTTGCAAGCTCTCGTGGCTGTGGAACCATTCCTTATTTTCCACCAGGACAGAGTATCCTTGAGGACCAATCCTACTTTCATGCCTAAGGTGATTTCGAAAGTGGCTTTAAATCAAACTATTCACCTTCCTACCTTCTTTCCTAATCCTCAGAATAAAGGGGAAAGGATTTTGCATTCCTTGGACGTGCACAGACAGTTACGATTTTATTTGGACAAGACTAAAGAGTTCAGAAAATCTAACCAATTGTTTGTTTCTTTTGCCTCCAGTTCTCTTGGTAAGGCTATTTCCAAACAAACTATTTCCAAATGGATTTCTTATGGAATAAGATTTTGTTACACTCATCATGGGAAACAGTTTCCAGGTACTGTGAGAAGTCATTCTACTAGAGCAGCTGCTACTTCTACAGCTTTTCTCAGGGGAGTTCCTACCAAGGATATTTTGGAAGCTGCCACTTGGAGTTCTGTGCATACTTTTTCCAAGCATTACAATCTCCCTTTGTATTCTAAGACCAGGGCAGGCTTTGCCTCTGCTGTTTTGCAGGGTCTTCTTGCTGCCCCTTCTTCTGTCTAAACCTCCCCCCTTTTTCCACTGCTTTGGGATTCCACCCTACAGTTATGACTGCAACAGTGAAACACGATGAACATAGTGCAGTTGTGTACACCTACCATAAATGTAGATGTTCGAGTGTCTTCACTGTTGCAGTCGGTGTTTCCCTCCCTCCTATCCCCTCTTTTTCTCTCCTTTGTGGTGTATTTGTGTTTCCTTGGTGGATTCATTTTGTTTTGATTTATTGGGGGACTTCTGACATCTAGGGCAAGAAAGGCTGGAGAAGATGGCGTCGGCTGAGGGCTATGTACCAGAGCGTACTGACGTCAGGGTACTGGCCTGTACAGCCAACGCCGGACCCAGACTTTGGGATTCTGGCCGACCTCGGGCTGCCTGCCGGCAGGAGCACCCTACAGTTATGACTGCAACAGTGAAGACACTCGAACATCTACATTTATGGTAGGTGTACACAACTCTACTTTGTGAAAACTTCCTTTTTATTTACACTTTTTTGTCAGTGTCAGCTAGGAGGGGAAGTGTGAGTGCAGTAGGCAGGTTCTGTACAAGGACTTGCATACCAATTGTCTGTTTTGTCTAGGCCCAGAACACAATCACATATCTTACTCGGTCTGTCAGTCATTTATTCCCAAAACTCTTAGGTCGGGACTTTTCTCTATCAAAACCTTTCTAAACACTCCGTCTCTTAAATGCTTGGCCCAGTCCAAGATGGCCAAATCTGCACTCTTGGACATCGCTGTTCCACAGAAGAAAAAGCTAAAGAGGCCCAGAGCAGATCTGCAGTCCAAAGTATCAGACTCAGACATACCCTCTGAGGTTTCAAAACCTACAGTATGCCAGGTTACCTGTCAGGTGCCTATTACTGAGGCCCTGTTGGAGGCCAGTATGGCCCCTGAGACCTTGCAGGTTGCTGATACATCTGATGAACCTTGACTCATCATTTCTGAGGGACCTTACAGTGTCCCTCAAATTTTTGTCAGGGAAGAGATCCCAGGCATTTTACTAGAAGTTAGACAGGGTTCTAAATCTCTGCATCTCATTCAGGTGGATGTCACACCCAAAAAGAAAAAAAACAGAAAACTAGGCATGTGGCCTCTCCCTCAGCAGATAGGGAAAAGGAGTTGATAGATTTCTCTGAAGGTTTAGTCAAAGCTATTAAGTCTTTGAAACCTTCCTCCTTTGGGTCTGTACAGCTGCAGGCTACTCCTCAAAAACCTGCCTTGGTTTCCTCTTCTGAAGAAAAACAAGAGTAAGATTCTGACCATTGTCTAGAGTATTCCTCTCAGCTGCATTCTCCTGGACAAATTTCTTCTGATGAAGAGGGTGCTGTCACCAGATTCACCTATTGAGGAAGCTTCCTTTGTGACCACTATCCAGAACATAATGAAACATTTCTGAATGGCAATCCAATCAGAACTCTGATGTTCAGAAGTTGTATTTTAGCCTCTTGCAAATGGGTACTCCTGTCCTTGAGGCTTTCCAGGACACCTTCCAGTCCACCTCTTCTGCATCTGATTCCCAACCACTGTCTCCTAAAAGACCAGACATGTTTTATAAGGTGCCTGATGACCTAAAATACTTATACAAGAATACTGTGACAGATCCCTCTGCAATATCTCTCTCTTCAGATAAGCCCTCTAAGCTTCTCTCCAGTGCTAATGCCTTACCTACAGGCAAAGATACTAGGGCTATAGATAGATGGGGAAACAAGGTTTACACTTCTGCTACCCGTGCTTTTAGGGCAATTTGCTCGACTCAAATAACAAAGTACTTAAGCTCTGTCCTGCACTTAAAGTTATGCTGGACCCACCTACAGGAGAGTCAAAGCAACATGCAGAGCCTACTATCCCAGGCCACTCAAATAGCCAGACACACCATTAAGTGCAGTTATGATGCTGTAGATGCTTCTTCTAGGGCAGCTGCCACTGGATCTGTCATTTGTAGATATGCACGGCTTCACATGGACAAAAACTTACTGTTTGGTCCTCAGGCTGCCAGTCTGTTCAAAACCTTCCAAGACCAGGGTAAAACTATGAAAGATTGCAGATAGATTCTACTCACCTGAGTCATAGATACCATAGGAACTACCCATCTAAATATACCTCCTTCATTAAAAGAGATCCTAGGACATCTCAGAAACAAAGAAAAACTTTAGGAAAAGGTACTCTAACAGTAACCTCCAGTGGGGAAGCCTCCCTTTGGAAGCAAAATCCTATGACTACCTTTGCAGCACCCCTCCCCTTGCCATCAGCCCCATTACTCTTTCCCAAAGACTGTCACTCTCCCTGACAAAGTGGGAAGCTATTACCACAGACAGGTTCATAGGTAGGTACTCGGCTATTGGCCCTAGGGCCTATATAAGCCTAGCCAAAAAAGGTACCCTGGTTTTCGCCACCCAAGAAAATTATTTCCCTGTGCCCCTGTTGAGCACAGCCACAGAAGTGATCCCCAGGGTGAAGTTCCTATCTCCCATCCAATCATCAAGATTTTTCTTGAAGAGTGCTAATGAGGATCTTTGTTTGATGTAGCTAGGTAGTTTGTTCCAGAGTATGGGAAGTCTGTGGGATAGGAATCTATCCCTTCAGCATGTTCTTTTTATTGTGGTGACAAGGTTTAGGTCCCTAGAGCATGTAGCTCATAGGGATTGGGATTTCTTTACATGGAGCATGTCCAACAGCTCTGGATTTGACATAGCTTTGTATTTTAGGCAGAGCTCGCCTCTGAGTAGGCGATATGTGACTGAGTAAAGCTGGAGCTTTTTGAGATGGTCTGCGTAGGGCATCTGATTGAGGCCAGTATTCCTCTTTGTGAGGTGTTTCTGCGGCCTTTCCAGTTGTTGTAGATGTCTTGTGAGGTACATACCAAAAGGGGCATTGTACTGTATAATGGGTCTAATGAGTGATGAGTAGAGGGGAACAATGACCTCTTTTTTTCCTGGATAAGAAACCTTTTGTGATGAGGTGTGCCACATAGAAGGATGTCCTTCAAGGATGCATCTGCAGTCATAACATATGGGTTGTCCTGCCTCAGACAGCCCTTCGGTTGGCCGGATTCCAAAGTCTGGGTCTGGCCTCGGCTGATGTCGCACTTTCCCCGACGTCAGAGCGTCTGGGGTATAAAAGCATCAGCCGACGCCATTTTCCTCAGTCTTTCTTGCCGCGCGGTGCCCGAAGCAGAAGCTGCTCGCAAGTGCCGGTCGGTCAGATCCAGAGATTTCAGATACCGAAGACTTCGAAAAAAGCTAAGTACCCCGTTGGGGACTCTTTCTTGCCTCAGCCGATGTCAGACAAAGTAAATAATTGTTTAACTTGTGGGAAACAAATACCTCATAAGGATTTCCATTCTTACTGCCTTCCTTGCTTAGGCCCAGACCACGACGTATCAGCTTGTTTAGCCTGTGCCTGCTTCAACCGACGAACTCTTAGACGTCGGTCGGAGTTCGCAGAGGAATTTTTTGGAGCCGCTTTTGCTTATAAAATGCCGTCGGAGACTCCAACTTCGCATATGGTCAAAAAACGCAAAGAAAAAGACCGACACTCACGGCCCGCGGTTTCGGCTGAAACCACAGCTAGGCCTACCACGAGTGTCTCGGTTTCGGCCGAAACCGAGTCCACGGCGATTCCTACTTCCGAAACCATACTTCCGACCACCGAGGCCAGAGAGGCCCCGGCTGAGTCGGCTTCAGAACTCCCTACCGAAGCTAGTGTTCAGGAATTGTCCGACACCATACCTTTGGACATTTCTACCCCTGCACGTGGGGCAGCTAGGCCCCCAGCTTCTATGTCTATTAAGGCCTTCTCCAGGGCTAAAGCTGCCAAACTTTCAAAAGCTTTGCATGCCAAATCTACATCCCAGAGGCCTTCCTCTAGTTCACAGATCCTCAGCCTTGCTGAGGACCTTATCTCCTTAATTAGGGGTTCACAACCTCACCCAGACAGGGACTCTCAACCTCCTCCAAACAAAAGGTCCAGGACTGACCCCTCTGAACCTCACTCCTCAGATTACTCCACGGATGGATCTGATTTGTCAGACCACCAGGAAGGGGCTTACTCGCCTTATGAGGATTCAGATGCAGAGGAATCTATCCCTTCGGCCTCCCCTCCTGAAGAATTTTCCTTTGGGGAGACTTTACACTCCATGAGAGAGCACTTTCAATGGCAAGGTCAGGATTTCTCTGATTCTAGAAAAAGATTAAGGACCTTTTTGCATTTGCCTCAGCATAGGCCCTTAGCTATACCTCCTGTTCTAAATGTAATTGATGATGTGTATAATGATGTCAGTGCAGCCCCTGATTCTCTTCCTCTGGCCCCTGACAAACCTGACAGATATTACAGGGTCCCGAATTCTCATTTCCATCTGTATAAAGCCCATGCTGCAGACCCAGAAACTATTTCTCAGGGTCCTAAAGGGGTTGCAGCCGCTACTGCCAAAAATCCCCTTCCCTCTGAAAGAGAGTCTAGAGCTTTAGAGAGATGGGGAAAAAAGGTTTATACATCTGCAACTCTTTCTGCCAGGGCATTAAACTGTCAATTCCATATGATACAGTACCAAGAGTTTTTGTTAGATGAACTGAATAAGAAACTTTCTTCTCCTGAACCTTTAGACCGTAAATCCCTTCAGGATTTGGTACATAACTCACAACAGGTTAGTAATCATTTTTTAAAATGTGGCTATGATGCACTGGAGGCTTCATTTAGATCAGCTATGACTGGGGCAGTTATTCGTAGGCATGCCTGGCTGAAGGAGCAATCTTTGCCAGACCATGTCAAAGCTAAACTCCTCGATGCTCCAATGGAGAAACAAAATTTATTTGGCTCCCCTGCACAGGAGATTCTAAAAAAGGTTGAAGAAAAAGCAAAATCTGTGTAAACAGTTAAAGATTTCCTGCAAGTTCAACCACCAAGGTTCAGCAGAAACTGGCCTACAAAGAATTGGTCCTTTCCAGACTCATCCAGAGCACAGAGAGGCAGGAACAGGCACCCTAGAGGCAGAGGTCAATTGAAGGGCCCCTACAGAGGCCGTCAGTGGCAGCCTGCCAACCAGAGGAGTAGTGCAACAGCTGCAACTACAACCACTACTACAGGACAGACCCAATGACTTGACTCTGATTCCGCCTACCAGGGATAAACTGGAAGCACCCTTGGGCGGAAAGCTGGCTTTATTCTCAAAAAACTGGCATTGCATTACAAAGGATACATGGACATTGCAAATAATAGACAAAGGATACAGGTTTCACTTCCACACTTTGCCAAAAAGAAGCAGAATGCCAAACCTTCCACCAAACCAGAAGGCAGAGGCTTTAAGACAAATCAGCAATTTACTTCAGATGAAAGCTATAGAAAGGGTACCATGTACAGAACAAGGCCAAGGATTTTACTCCAGACTATTCCTTGTACCAAGAAAAGAAAACCAATGGAGGCCTATTCTCGACCTGTCCGCACTGAACACTTATCTCATTGTGCCAAAATTCAAAATGCTGACCCTACAGCAACTTCTTCCCATGTTGGGCAAGGAGTCTTGGCTGGTGACTCTAGATCTCAAGGAGGCATACCTGCACGTCCCTATCTGACCAGATTGCAGAAGACACCACAGATTTCTTGCAGGATCAGAGCATTATCAATTCTCAGCATTGCCTTTTGGCTTATCTACTACGCCCAGAGTATTCACGAAATGCCTGGCATCAGTAATTGCACACTGCAGACTTCAGGGAATTCAAATTTACCCATACCTGGACGACTGCCTAATACAAGCGGACAACAAGAAAAAATTGTTAAAGGACCTGGCCTATGCCATACACCTGCTACAGACCTTGGGATACACAGTCAACATCCAAAAGTCAAGACTAGTACCATCCCAAAGGATAACCTTTTTGGGTGCAGATCTGGACACAATCACCCATGTGGCTTTTCTCACAGAAGAAAAACAAAAGCAACTTCCAGATTACTTCATGATTCTGACAAGACAAACTCAGCTTACTGCAAGGAAAGTCCTGCAGGCCCTGGGTTACATGGCATCCTGCATAATTTTAATCCCACATGCCAGGCTGCATATGAGGAAATTACAATGGTACCTAAGGAGTGTATGGTCTCAACACAGTCACAGTCTATAAACCATGATACCAATCATTCCATGCCTTCAAAAGGAATTCCTGTGGTGGGCTCCGGCCTGCCAGTCCAACAGAGGGTTGCCTTTCAACAAACCAAAAACAAGGCAGACCATCACCACGGACGCCTCAGACCGAGGATGGGGAGCACACATGGAGGACAAATGTATCCAAGGCCTATGGCCTCCAGGGCAGCTAAGGATGCACATAAACCAAAAGGAAATGCTGGCAGTGAGGCATGCAATCGAGGCATTCAGACCCTTCCTCCAACAAGGACATCTGTTAATAAGGACAGACAACACCACGGTCATGTGGTACATAAACAAACTGGGAGGCACACATTCCTACCCTCTATGCCGGATGGCTATGAATCTGTGGAATCTATGCCTGAATCTCAATATCCAGCTGCAGGCCAAATTCGTACCAGGAAAAGAAAATGCACTAGCAGACAGCTTAAGCAGAACTACCATGGATGCACACGAATGGATGCTGCATCCAGACATCTTCAAACTCATAACAAAGACATGGGGAATGCCAGAGATAGATCTGTTCACCTCCCCACTCAACCACCAACTGAAGACATTCTGCTCAAGGACATACCACCCACAAGCATGGAGGGTGGACTCTCTCTCTTTCAGCTGGAATGCCCTAACAGTATATGCCTTTCCACCTCTCCCATTGATGTACAAGGTTCTACTGAAGATCAGGGAGGAACAGCCAAAAGTGATACTAATAGCTCCGGACTGGCCAAGACAACACTGGTACCCACTATTGAGAAGCCTGTCTCAGGCAAAATCATGGCCTCTTCCCCTATAGCCTCTTCTTCTAATGCAGAACAATTTCAAGACCCTGCATCCCAACTTGAAAACATTGCAGCTAACTGCCTGGAAAATTCCTTAAATCCCAACCAAACTGTTTTATCTCAGAGGGTGAAGGACATTATCCTGGAGGCTCACAGACCTTCCACTAGGAAGACATACTCAGCTAAATGGAAGAGATTTCTCATTTGGAGCACATCCAAGGGCACCGATGTCACAGTGGCAAACCTAGCACACATCCTGGAATACTTAGCAGAATTGTTCCACAATGGCCTGTCTTATTCTTCTATTAAGATTTATGCTTCAGCAATTTCAGCAGAATACAATATGGATCCACCTATCTTCTCACACCCTCTTCTCAGGCAATTTTTGAGAGGGATCAAAAATGTAAAACCTCCAAGAAGACCCCCTCTACCTAAATGGGATCTCAATTTTGTGCTGGAAAAACTGACACTACCTCCTTTTGAACCAGCAGCATCAACAGACCTACAGTTCTCATCTTGGAAAACTGCATTCCTTCTGGCAATCACTTCAGCAAGAAGAGTATCTTAGTTACAAGCATTAATGGCAGTGCAGCCTTTTCTTATTTTCCACCAGGACAGAGTGTCACTAAGAACCAATCCTACTTTCATGCCAAAGGTGGTATCTAGGGTATCCTTGAACCAAGCTATTCACTTGCCTACGTTCTTCCCTAACCCAAAGAACAAAGGGGGAAAACTTTTGCACACCCTGGATATACACAGACAACTGCGCTACTATTTGGACAGAATGAAAACTAGCAGAAAAACTGACCAACTTTTTGTAGCATATGCTACTGGGGTACAAGGAAGAGCAATTTCCAAACAGACAATTTCAAAATGGATAGGAAATTGAATCCGCTTTTGTTACTCCTTTCATGGAAAGACAGTTCCTGAAAATATCAGGCCTCACTCCACAAGGGCCACAGCCACCACTACAGCTTTCCTACTAGGGGTGGCTACCAAGGACATTTTAGAAGCTGCTACTTGGAGCTCCGTGCATACATTTGCCAAGCATTACAATCTACCTTTATAAAATAACCACTATCCAAAAGCAAATTATTCTGAAACCACACAAAAGACCAGTGAAAACAGCTCTACTTTCCAAAATAAGAATTTAATAAAAACCTTTTAGTTGTCTCTCCTCTCCTAGCGCCTCGGCTGCAAGCCTTTACAGAGTAAAAAAGTAAAGCTTTATTTTTTACTCTGTAAAGGCTTGCAGCCGAGGCACTAGGAGAGGAGAGACAAAAAGGTTTTAAATTCTTATTTTGGAAAGTAGAGCTGTTTTCACTGGTCTTTTGTGTGGTTTCAGAATAATCTACCTTTATACTCCAGATCCCGAGCAGGGTTTGCAACTGCAGTGCTGCAAGGGATCTTAACTACACCATCCTTCTCTTAGTACCTCCTCCCCCAGATTGGCTATGGTATTCTACCCATATGTTATGACTGCAGATGCATCCTTGAAGGACATAGTACAGTTTTGTACCTACCATAAATGTAGATGTCCGATAGGTATGCATCTGCAGTCAGGATTACCCACCCTCCTTCCCCTCTGTGGTATTCCTAGGGTACTTACCCCTCTTTCAGCTAGCTGGGGGAATCTATTATGGTGTATTTGTTAGCTTATACATGTATATAATTTGCAAGTGTTTTGGAACTTTTCAGCATTTATCCAAATTTAGCCTTCCTAGAGGGCACCTGGCATCTGGGGCAAAAAAAACTGAGGAAAATGGCGTCGGCTGATGATTTTATACCCCAGACGCTCTGACGTCTGGGAAAGTGCGACATCAGCCGAGGCCATACTCAGACTTTGGAATCCGGCCGACCGAAGGGCTGCCTGAGGCAGGACAACCCATATGTTATGACTGCAGATGCATACCTATCAGACATCTACATTTATGGTAGGTACAAAACTGTACTATTTCCTGACTACTGTGGCAATGTGATTATCAAAGGAGAGACTACTGTCCACCTGTGTCCCAAAGTCTCATCATACTTTCAGTATAAGAAGACTACTGCCTATGTGGTAGTTCATGGGTACAGAGTTTTTACCAAAGGAGATGACAATGCACTTGTTGGCATTGAGCTTGAGGCCATGGCTTTGACACCAGGCATCTGTCTCAGTGAGGCCCTTTTGTAGGATGTCCACATCGTTAAGAGTTTTGATTATGCCTCCTAGTTTGCAGTCATCTGAGAACTTCATTACCCAAACACCTTCTTTGTTAGCTTGTACTTCAGAGAAGTAGATCCCAAACAGGAGAGGACCCAGGACTGAACCCTGTGGTACTCCATCTGGAGTCTGCTACTTTCAAAGTGTGGGTTCTGTCAGTGAGCCAATTGGCAACCCATCTTGTGACATAGGGATTTATACCTAGTTTAGTGAGTTTATCTATAATTCCAGAGTGGGGGGTGGTGTTGAAAGCCTTGGCAAGGTCTAGAAGGCTGTGTGAACCACCTTACCCTCATCTACGGCTTTGGTAACCACTTCAAAGAAGTCTATCAGGTTTAGGAGACATGATCTGCCTTTTACAAACCCGAATTGGGTGGGGTCCAGAGTCTGGAGATTACCAATGTCACTATTTATAAGTTCCATAATGATACGATGTTCTTCGCGTTTCACTGTTGCAGTCATCACACTTGGGTTATCTGCCTGCAGGTAGCCCTTAGTCGGCCCGAATACCAGAGTCTTGGGATTTCTACGTCGGATGCTATTGTTTCTTCCATGACGTCAGGTCATCAGGGGTATAAAACAGGCAGCCGATGCCATTACATCAGTCTTTCTTGCTGAGAAGGAGCCAGAAGCAGAAGCAGTTCACAAGTGCCGGCCGGCTGCTACCTGAAATTTTCATTTTTTTGTTTCAAACCTGAAGTTTTCTAAAGCTAAGTACCCCATTGGGGATTTTTTTATTTTTTTTTTTGCTCTAACCGATGTCAGAAAAAGTTAACAGTTGTCTTGCCTGTGGAAAGTAATTACCTCACAGAGATTTTCATTCTTACTGCATCACCTGTTTAGGCCCAGACCACGACGTCCCACGCTGTCGGTTTTGTGCCTTGTTTAATGCCCGAACCATTTGTCATTGGGCTATTTTTCTAGCTAAATTCTTTCGCTCTCATTCTCCATATTCTGAATGGCTTCAGTAAGCCATCCAACTACCAATCTTCTGAAAAAGAGTAAAGATAAAGACAGAGATAGACAGCATAGGTCCAAAAGTGCCAACGACGTTTCCATTAAGCTAGTCAGTCCACCAGTATTCAGTGAGGCGCCTTTGCAGCCCCTGATGCCTGCTTCTACAGATTCGCAGGCCTCTGCTGAGACCCATTCGGAGTCTGGTATGCTGCAAGATGCTTCTTCGACTATGGGACCTGCAGATGTCTCTACCTTGGATGGGTCCGGAACCGCTGTGCAGGCACGCCTTCTGAGGGTGTATTCCGACCTACCGATGTTTGCATTAAACAGACAACTTCATTTTCAGCTAAAACTACTGAGTTTCTCATGCCCAGACTAATCACTACGCCTAGAAAACCAACAGCCAAAGTGCATGCTCAATCTCCCATGCCACAAAAACAAATGCTTAGAATGGCTGAAGACGGTATCACCCTAATTAGGGAAAGTCAGCCTTCCCCTGCTAAGAGACAAAGGATTGAGTTTCTTTCTGATTCTACAGACCAGGAGTCCGATGACTCTGACCCTTCTGATTACCAGGACTTATCAACCTTTGAGGATTCAGATGCAGAGGAATCCATTCCGTCTGCCTCCCCTCCAGAGGATTTTTCTTTTGGTGAAACCTTGTATACTTTAAGAGAGCATTTCCGCTGGGAATGCCAGGACTATCCTCAGTCCAAAAAGAGACTCAGATAATTTTTAGAGTTGCCTCAGCACAGGCCTCTAGCTATACCGCCTGTCCTGGATGTTGTAGATGCATTTATATCACATTATCGAAATATGAAAATAGAAAATGCTATTTCATCGGCCCCAAAACATCTAAACATGAAAATATCAAACATTCAGAACAGCAAATTTTTTCCCATGGAAAAAATTTGCTGCTCCAAAACACACACACACACAACACAAGCACATCAAACAAACAGCAACCACACACATACACTTAAATTCCTACATCTAATGCTACACTAAACTAAACATACACTACTATCTACCCACTTACCTTAACCCTAAAGTCCGTCACTATCGCGCACTCACCTAACCTGCGCCCTAACCCTAACCCTAACTCACTTAACCTGCCCCTAACGTACAAACAATTGTACACTTACCTGAACACAAACTGTAACTTTCCACCACAGCACTAAGAATAGCGAAGCCACAGAAACGGCCAACCAAATTCTTTCCCAAGGAAAGAATTCAGTGTTCTGCAGCTTCACTATTCTTAGTGTTCGCTATCAGAACATTCGAAGTTTTAATACTTCGATGTTCTGCTATAGACCCTTGTAGATGTCTTCATAGAATCCAGTCTTACTGCAGACACTTTACCACCAGTCCCTAGAAAACCTGACAGGTACTACAGAGTACCTGATTCTCACAAATTTCTCTAAGAGTATGTGGATCCAGATACCATTTCCCAGGGACCAAAAGGTATTGAGGCTACTACAGCCAAAAACCCTACTCCTTCAGACAGGGATTCCAGTGCTTTAGACTGTGTAAGAAGGTATATACCTCAGCAACTCTTGCCATCCGGGCATTGAATTGCCAGTTTCACACGTTGAAGTACCAGCAACATATTATGGGACTAATTAAACAAAAAAATGGTGTTATTTCCAGATTGTGCAGAAAATAAAGATTTACAAGAGTTAATGCATTCTGCAAACCAAGTTAGTAAGCATACTTTGCAGTGTGGCTTTGATGCCCTAGAAGCATCTTGCAGGGCTGCAGTCACTGGGTCTTTACTGATAAGGCATGCTTGGCTGAAGGAACAAACCTTGCCAGATCATGTCAAATCAAAATTACTAGATGTTCCTTTAAATCTGGACCGTTTATTTGGCACTAAAGCAGAAGAGGTTCTTAAAAAGCTGGAAGAAAAAGCTAAATCTATGCAAACTGTTAAAGAATTCTTACAAGTGCAGCCACCTAGATTCAGTAGGCATTGGCCTTCTAAAAACTGGTCCTTTCCAGCCCCTTCCAGGCCTTCTCAGTCCAAAGCCAGGGGAACTAGACCACCAAGACCACAGTCTTAGGGTATGCAGAGATCTAAACAATAGTGTTACCACCTCAAAAACAGGGAGTGGTAAGCCACCCCCTTATGAAAAAAGTTCACAATGACTTTTCAATTATCCTTCCCAGCACCAACTACTTGTGCCCCTAGGAGGAAATCTTGCCCTTCATGCCAAAAACTGGATGTCCATTACTCAGGATCGATGGGTTCTAAACTTTGTATCCCAGGGGTACAGATTCTACTTCCATTCACTGCCAACCCCAAGCGGGTTTCCAGACCTTCCTCCAAACCAGTGGGCAGAGGCTCAAGAGCAAGTACTTTCCTTGCTCAGTATCGGGGCCATTCAACCTGTTCCACTACAACAAAGGGGACAGGGTTTCTACTCCAGACTATTCCTGGTGCCCAGAAAAGAGGGCTCTTGGCGCCCAATCCTGGATCTATCAATTCTCAACACTTTTCTGATGGTCCCAAAATTCAAGATGCTTACCCTGCAACAGCTTCTCCCTATGCTAGCCAAGGATGCCTGGTTAGTCACCCTAGACTTAAAAGAAGCTTATCTGCACATCCCTATAAGGAAGTCTTGCAGGAAATATCTACGCTTCAGGGCAGGCTGTATGCACTATCAGTTCTCTGCACTTCCCTTTGGCTTATCTACTGTGCCCAGAGTATTCACAAATTGCCTGGCTCCAGCCATTGCATACTGCAGGCAGAGAAATATCCAGATTTTCCCATACTTGGACGATTGCCTGATTCAGGTGGGCAGTCAGGAATTGCTACTTCAACACCTGGCACTTGTAAATTCTCTGCACTTCCCTTTGGCTTATCTACTGCACCCAGAGTATTCACAAATTGCCTGGCTCCAGCCATTGCATACTGCAGGCAGAGAAATATCCAGATTTTCCCATACTTGGACGATTGCCTGATTCAGGTGGACAGTCAGGAATTGCTACTTCAGCACCAGGCATTTGTAAAAAGACTCCTATCTTCATTGGGGTACACCATCAACGAAAAGAAATCACAACTGGTGCCCAGTCAAAAAACTGTATTCCTGGGAGCAAGCTTGAACACAACTGCCCAGGTGACATTTCTCACACCAGATAAACAGGTCTATTTGAACAACTATTTCAAACAAATGGACACCAAAACCCAGCTATCTGCAAGGAAAATACTGCAAGCCGTAGTGTTCATGGTCTTATGCATTCCGCTAATTCCATATGCAAGACTGCATATGAGGAAACTTCAATGGTACTTAAAAAAAACCTTTGGTGCCAACATTCTCAGGACCTGGAAACAGTCATTCATATCATACCTTGTCTAAGGGCAGAGTACCTTTGGTGGGCAGAAGCATGCAACCACAACAAGGGACTGCCTTTCTCTCAACCCCTTGCCATCCAAATCCTGACTACAGATGCATCAGACTATGCATGGGGAGCTCACATGGCAGGCAATGCATTCAGGGCAAGTGGACCCCAGGACAAATCTTCCTGCACATCAAAAAGAGATGTTAGCTGTACAGAATGCTCTGACAGCCTTCAAATACCTAATCCTTCCAGGACAGCTGTTGATAAAAACAGACACCACAGTTATGTGGTACATAAACAAGCAGAGGGGAACCCATTCTTACCCGCTCTGCAGGTTAGCCATGGCCCTGTGGAACACAGCCTTGAGCAACCAAGTGCATCTACAAGCTCAATTCCTGCCAGGCAAACAGAATTCACTGGCAGACAACTTAAGCAGAAATCTCCTGGACCCACATGAGTGGAAATTGGAGCCCAACACCTTCAACCTTCTAATCCAGAGGTGGACCTCTTTGCCTCCCTCGAGAACCACCAGTTGAGCAAATTTTGTACCAGGAACCCTCACAGCAGGGCCTGGAAGGTGGATGCCTTATCCTTCAAATGGGAAAATCTCTGAATTTATGACTTTCCACCTCTGCCCCTCCTCTCAAAGGTACTACTCAAGATCAGACAGGACAGCCCAAGGGCAATTCTTATTGCCTCAGACTGGCCACGCCAGCACTGTTACCCACTCTTACGCAGTCTGACAACAGTGCCACCCTGGCACCTTCATCAGACACCTTCCCTGCTGTCTCAGCAGGAGGGACAGATTTTGCATCCACAGCTGCAAACCCTAAACCTTGCAGCCTGACATCCCCTGAATACTCCACCAGCAACCCTCAGCAAACAGGTGCTGGACATCATTCTTGAGGCCAGAAGGCCTACTACTAGGAAATCCTATGCTGAAAAGTGGAAAATATATTGTTCTCAGAATCAGTCTCAATGAAAGGACACAGCTGTGCCCTCCTTACCTCAAATCCTTCATTACCTAGCAGAGCTACTCCACAGAGGCCTGTCCTTCTCCTCCATTAAGATTCATGCATCTGCCATCTCAGCTCAGTATAATACTGAGTCACCTCTATTCTCTCACACTCTCATCAAAGAGTTCCTGAGAGGGGCTAACAATTTAAGGCCCCCTAGGAGAGCTCCCACCCCTGCCTGGGACATTAAATTTGTACTGGAAAAGCTCATGTTTCCCCCTTTTGAACCTGCAGCTTCAGCAGAGTTAAAATTCCTTTCTTGGAAAACAGCCTTGCTTTTAGCCATAACCTCAGCTATAAGAGTGTCTGAGTTACAGGCACTAATGGCTGTGGAGCCCTTCATTATTTTGTATGCTGACAGGGTTTCCCTCAAGACTAACCCATCCTTTATGCCTAAGGTGGTCTCCGGTGTGGCTCTAAACCAAGCCATCCATTTGCCAACCTTTTTCCCTAATCTTCAGAATAAAGGGGAAAGGATCCTGCACTCCTTGGACATGCACAGACAGCTCAGGCTCTACCTTGGCAGGACTAAACATTTCAGAAAATCTGGCCAGCTGCTAGTCAGCTTTGCTACAGGGAAAGAGGGCAAGGCCATTTTAAAGCAAACCATTTCCAAATGGATAGCACACTGCATCTATTTCTGCTACAAGCACCATGGAAAACCTACCCCACAGGGGATCAGAACACATTCCACTAGGGCTACTTCCACCTCTACAGCATTTCTCAGGGGAGTCCCTACCAGGGATATTCTGGAAGTTGCAACCTGGAGTTCTATGCACACCTTCACCAAGCATTACCACTTACCTGTTTTTTCTAAATCCAGAGCTGGATTTGCTACAGCAGTCTTACAGGACCTGCTAGCCAGCCGCAACTCCTCTTGACTGCCTCCAGCCTTCCTCAGCTTTGGGAATCAACCCAAGTGTGATGACTGCAACAGTGAAACACGAAGAACATAGTACAGTTGTGTACACTTACCATAAATGTAGATATTTGAGAGTATTCACTGTTGCAGTCCTAGTTTCCTTCCCTCCAGCCCCCTGTTTTTCTCTATCCTTTCTACCTATCCTCTATATGGCCATTTTTTATGGCAGTGGTATTTACTTTTTACTGGGGGTGTTCCACACCATATACTAGCTTCCTATTTGGGGGGGCTCCTGACATCTGGGGCAAGAAAAACTGATGTAATGGCATCTGCTGCCTGTTTTATACCCCTGACGACCTGATGTCATGGAAGAAGCAATAGCATCTGACGCAGAAATGCCAAGACTCTGGTATTCAGGCCAACTGAGGGCTACCTGCAGGCAGATAACCCAAGTGTGATGACTGCAACAGTGAATACACTCGAACATCTACATTTATGGTAAGTGTACACAATTGTACTTTCCATAGCCTTGCAGACCAGGCTCTTCAGGCTAAATGGACGGTAGTTCACAGGGTCCATGGTGGTTCCCCCTTTGTGGAGTGGGATAACCGTCGCTGTGTGCCATTCATTGTTCACAAAGTCTGAGGTAAGGCTTTGATTGAACATGGTACTTAGGTAGGGTGCCAGTTCCTTCTGTAATTCATGTAGAACGCAGCCTGGGATGTTGTCATGTCCCGTGACTGCTGTGTTCTTGGCTTTGGAGAGTGTGTTTTTTACCTGTGCAGCCGTGATTACAGGAACTTTGCATTCTTCCATTATAGAGATGGGCCCTTTATGGGGTGAGAGGGGGTAAAGTTAGCACTAAACCTATCTGCCAGGATGTTGGCAATATCAGTTGGTTCTGTATATTTAGTGCCATTGTGCTGTAACTCAGAACAGATCTGAGTGTTGCCATTGAGATTTTTGACATAGCTATAGAATGCTTTGTGGTTGTCTTTAGAATCAGTGGCGATTTTGTTTTCTTAACTAGTTTTGGAGGATTTTATGAGGGATCTCAGCTTCTTACTGAGGCTGACCAGGGAGTTTCTCCAATCATGGGATTTTACTCTTTTTGATGATTCCTCTCCATTATCAAAGATGGTTATGCCATGTCCTAGGAAACTATTCCTCCTCTGAAATCATGTCACAACCTCCTGATAACCAAATGTGCCTTCTTGCCCTCATTATTCAAGATCTCTTAAATCAGGACACCATTGAGCAAGTCCCAAAAAACTTTGTGGGAAAAGGATTTTACTCCAGGTTTTTTTCTATTGTCAAGGACAGAAGGGCAGTGGAGACGCTTCCTAGACCTCTGTTTGTTCTAAACATTTACTTGAAATTACGATCTTTCAGAATGCTGTCTCGTCACACTTTTCTGCTTTTCACCCCCCCCCCAACTTTCTTAGTGTCCTTAGATCTGAAGGACACCTACTTGCATGTTTTCCCTGGCTCCTCACATTTTCAATTTACTGCACTGCTTTTTGGTTTTTCCACAGCTCCAAGGGTGTTCACAAAGTGTGTAGCAACAATAGTATCTTTCTGTTGCACTCAATGAATCCAGATTTTCCCCTACCTGGACAACGTATTGATCCAGGCTGTCTCCAGAAATTCTTCTAACCTCTGACAGGTCTGGCTTTCACTATAAACTATAAAATATCCCACATGGTCTCTACACAGGACACACACAAAATGCATGCCTTCTCCTAGTACAAAGTTCAGTCTGTCCAATTTTTTTTTTTTTTTTGTTATTATATACAAAGTCTCTCCTTCACAACCCATTACTCAGCAAGGCAGATGCTAAGAACTTCGGGATTCATGGCAGCCACCATCCCCATGCTCCCCCTGTACAGATTTCACATGAAGAAAATCCAATGGTACCTGAAAACTGTGGTCCAAGCAATGTCACCTCTTGAATACCTTGATTTTCCTCCTCAGTTGTTTCAAAAAGGAGCTGCTTTGGTGGAAGGGACAGGTCATCTGCAGTCCAGAACTGCCATTCACACAATCTCCTCCTCTTCAACAGGTTCAGACAGACGCCTCAGATGAGGCAAGGGGCATGAGTAGGATCACACCAAGTGCAGGGGAAATGTCAGTCTCATTTCCTGAAAGAACATATCAGTTGAAGGAAATGAGGGCTCTTCTGCAAGCTCTTCAGACCTTCGCCCACCTTTGAAACCCAGGCCACTCTTAGGTACATAAATATCACAATCATGTGGTACATAAATAGAGAGGCTGTGGGTCTTACTAGTTGGTTGGAGGCATGGAACTTTGCCACCCAGGTGGACATCACTCTCTCAGCCACATACACCCCTTCTCAGGACAGTGTGCTGGCAGACTCCTTAAGCTGCTCATTGGAGGACCCCACGAATGGACATTAAATGGAGGTTTTCTAGAAGATCACCCTTTAGTGGGGCACTCCTTAGATAGACCTCTTTGTGTCACCAACCAACCATCAGCTTCCCTGATTCTATACCAGGGACCCTTGTCCTACAGCTGCCTCTTCCTACAAAAATTCTTCTCAAGGCACACAAGGAAAGACCCAAACTACTGTTATTGGCAGCCTTTTGGCCAAGGCGGCATTGGTTTCCCTTGCCTTTTCACCCAGTAAAGGGAAAGTACAGGAAAATACCTTTACATCAGGACCAGATAACTCAATGAAAAGGATTTCTGCTCCACACAAATCTTCAGTCTCTCCGCCTGACCCATGGATGATAGGATTTTAATTCTCCAAAGACACCTCTTTTCCAAAGAGGTTGTTCAAGTCCTACAAGAAGCCAGGAGTCTGACTACAAGAAAATCTTAAGCTGAATAGAAAAGGTTTTCCTATTGGTGCTGCAAACATAGTCAGGACCCACTCTTATCACAAGTTCCTGTTGTACTGCAATATTTCTATGAACTACTTTGATCAGTTTGGCCTACTCTTCTATTAAGTCTCACATGTCAGCTATCAATACCTACATCCCCATTAGCCCTACACTTATGGCTAGAGAATAGGTCAAGCTTTTTCTCAAGGGGGCTCTGCATCTTAACCCACCAAGGCAACCCATCTCTCCCCCTTGGAATCTTAATTTTGTGCTAGAAAATCTTACACTGCATCCATTTGAACCAGCATCTCCTGCGTCTGGAAAATTATATACTTGAAAAAGTATCTTTCTCTTGGTTCTCACCTCTGCTAGGAGAGTTTCTGAGTTACAACCCCTCATGGAATTCCCCCTTTTCTTATTTTTCACTAGGACATGGTGACAGTGCTAATACATCCTTAATGCCTAAGGTAGTGAACGAGCTGTCCTTCAATCAGGCTATTCACCTACCCACTCTCCCAATCCCCCAAATGGGAGGGGGGGCATCTTACATTCTCGAGACATTCACAGGCAACTTGGATTTTATCTGGACAAAACTAAATCCTACAGAAAGACTGACCAGCTGTTTGTATCTTTTACGAACCCTAAGCTGGGCTGGCTGATCTCCAAATGAACTATTGCAACTTGTATTGCCAAGGCTGTCTGTTTCTGCTTCTCACACTATAAGACCTTGCCTTCCTGCCCAAATGCATGTTCCACTAGGACAGTGGCTGCCTTAGGGGCTTTTCACAAGGGAGTAGACTCCAGGTATATCTTGGAGGCCATCACTTGTTTTTCTGTACACACCTTTAACAAACACTACAAAACTGATGCTTTCTTTAGGTCAAGGGCAGCCTTTGCTAGTCAGTCCTATCTGGAGTGCTGGACAACTCTTCTGCTCAGTAGCTAACTACCCTTCCTTACTTCTTCAACTGTGGAAGTCACCGGTACATCACAAATAGTGCAACAGTGAATGTGATGTTGTCCTTTCTCGCCTTCGTTCTTACTAGTTTGGGTACAGATGAGCCATCTCGGCCTTTATATTCAAGCTCAAGGTCTTCTGCCATCTCTTGGCTATACCCTATCCCAGCATGCACTAGAACCTTCCCCAGATCTCGTTTGCTGCTAAACAAGATCGGGTGCTCGTCTGCTAGCTCTGGCTAAGTATTACCTTTATTTCTTGTTCAACCTTTAAAAGGTGACTTTTTGTCTGTTATTTAACCTTATATTGTCATTACTTAGTAAGTCTTTTTCCGCTTTTGTGGCTGTTTTTTTTGCTGGTGGCCATCGTCTTTCATTTAGGCCTTGATGTTCTTTATGTTTCACTGTTGTAGTCATCACACTTAGGTTATCTGCCTGCTGGTAGCCCTCAGTCAGCCCGAATACCAGAGACTTAGTATTTCTGCGCCGGATGCTGTCACTCCAGGACTGACATCAGGTCTTCAGGGGTATAAAAACAGGCAGCTGACACCATTACTTCAGTCTTTCTTGCCAAGGAGCCCAAAGCAGAAGCAGATTGCAAGTGCTGGTCGGCCACTACCTGAATTTTCATTTACGAATTGAATAATCCTGAAGTCTTCTAAAGCTAAGTACCCCGTTGGGGATCCTTTTTTCTTGCTCTAACTGATGTCAGAAAAAGTTAACAATTGTCTTGCAGTGGAAAGCAAATACCTCACAGAGATTTTCATTCTTACTGCATCACCTGTTTAGGCTCAGACCATCACGTACCTCGCTGTCAGTTTTGTGCCTTGTTTAACGCCTGAACCATTCATCGTTGGGCTCTCTTTCTCGCTAAATTCTTTCGCTCTCGATCTCTGTATTCTGAAATGGCTTCGGTAAGCCATCTGACTACCAACGACTTCTTTTTTAACCAAAACTACTGAGTTCTTTAGGCCCAGAGTACACACTACGCCTAGAAAACCGACGACCAAAGCACATGCACCTGCTCCCATGCCACAAAAACAAATGCTTAGAATGGCAGAAGACCTTATTATGCTGAGTAGAGGAAGTCAGCCTTCCCCTGCTAAGAGAAAAAGAGACCAGTCCCCTACAGCTTCTACAGACCAGGAGTCCAATGACTGAGATTTCTGATTATGAAAACATACCCTTATCTACTTATCAGGATTCAGATGCAGAGAATTCCATTCCCTCTGCCTACCCTCCAGAGGATTTTTCTTTTGGTGAAACCTTGCATAGCTTAAAAGAGCATTTTCACTGGGAATGCCAAGACTATCCTCAGTCCAAAAAGAGACTCGGAGAATTCCTAGAGTTGCCTCACCACAGGCCTTTAGCAATATCCCCTGTCCTGGATGTTGTTGATGATGTTTTTATGGAATCCAGTCTTACTCCTGATACTTTACCTCCTGACCCTAGGAAACCAGATAGGTGCTACAGAGTACCTGATACTCACAAATTTATTTTCAAGAATCCTACTGCTGACCCAGAGATCATTTCCCAGGGGCCTAAATGTATCAAGGCTACTACAGCCAAGAATCCCACCCCTTCGGAGAGAGATTCCACAGCTTTGGACAGATGGGGTAAGAAGGTATATACCTCTGTAACTCTTGCTATTAGGGCATTAAATTGTCAGTTTCACATGCTGAAGTACCCGCAGCATATTATGGAACTTATTAAACAAAAAGTGGCAACCTTTACAGACTGTGCAGAAAATAAAGTATTGCAGGAGCTTATGCACTCTGCAAGCCAAGTCAGTAAGCATACTTTGCAGTGTGGCTTTGATGCCCTAGAAGCATCTTGCCGGACAGCAGTCACTGGATCTGTACTGAGAAGACATGCTTGGCTCAAGGAGCAAACTTTGCCAGACCATCTCAAATCAAAGTTACTAGACGCTCCTTTGAACAAGGGCAGTTTGTTTGGCATCAAAGCAGAAGAGGTTCTTAAAAAGATGGAATAAAAAGCTAAGTCTATGCAGACTGTTAAAGAATTCTTATAAGTGCAACGCTCTAGATTCAGTAGGCATTGCCCTTCCAAACACTGGTCCTTTCCATCCCCCTCCAGGCCTTCCCAAACCAGACCTAGGGGAAACAGACCACCCAGACTACAGTCTCAGGGTATGCAGAGATCTAAGCAATGGAGTGCCCCCACCACCTAAAGCAGGGAGTGGTAAGCCACCTCCTTACGGAAAAAACTCACAATGACTTCTTTACTTCACTCCCCAGCCCTGCCCAATTGCTTGTGCCCCTAGGAGGAAAACTTGCCCTTCATGCAAAAAATTGGATGTCCATCACACAGGATTGGTGGGTCCTCAACATTATATCCCAGGAGTACAAATTTTATTTCCATTCACTGCACACCCCAAGCGAGTTTCCACACCTTCCTCCAAACCAGTGGGCAGCGGCTCAAAGCCAAGTAGCTTCCCTGCTCAATATCAGAGCTATTCAGCCGGATCCAGTAGAACAGAGGGGTCAAGGATATTACTCCAGACTTTTCCTGGTACCCAGGAAAGAGAGCTCTTTGCGCCCAATCCTGGATCTTTCCATTCTCAACACCTTCCTGGTGGTACCAAAATTCAAAATGTTTACCCTGCAACAGCTTCTTCCTATGCTAGCCAAGGATGCCTGGTTAGTCACCCTAGACTTAAGAGAAGCCTGTCTGCACGTCCCCATAAGGGAATCATGCAGGAAGTATCTACATTTCATTGCAGGATCTATGCATTATCAGTTATTTGCACTTCCCTTTGGCTTATCTACTGCGGCCAGAGTTTTCACAAAATGCCTGGCTCCAGCCATTGCATAATGCAGGCAGAGAAATATCCAAATTTTCCCGCACTTGGATGACTGCCTGATTCAGGGGGAATTGCTGTTGCAGCACCTGACATTTCTGAATCACCTTCTCACTTTTTTTGGGGTACACCACCAACGAAAATAAAATCAAAACTGGTACCCAGTCAAAAGATTGTACTCCGGAGAGCAAGCTTGGACACAGCATCCCAGATGACATTCCTCACTTCAGAAAAACAAGTCCATCTGACAGCCTACTTCTAACAAATGGCCACCAGAACCCAGCTATCCGCAAGAAAAATACTGCAGGCCCTAGGGTTCATGGCCTCATGTATACTGCTAATTCCATATGCAAGACTGCATATGAGGAAATTTCGATGGTACTTAAAAAGTCTTTGGTGCAAACATTCTCAGGGCTTGGAAACAGTCATTCTTATCATACCCTGTCTAAGGACAGAGTTCCTTTGGTGGGCAGAAGCATGCTACCATAACAATGGACTGCCCTTTTCTCAACCCCATGCTGCCCAGACTCTAACCACAGATGCATCAGACTATGCCTGGGGAGCACACATTGATGGCAAATGTATTCAGACCCACTGGAGCCCAAGTGAAATTCATCTGCACATCAACCAAAAAGAGATGCTAGCTGTGCAGAATGCCCTGATAGCTTTCAGATCCCTACTCTTTCCAGGACAACTGCTAAGAAAAACAGACAACACCACAGTTATGTGGTACATCAGCAAGCAGGGGGGAACCCACTCCTACCCGCTCTGCAGGGTAGCCATGGCCCTGTGGCACACGGCCTTGGACATGCAAGTCCATCTGCAACCTCAATTCCTGCCAGGCAAACAAAACTCACTGGCAGATGACTTAAGCAGAAATCTCCTAGACCCACATGAGTGGCAATTGGAGCCCAGCACCTTCAACCTTCTGATTCAGAAATGGGGGACCCCAGGGGTGGATCTCTTTGCCTCCCCCTACAACCACCAGCTCAGCAAATTCTGCACAAGGAATCCTCCCAGCAGGGCCTGTAAAGTGGATGCCCTATTGTTTCAGTGGGTAAATCTCTCAATCTATGTCTTTCCCCTTCTCTCAAGAGTATTACTCAAGATAAGACAGGACAGACCAAGGACAATTCTGATTGCCCCAGATTGGCCACGCCAGCACTGGTACCCACTCCTGCGCAGCCTGTCACCGGTGCCACCCTGGCACCTACACCAGAACCCAATCCTGCTCTCTCAGCAGGAGGGACAGATTTTGCATCCACAACTGCAAACCCTAAATCTTGCAGCCTGGCTTATTCCTTGAATTCTCCCCCAGCAACCCTAAGCAAGCAGGTGCTGGACGTCATTCTTGAAGCCAGAAGACCCAGTATAAGAAAATCCTATGCTGATAAGTGGAAAAGGTTCTGCTCCTGGATTCTATCTAAAGGAGAGGACACAACTCTGCCCTTCTGGCCTCTAATCCTGGATTACTTAGCAGATCTACTCCATGAAGGCCTGTCCTTCTCCTCCATTAAGATACATGCCTCAACCATTTCAGCTCATTACAACACTGAGCCACCTCTCTTCTCGCACCCTCTTATCAAACAATTCCTGAGAGGGTCAAACAACTTAAGGCCACCAAGGAGAGCACCCACCCCTGCTTGGGACCTTAACTTTATACTGGAAAAGATCACGCTCCCCCCCCCTTTGAACCTGCTGCATCAGCAGACTTAAAATTCCTCTCTTGGAAAACAGCTTTGCTTCTGGTCATCACTTCAGCTAGAAAAGTGTCTGAGCTACAAGCACTTATGGCTGTGGAACCCTTCATTATGTTCCATACTGACAGGGTTTCCCTCAGGACTAACCCTTCCTTCATGCCTAAACTGTTGTCCAGTGTGGCTCTCAATCAATCCATCCATTTGCCAACTTTCTTCCCTAATCCTCAAAATAAAGGGGAAAGGATCCTGCACTAGTTGGACGTGCACAGACAGCTCAGATTCTACCTTGATAGGACTAAGCCCTTCTGAAAATCTGACCAGTTACTAGTCAGCTTTGCAACAGGGGCAGAGGGCAAGGCCATTTCAAAACAAACACTTTCCGAATGGATAGCACACTGCATCCATTTCTGCTACAAGCACCATGGGAAACCAACCTCTCAGGGGGTCAGAACATATTCCACTAGGGCAACATCTACCTCTACAGCATTTCTTAGGGGAGTTCCTACCAGGGGCATCCTGGAAGCTGCTACCTGGAGTTCAGTACACACCTTCACCAAGCATTACCACCTGCCTATCTTTTCCAAATCCAGGGTAGGTTTTGCAACAGCAGTCCTGCAAGGCATACTAGCCAGCCCTAACTCTTCTTGACTGCCTCCACCCTTCTTCAGCTTTGGGAATCCACCCAAGTGTGGTGACTGCAACAGTGAAACATGAAGAACATAGTACAGTTGTGTACACTTAGCATAAATGTAGATGTTCAAGTGTATTCACTGTTGCAGTCCTGGTTTCCCTCCCTCCAGCCCCCTGGTTTCTCTCTCTCTCCTCTCTATGGCTATTACACACCCTTATAAGGGGTATTGGTATTTACTTTTTACTGGTGGTGTCTTCCCCACCATAACTTAGCTCCCTATTTGGGGTCTCCTGACATTTGTGGCAAGAAAAACTGATGTAATAGTGTTGGCTGCCTGTTTTTTATACCCCTGATGACCTGACGTCAGTCCTGGAGTGACAGCATCCGACGCATAAATACTAAGTCTCTGGTATTCAGGCCAACTGAGGGCTACCTGCAGGCAGATAACCCAAGTGTGATGACTGCAACAGTGAATACACTCGAACATCTACATTTATGGTAAGTGTACACAACTGTACTATGTTCTTCGTGTTTCACTGTTGCAATCATTACATTTGGGTTGAGTCCCAAAGCTATGATTGGGGGACTGGAGCTAAACAGCATTAGGGGCAGCTATGAGGCCCTGCAGAACTGCAGTGGCAAAGCCTGCTCTGGATCCCCTTTTACAGTTAAATAGCCCATTTAAGTTAGAGGGCTCTTATCCCTTCCTTGTATTTCTTTCCTTGACACTTTTTTAAATACAGTTCATTTCAGTTTGTGAAATGTTTTCTTCTTAGCCTGTTTAAGTTAGAGGGCATTATCTAACCTTTTTCTGCCTTACAGGCATAGCCCATTTAAGTTAGAGGGCGGTGCCTCCCTCTATTCCCTTTGTAAATTTTCCTCTTTCTTTCCAGTAACTTGACCCTTTTTAGTTTAGAGGGTCTAGTTTTAGTTTAAAAAAAAAGGTTTTTATTTCTGACTCTATCCAGTTATTTTTCTGTGTTAAAATGCCTAATAAGGATTCAAATCAATAGGTTTCAAAAAATGCGAAGGCTGTGAAAAGAAAATGCCCTTAAGTGAGAGACACACTCTTTGTGTTTATTGCCTTGGGGCCGTCCATCTCCAGAAGTCGTGCTCTGTTTGTCATGCTTTTAATCACAGAGCACTCCTGGAGAGGAAGAACAAATACATTTTAAAAGGACTTTTAAAAACCCCCTTCTCAGAGGCTTTAGAAAAAGGTCCGGGTTTATCCAAAACTCACAAGTCTCCCACCTCAAAATCTGACAAGTCCTGGAAGAGGTCTTCCTCTTCTACTTTGTTGGAACCGACAAAAAAGATTCCAAAAGTCTCCACATCAGATTCAAAGCTTATTGGATCCGACAAATCATCCTCAGCTTTGACACCATCTGCCTCGATGCTGGTTGAGTTTGAAATACGTAGCCGGTCTCCAGCCTTGGAGCCGGTCTCCCCTATCCTCAGATCACCAGTTCTGCAAATATCCAAGTCTTCAACCTCCTCAACTCGGTCTTCCAGGAGTCTTTCCAACGACAATGTGGATTGGGTAGTACAGAGGCTGTTGATGACACCAGTGCAGGCCAAGTTCTTGTTGGATCTGACCCCGAGGACTTTGGATCCTACCACATCCACCTTTCTGCTCCAATTCCTCCTCCGATCTAACCCCTTTCTTCGGAGTCAGAAAATCCGAAGCTGATCGTAGTGGAACTCTTGGATCCAAGACCTACTATGGGATCTATGGATCTGACCATGACTCAGACATCCTCTGCTCCATCGGAGCTGGAGGAATGTAGGAGCTGACGCTCTCCAGTCGGGTCTGGGGAGGCAAGTCAGATCGGACAGTTGTCGGATCCCCCTTTGCCTCTTGGGGGCTCCTACCTCGACCTGGGGCCTGTCTTTGGTTCCAAGGAGTCCATCGGCTCCTTCAGATCCAGGGATATCCTTGGATAAGGGATGGGGGGCTTTTGGGGTAATGAGAGTGCTGTCTCCACAGATGGCTCCTCTGTCATCTCTGGATATTCTACCCCCAAAAGCTCCAGTGTCTGCCTCTATACCCCTGAATCCACAGGGGCGCAGAGATCCTAGCCTTAGGATGCCCCACTGGGCACCCCCCACTCTTTTGAAACCTCCCCAGAGTACCTCTCCATGGAGGTCCCCCGGAAGAGACTATGCAAAGGAAGCATTTAGACTCCCCAGAGGAGTCCATCACTTCTGATACAGACCGCGATGAAGCTGTTGGGTCCCTGTGGTCACCTCCTGATGATGCCTCTTTTGGAGACATCCTGGAATTGCTAAAGCAGAGATGAGGCTGGAAGTCCACCAATCTTTCAATGGAGGAGTCCGTATTCCAGAAGGCCTTCGGATCTCACCCTTCCACCTCTTAGGTGTCTCCACCTTTCGATGAACTTATGGACCTAGTTTCTCTGAAGCTGTGGGAGTCCCCAGATTCAGTGGAACCTGTTCCTAGGAGGCCAAACAAATGTATCACATCTCCTTCAGAGTCCCAGTAGATGCTATGCTTTTCTAACCATAGCATCTACTGGGACTCCCTTGGTTAGAAAAGCCATGTCTCCTTCAGAGAAGGCTTTTCTAACCAAGGGAGTCCCAGTAGATGCTATAGTTGTGGCAGCAGCCACCAAGAAGGAACTCTCAGAGACATCATCTTCTGTCCATCCTCTGAACAAGGAGTCTTGGACAATGGACAGATATGGAAATCACATTTTTTTCTTCAATGACTTTTTCCTCTCAGATCGATGAACTACCACACTCATTTTACAAGGTTGTAGAGAGACCTCCTGAAAGAGCTAAGAGATGCTCTCCAAGGTTCAGTAGCTGAAGGGGTTGAGATAAAGTATCCTCTCAGCTGTCTACCTTAAACTCAGTTGTCAATGCCTCCATGAGACTCATCTCATTTGCAACAGATGGAGCAAGTAGAGCAGCAGATTCTGGAATTTCCCTAAGGAGACATTCTTGGATGTGCTTGTGTGACTTTGCGGAGCCCTTTAAGTCTTCCTTAATGAATGCCCCATTCAATGTCTTGTTCGGGCCCAAAGTCAAGGACACACTCACCAGGTGTGAGCAGGAAGGAAAGACTGCCCGCCATAGGAGTCCGTGTTTCCATGCCTACTACACCTTATCCCAAAGGTCAGAAAGGAAGCGGAAAAATGTGGTTCTGAAAATCTGAGAGATCTTTTCAAGACACACGTGGTGAAGCTTCTCCTAGAGGCAGATGGGGAAGTACTAATGGTAGACACCAAAAACACGGCAGAGAGGGTTCGCAGAATCAGGGTGACGGAGATTCATTCTTTGGTAAGCCCTTTCACTGCTTCTGAATGGAGGCCCATCTATCCAGTTCTGGAGACAGTCGGGGGTCGCTTATCTTTGTACCCAGAAGCCTGGAAACAAATAACAAAAGACAAATGGGTGCAAAGCATCATATCCAGAGGTTACACCATACATTTTTACATTCCCTTTCCAAAGACAAAAAAAGGTTCCGGACATTCCACCCAGTCAAAAGAACAAGCAACTTTAGAAATTCAAAAGTTGCTAGATAAAAGAGTCATCCAAACAGTCCCTGCAGACCAAATAGGATCCGGAATTTATTCAAGATTCTTTTCAGTTCCAAAGAAAGCAGAGGATTGGAGACCAGTTCTAGGTCTCAGCAATTTAAACAAATCAGTAAGAAAGACGAAGATGTTCTTCGTGTTTCACTGTTACAGTCATCACATTTGGGTTATCCCTGCAAGGGTAACCCTCGGCCGGCCCGAATACCAGAGGCTTAGTATTTCTGCGTCACTTGCTGTCGCTTCAAGACTGACGTCAGGTCGTCAGTAGTATAAAGTAAGGCAGCTGACGCCATTACATCAGTCTTTCTTGCCATGGAGCCCAAAGCAGAAGCAGTTCACATGACTGCCGGTTGGCCGCTACCTGAGTTTTGTCTACCAATTTGAAGCTGAAGTCTTCTAAAGCTAAGTACCCCGTTGGGGATCCTTTTTTCTTGCACTAACCGATGTCAGAAAAAGTTAACAATTGTCTCGCCTGTGGAAATAAAATACCACACCAAGACTTTCATTCTTACTGCGTCACTTGCTTAGGCTCAGACCATGATGTCCCCTGCTCTCGCTTCTGTGCTTTATTCAACACCAGAACTATCCATCATCAGGCCCGTATTGTAGCTAGATATTTTCACTTACAGTCCTCGAACTCCGATATGGCTTCGGTAAGCCATCCAACAGCAGATCTTCCAAAAAAAGTAAAGATAAAGACAGAGACAGACCACACAGATCCAAACCTACTGCCGATGCTTCCATTAAGCTAGTCATCAGTTCTCCGGTCCTCAGTGAGGTGCTCTCGCAGCCCCTGATGCCCGCTTCTGTGGATTCGTAGGCTGCTACCGAGACCCTTTTGGAGTCCGATATGCCTCAAAACTCTTCTTCAACTAGGGATCCTGCGGTTGTCTCTACCTTGGATGGGTCCAGAGCTGCTGAGCAGGCACCAGTTTTCAAGGAAGTCCTTCGCACTACTGATTCTCAACACAAACCGACTTCTTTCGTGACTACCGTTCTTTCAAAAACGACTGAGTTTCTTAGGCCCAGGGTATGAACCACACCCAAGAAACCGACGACCCATTCTCAGGCACCTGCTTCCTTGCCTCAGTCTCAAATGCTTAAAATGCCGGAAGACCTTATCATGCTGATCAGGGGAAGCCAAGCTACCCCCTCCAAAAGGAAAAGAGGTCTGTCCCCTGTAGTTTTGTCTGAACAAGAATCAGATGACTCTGATGCATCTGAATATGAAGACTTGCAACCTCTCTCTACTTATGAGGATTCTGATGTAGAGGTTTCTATCCCTTCTGCCTTTCCCCCAGAGGATTTTTCCTTTGGGGAAACCCTTCATACCTTAAGGGAACATTTCCAATGGGAGAGTCAGGACTACCCTCAGTCTAAAAAGAGATTCGGCTAATTCTTAGGTCTTCCACAGCACAGACCCTTGGCCATCCCCCCAGTCCTAGATGTTGTGGAGGATGTTTTCCTAGAATCCAGCTTGACCTCTGACACCCTCTCTCCTGCACCCAGAAAACCAGACAGGTACTGTAGAGTCCCTGACTCACACAAATTTATTTTTAAAAATCCTACTGCTGACCGTGAGGTAATTTCTCAAGGGCCTAAAGGGATTAAAGCAACCTCTGCTAATAATCCCACCTCCTCAGATAGGGATTCCCAAGCACTAGACAGATGGGGTAAAAAAGTATACTCCTAAGCTACTCTTGCTATCAGGGCACTAAATTGTCAGTTCCATATGCTAAAATTTCAGCAACATACCCTGGAACTCCTCAAACAAAAAATGTCTTCCTTTCCTGCTTGTGCAGAATCTAAAGAGTTACAATGGTTAATGCCTTGTGCAAGTCAAGTAACTAAACACACCTTGCACTGTGGTTTTGACACCCTAGAAGCTTCTTGCAGGGCAGCAGTCACTGGATCTGTCATTAGAAGGCATACATGGCTTAAGGAACAGCCCTTGCCAGACCATGTCAAATCTAAATTGTTAGATACCCCCTTGCACAAAGACAACTTATTTGGCACTAAGGCAGAAGAGGTCTTAAAAACGATGGAAGGAAAAGCAAAATCTATGCAGACAGTTAAGGATTTCTTACAGGTCCATCCACCCAGGTTCAGCAGGCATTGTCCCACCAAGCACTGGTCCTTTCCTGCTCCCACTAAGCCAATCCATCCCAGATCTCAGGGAACCAGACCCCCCCGACAGCAGCCACAGGGAATGCAGAGATCTAAGCAGTGGACTACCTCCACTTCAAAACCACAGAGTTCTAAGCCAACCCCTTATGGTAAGAACTCACAATGACTCACCCCCTCCCTCTGCCCACCTTCACTTACCCCTAGGAGGAAAACTCTCCTTTCACGCAAGCACCTGGGCCACCATTTCCAACAACCACTGGGTTCTCAACATAGTGTCCCAGGGATACATATTTTCTTTCCACACCCTTACTACCCCAAAAGGGTTCCCAGATCTACCTCCAAACCAGTGGGCAGAGGCACAAAAGCAAGTCCTTTCCCTTTCTGCAGACCAGAGAGGCCAAGGTTTCTACTCCAGACTTTTTCTGGTACACAGAAAAGAGGGCGCCTGGCACCCCATTCTCAATCTATCCAATCTAAACCTTTCTGGTGATCCCAAAATTCAAAATGCTCACCCTCCAGCAGCTACTACCCATGCTGTCCAAGGATGCTTGGCTAGCCACCCTAGACCTAAAGGAAGCCTACCTCCACTTTCCTATCAGGGAATCATTCAGGAAATATCTCAGTTTCAGGGTAGGATCTCAGCACTTTCAGTTCTCTGCACTTCCCTTTGGCTTATCTACTGGTCCCAGAGTTTTCACAAAATGTCTGGCTCCAGCCATTGCCTTTTGCAGTCAAAGGAATATCCAGATTTACCCATACTTAGATGACTGCCTAATTCAGGCAGACAGCCAGGAAAAGTTGCTCAAGCACCTGGCCTTTGTAAAGTCCCTACTAACCTCCCAAGGGTACACAATCAGCGAAAAGAAATCCAAACAGGTACCGACCCAAAGGATTATATTCCTGGGAGCAAGCCTGGACACAGCATCCCAGATGGCATTCCTTACACCAGAAAAGCAAAATTTCCTGACAGCCTACTTCACTCAACTAGCCACCAGACCCCAGCTGTCTGCAAGCAAGATCCTGCAAGCTCTGTTGTTCATGGCATCTTGCATCCTACTCAGTTCATATGCCAGACTGCATATGAGGAAACTTCAGTGGTACCTAAAAAGCCTTTGGTGTCAACGCTCTCAAGACCTGGAGACTCTTACAGGTTCATAGGTAGGTACTAGGCTATCTGCCTGAGGGCATTTATAAGCTTAGCCAGAGTGTGTCGGCTTTAGCCTCCCCATTGATTAATTAACTGATCCTCTGTCAAGCAGAGCCAATGAAGTGATCCCAGGGGTGTATTTTCTGTTACCCATCCACTCGTCAAGGTTTCTCTTGAAGAGTATTAGTGAGGGGCTCTGCCTAATGTAGTTTGGAATTTTGTTCCAAAGCATGGGGATTCTCTGTGACAGGAATTTATCCCTCCAGCATGTTCTATTTATTGTTGTGGTGAGGTTTAGTTCACTAGAGTGCGTGGCTTGCAGTGACTTGGATTTCTTTAGGTAGAGCATGTCCATCAATTCTGAGTTGAACATGGCTTTGTAAGTCAGGCAGAGATCACCTCTGAGTAAGCGATATGCCACTGAGTACAGCCGGAGTTTTTCAGTCGGGCTGCATAGGACATATGTTTGAGGTCGGTAATCCTCTTGGTGAGGTACTTTTGTGGTCTTTCCAGCTGTTGGAAGTGTCTTGTGAGGTACATCCCAAATGGGACATTGTACTCTATGATGGGTCTGATGAGTGACGAGTAGAGGGGCACTATAACCTCTTTATTTCTAGATGTGAAACATTTAGTAATTAGATGGGCCACATAGAAGGATTTCCTAACTACTTTGGCAATATGATTGTCAAAGGAGAGTTTACTATCTACCTGGGTCCCCAGATTTCTTATTTCCTCTTCTGTATTAAGGGGGCTGCCAACTATATGGTAATTCGTGGGTGTTTTGTTTTTCCCAAACGGGATGACTATGCTTTTTTTGGCATTTAGCTTGAGGCCATGACTTTGACACCAGGTGTCTGTCTCAGTAAGGCCCTTTTGGAGGATGTACGTGGCAGCCGGAGAGTCAATTATGGCTCCCAGTTTGCAGTCATCGGCGAACTTGGTTAGCCATAGTCCTCCTGTGTTTGCCTGTACTTCTGAGAAGTATATGCCGAACAGTAGGGGTCCCAGGACTGAGCCTTGCAGGACACCACTTGTGACTGGTTTAGAGTCAGACCTGGAGCCCGATATTCTTACCGTGTGAGTTCTGTCTGTAAGCCTGTTGGCAACCCATCTCATGATGTAGGGGTTTATCTTCAGACTGGTGAGTTTTTCTTTAATACCCGAGTGGGGAATGGTGTTGAAAGCCTTGGCGAGGTCAAGGTAGGCTGTGTGAGCAACCTTTCCCTTGTCAATGGCCTTGGTGACTGTCTCGAAGAAGTCAACCAGGTTTAGTAGGCATGACCTGCCCTTAACAAAGCTGAACTCGGTCGGGTCAAGTGTTTGGAGGTTCCCAATGTCTTTGTTAATGAGTACCATGGCTTTGCAGACCAGGCTAGTCAGGCTTATGGGGCAATAGATGTTCATCGTGTTACCCTGCTGCAGTCATCACACTTGGGTTATCCTGCCGTCAGGCAGTCCCGCAGTCGGCCCGAATTCCAAAGTCTTGGCCCAGCGTCGGTTGCTGTCGTTTCTTCCCTGACGTCAGTGCGCCAGGGGTATATAAGAGGCATCCGACGCCATTTTCTTCAGTCTTTCTTGCCGCGCGGTGCCTGAAGCAGAAGCAGTTTGCAAGTGCTGGTCGGCCACACCTGAGATTTTCGATTTGAATTTCAGTCCGAAGTCTTCAATAAAGCTAAGTACCCCGTTGGGGAACATTTTCTTGCCTCAGTCCGATGTCAGAAAAAGTTAACAATTGCATTTCTTGTGGGAAGCAAATACCTCATAAGGACTTCCATTCCTATTGTATTCCTTGCCTAAGCCCAGACCACGACATCACAGGTTGTCGGTTTTGGGCTAAGTTTAATAAACGAACTATCAAATGCCGTTTTGACTTTGCACGGCATTTCTTTGGTAGGAAATTTAATTATATCATGCCATCGGAGCAGCCGACGACCGCCATACATAAAAAACGCAAGGATAAGGACAGGCAGCCTAGGAACAAGCCAGACTCAGAGGCCTCAGCTGGGCCTTTCGCCGGTTCTCCGGTTTTCAGTGAGGCGCCTACGCAGCCCCTGACGACCGCAGAACTGGAACCCCAGACAGCTGCGGATTCCCAAGCGGAGCCTACTAGGCCGACGCAGCTATCTACCGACACCGAAGCAGAAGTAGACACCGGTGCAGTGGAAACACCTTTGGTTGCAGAAGCTGTCTTCAGACTGACTACACTCACCATGAAATCTTATGCTAAGCTTAAAACTCCTTTAAAACCTAAGAAAACTGTACATCAGTCTACAGTTCAAGGCCCCATGCCTAAGAAACAGATGCTTAAGATGGCTGAAGATTTGATTACCCTTATCAGGGGTTCCCATCCCCCTCCTGATAAAAGACCAAGACAAATGGAGGATTCTGCATCCTCTGACCAGGTTTCACTCTCCTCATATTCCTCTGAGGAACAGGATTATACTTTTCCACTTTATGAAGACTCTGATGCTGAAGACTGTGTTCCCTCAGCATCTCCCCCTGAAGACTACTCCTTTGGGGAAACTTTACATACCATGAGAGAACATTTCCACTGGGAAGGCAAGGATTACTCAGATTCTAAGAAAAGGCTCCGTGAGTTCCTTTTACTACCCCAGCACAGACCTCTTGCTATCCCTCCTGTTTTAGATATTGTGGATGATGTTTACTTGGAGTCTAGTTTAAATCCAGATTCTCTACCTCCTGCTCCAGCCAAACCAGACAGATACTACAGAGTACCTGACTCACAGAAATTCCTTTATAAAAGCCCTGTAGCTGACCCAGAAACAATTTCCCAGGGTCCTAAAGGAGCAAAAGCTTCTATGGCTAAAAATCCTGTGCCCTCTGAAAGGGATTCCAGAGCCCTAGATAGATGGGGAAAGAAAATATACACCTCAGCAACTCTGGCTATGAGAGCATTAAATTGCCAGTTTCACATGTTGAAATATCAGCAATATCTAATGTCTCAGTTAAAACAAAAAATGAGCACACATTCAGAGCAGTCTGAATTCAAGGAAATGCAGGATCTGTTACATGCAGCTGAACAGGTGGGCAAACATACTTTACAATGCAGATTTGATTCATTGGAAGCTTCCTGTTGAGCAGCTGTTACTGGCTCTGTCATACGTAGACATGCTTGGTTAAAAGAACAAACCCTCCCTGACCATGTTAAAGCAAAATTATTAGATGCACCTTTACAGCAGGATGTATTATTTGGTGTCAAAGCAGAAGAGGTTTTAAAGAAAATGGAGGATAAGGCAAAGTCTATGCAAACGGTCAAGGATTTTTTGCAGGTACAACCCCCTCGTTTCAGCAGAAATTGGCCAACAAAAAACTGGTCCTTTCCAGCTTCAGATACATCACAGAGGGGCAAATACAGACGCCCAAGGGGCAGAGGTCAGTCACAGGGCCCTTACAAACCTTGCCAATGGGGTTCTGCTACCCAGAAAAGAGGAGAAGACAGGCCCCAAGCTAGCAGAAGGCAAACACAATGACTCTATCCTCAAACTACCAAGCAAATCTCTCCTGGCAGCTCCCTTGGGAAGAAAACTAGCATTTTTTGCAGACAACTGGCACATCATCACAAAAGACAAATGGGTTCTAAACGTTGTCGCTCAAGGATACAGATTCCACTTTCGTACCTTACCAAGGATCAAAGGAATGCCAAACCTGCCACCAAATCAATGGGCAGAGGCACAAAAACAAATTACAGCTCTCATGGACATGAGAGCCATTCAACATGTACCTACACAGGAGCAAGGACAAGGATTTTACTCAAGACTCTTCCTAGTCCCAAGAAAGGACAAAGCATGGAGACCCATTCTGGATCTTTCAATTCTAAACACCTATCTGCAAGTACCAAAATTTAAGATGCTAACACTACAGCAGCTTCTTCCCATGCTGGGCAAGAATGCTTGGCTAGTCACGTTGGACCTCAAGGAGGCATACCTGCATGTCCCTATCAGACAAAATTGCAGAAGATACCTCCGCTTCATTGCAGGTTCAACACATTATCAATACTCTGCATTGCCCTTTGGCTTATCTACTGCACCCAGGGTCTTCACAAAATGCCTGGCACCAGTAATTGCATACTGCAGACAAAGAGGAATTCAAATATATCCATACCTGGCTGACTGCCTTATTCAAGCAGAAAGCAAGGACATTCTTTTAAAGCATCTGGCATTTGTCAAACACCTTCTAAGTTGCCTAGGGTACACAGTAACCGAAAAGAAATCAAAACTAGTGCCCTCACAAAACATAATATTCCTGGGTGCCAACTTGAATACAGCGGCCCAGATGGCTTATCTCATGCCAGACAAACAACGACAGCTGATTCAATATTTCAAAATAATGGCAACAAAGACCAAACTCCCTGCAAGAATAATTCTGCAGGCCTTAGGATTCATGGCATCTTGCATATTACTAATACCATTTGAAAAACTGCATGTGAGGAAATTACAATGGTACCTGAAAAGTGTATGGACTCAGCACAGCCACAGATTGGAAACAATGATACCACTCATTCCCTGCCTTCAACAGGAGTTTCTGTGGTGGGCACAGGCATGACACCTCAACAAGGGTCAGCCTTTCACCTTACCCACAGCCAGGCAAACTATGACAACAGATGCATCGGACTATGCCTGGGGAGCACACATGGCAGGGCAGTGCATTCAGGGCAAATGGACTTCAGATCAGAGGCATCTGCATATCAATCAAAAAGAAATGCTAGCAGTACAGAATGCCCTAACAGCTTTCAAGGACCTTCTACACCCAGGACAACTAATAATAAAGACGGACAATACCACAGTAATGTGGTACATAAACAAGCAAGGGGGCACACATTCCTACCCTCTATGCAGGCAAGCAATGACCTTGTGGAACACTGCACTGTCTTACCAGGTTCAATTACAAGCACAATTCCTGCCAGGAAAGAAAAACACCTTGGCAGACGACCTAAGCAGAAACACCATGGATCCACACGAATGGAAACTAGATCCACAAGTATTTGCAATGATAGCTCAAAAATGGGGACACCCAGACATAGATCTGTTTGCAAGCCCCCACAACCACCAACTTCAAAAATTTTGCACAAGGACCTGCCATCCATTAGCTTGGAAAGTGGACGCCCTCTCATTCAGTTGGAAAACATTAACAGTGTATGCCTTCCCTCCACTGCCTCTTCTTGCAAAGGTACTGCTGAAAGTCAGATTAGAGAGGCCACAAATGATACTCGTTGCACCAGACTGGCCACACCAGCATTGGTATCCAATTTTAAGGAACATGGCCCACGGCCCACCATGGATTTTGCCACAGATTCCTCACCTGCTCACCCAC
Source organism: Protopterus annectens (assembly GCF_019279795.1). NCBI lineage: Eukaryota > Metazoa > Chordata > Ceratodontiformes > Protopteridae > Protopterus > Protopterus annectens. The sequence continues at coordinate 889,889,597 of NC_056730.1, read as the reverse complement.
TGAGACAATCAGATTCTACACAGCCAGCTCAAGACTTTAAACCTGGCTGCATGGCAAATTACCTAAACAACCAGCCAACTCCTTTATCCAAAGCTGTTATGGATGTCATTCTGGAGGCCAGGAAGCCCAGCACCAGGAAAACCTATTCAGACAAATGGAAAAGATTTTGTGCCTGGAACCAGGCTAAAGGCCTAAATCCCCTTGATCCAAACATCCCTCAGATTCTACAATATTTAACTGAGATGTTACACAAAGGACTTTCCTTTTCATCTATTAAGATCCACGCCTCAGCAATTTCAGCTCATTACAGCACGGATCCTCCTTTATTCTCACATCCACTCCTAAGACAGTACCTCAGAGAGGCTAAAAACTTAAGACCACCAAGGAGAGCTCCAACACCTACCTGGGATCTCAACATTGTTCTGGAAAAGCTTACACTGCCACCCTTTGAACCAGCTTTTTCAGCTGATTTAAAATTTCTTTCATGGAAAACTGCCCTACTACTAGCAATAATCTTAGCTAGAAGAGTCTCAGAGCTACAGGCACTAATGGCAGTGGAGCCCTTCCTCATTTTTCATCAAGACAGAGTCCCTCTACAAACTAACCCTTCCTTTATGCCAAAGGTGGTATCCAGTGTGGCCCTAAACCAAACCATTCACTTGCCCACCTTCTTCCCAAATCCCCAGAACAAAGGAGAAAGACTCCTGCACTCTTTGGACATTCACAGGCAATTACGTTACTACTTGGATAAAACTAAGGCTCTCAAAAAAACTGACCAGCTCTTTGTAGCCTATGCTATGGGATCACAAGGAAAAGCTATCTCAAAACAGACCATTTCTAAATAGATAGGGCATTGCATACGTTTCTGCTACTCACATCATGGGAAACCAGTACCTGCTAACATTAGGTCTCACTCCACCAGGGCTACAGCTACATCAGCAGCCTTTCTCAGGGGAGTGCCAACCAAGGATATTCTGGAAGCTGCAACTATCACCTACCTCTATACTCTAAAACTAGAGCTGGTTTTGCCACTGCAGTTTTGCAGGGCCTACTAGCTTCTTCTAACCCTGTTTGACTCCACCTCCCATCTTTAGCTTTGGGATTCAACCCAAGTGTGATGACTGCAGCAGGGTAACACGATGAACATAGTACAGTTTTGTACCTACCATAAATGTAGCTGTTCGAGTGTTCACCCTGCTGCAGTCCAGGTTACCCTCTCTCCATCCCCTCTGAAACAGCTGAATTTATCTCTACCACTCTATCCTATACTGCCTCTGTGGTGTATTTGCTTGTGCCTAAGGGTTTTGTTTTATTTTTATATAGCTATATATATATATATATATATATATATATATATATATATATATACATATTTTTCCTACCTATTGGGGGCATCTAACATCTGGGGCAAGAAAAACTGAAGAAAATGGCGTTGGATGCCTCTTATATACCCCTGGCACACTGACGTCAGGGAAGAAGCGACAGCAACCGACTCCGGACCAAGACTTTGGAATTTGGGCCGACTGCGGGACCGCCTGATGGCAGGATAACCAAAGTGTGATGACTGCAGCAGGGTGAACACTCGAACATCTACATTTATGGTAGGTACAAAACTGTACTTTACCAGGGTCAGTTGTGGCCCCTCCTTTGTGGAGTGGAATAACCGTTGTTGTGCACCATTCTATGGGCATGTAGCCTGTGGAGAGGCTGAGGTTGAACAGCTTGTTTAGGTGGGGGGTTAATTCGTTCTGTAGTTCGTGCAAGACGCAGCCTGGGACACCATCTGGCCCCATTGACGCTGTGTTTTTGGCTTTTGAAAGGGCTGTTTTCACCTGTGCGTCTGTGATTTCCGGGACACTACACTTTTCTGGTATTGTTGTGGCCACTTTTGGGGGTGAGAGGGGGGTGAAGTTTGCACTGAATCTATCTGCCAGGATGTTGGCAATATCAGTAGGGTCAGTATATTTTGTGCTATTTTGCACTAGGTCAGTGCATATCTGCGAGTTGCCAGTTAGATTCTTAACATAGCTAAAGAAGGCTTTGTGGTTATCTTTTGAATCCTTGGCTATTTTTCTTTCTAAGTTAGCCTTGGATGATTTTATGAGGGACCTAATTTCTTACTGATACTGATCAGGGATGTCTTTCCTTCTTGGGATTTGCTTTTTTTCTGAACTAGTTTCCTCCTTCTATTGTATATTCTTATACCTATAATTCCTTGCCTCAGAATAGATTTTCTTTGGTGGGCAACAGCATGCTCCCACAACAAGGGACTACCTTTCTCACCACCTCCACCACCCAGACCCTCACCACAGATGCATCAGACTATGCCTGGGGTGCACACCTGGATGGCAGGTGCATACAGGGCCAATGGAGCCCACAGCAAATCCCTCTGCACATCAACCAAAAAAAGATGATGGCTGTCCAGCATGCCTTGATAGCTTTCAAGCCCATTCTCTCCCCAGGGGCTCTCCTGATCAAAACAGACAACACCACTGTAATGTGGTATATCAACAAGCAGGGAGGGACCCACTCCTACCCTCTATGCAGGCTGGCCATGACCCTTTGGCACACAGCCTCTGCCATGCAACTCCACCTGTTAGCACAATTGCTACCAGGTTCTCTCAACTTTCTAGCAGACCAATTAAGCAGAAATCTTCTGTACCCACATGAGTGGCAGCTCAACAGAAGAACCTTCACCCTAATAACTCAGAAATTGGGCACCCCAAAGGTCAACCTCTTTGCTTCCCACACCACCATCAGCTCAGTAAATTCTGCAACAGGGAGCATCACTGCATGGCTTGGAAAGTGGATGCCCTGTCCTTCCCCTGGGTCAATCTATTGGTCTATGCCTTTCCTCCACTACCTCTCATCCCCAGGGTACTGCTCAAAATAAAGGAGGAAAACCATTGCAATTCTTGTAGCTCCAGATTGGTCTTGCCAGCACTGGTACCCCTTGCTGCACAGCCTGTCCCCACTGCCACCATGGCATCTTCCTCAGATTCCAAGCCTCCTGACCCAGAGGGAAGGGGAATTCATGCATCCCCAATTGCAGGCACTCAGTTTAGCAGCTTGGCTTATTCCTTAACCCCAGTTAATCTGCCAACCTCAGTAAACAGGTTTTAGATGTTATACATGAGGCCAGACGCCCTAGCACTAGAAAGTCTTATGCTGACAAATGGAAAAGGTTCTCCACCTGGATTCAGGCCAAGGGAGCCAATACGGCACAGCCCTCCCTCCCTCTCATCCTGGATTACTTAGCTGACCTGCTACACAGTGGCTTCTCTTTTTCCTCTATTAAAATTCATGCCTCTGCTATCTCTGCTCATTTCCCCACTGAGCAGCTCCTTTTCTCACACCCCTTGATCAAACAGTTCCTAAGAGGGGCTAACAACTTGAGGCCACTCAGAAGAGCACAAACCCCAGTTTGGGACCTTAACTTTGTGTTGGAAAAGCTCACCCTGCCCCCCTTCAAATCAGCTTCTTCTGCAGAACTAACATTTCTCTCCTGGAAGACTGCTTTCCTTCTGGCCATCACTTCAGCCAGAAGAGTCTCCGAGCTGCAAGCACTCATGGCTGTGGAACCCTTCATTGTCTTCCATGCTGACAGGGTGTCCCTCATGACTAACCCATCATTCATGCCCAAGGTGGTGTCCATTGTGGCTCTCAACCAATCAATTCATTTGCCCACCTTTTTTCCTAATCCCCAGAACAAGGAGGAAAGGATTCTGCACTCTCTAGATGTGCACAGACAGCTCAGATTCTATATAGACAGGACTAAATCCTTCAGAAAGTCTGATCAATTGCTGGTTAGCTTTGCTACAAGGGCAGAAGGCAAAGCCATCTCCAAACAAACTATTTCCAAATGGATAGCACACTGCATCCATTTCTGCTACAAACAACATGGAAAGCCACCCCCAAGGAGGTCAGGACACACTCCACCAGAGCAGCATCCCCCTCTGCAGCTTTAGTCAGAGGAGTGCCCATCAGGGACATCCTGGAGGCTACCACCTGGACATCTATTCACACTTTTACCAAGCATTACCACCTGCCTCTCTTCTCCAAATCCAGGACAGGGTTTGCCTCTGCAGTCTTTCAAGGCATCTTACCCAGCCCCTAGTGTCCTTGACTGCCTCCACCCATTTCCTCAGCTTTAGGAATCAAGCCAAATGTGATGACTGTAACAGTGAAACACGAAGAACATAGTACAGTTGTGTACACTTACCATAAATGTAGATGTTTGAGTGTATTCACTGTTGCAGTCCTGGTTTCCCTCCCTCCATCCCCCATTTTTCTTCTCTTTCCTTACAAGGGACATGCTGGTATTTCCTTTCTACTAGTGGGGTTCTTCCACCAGAACGTAGCTCCTACTTGTGGGCTCCTGACAGGTTAGGGCAAGAAAAACTGATGTAATGGTGTTGGCTGCCTTACTTTATACTACTGATGACCTGACATCACTTCTGAAGCGACAGCAACTGATGCAGAAATACTAAGCCTCTGGTATTTGGGTCGGCCGAGGGCTACCTTGGCAGAGATAACCCAAATGTGATAACTGAAACAGTGAATACACTCGAACATCTACATTTATGGTAAGTGTACACAACTGTACTTTTCCTTGACTGCCTCCACCCATTTCCTTAGCTTTGGGAATCAACCCAAATGTGATGACTGCAACAGTGTAATACGAAGAACATAGTACAGATGTTCTTCATGTTTCACTGTTGCAGTCATTACATTTGGGTTATCTGCTTGCAGATAGCCCTCAGTCAGCCTGATTAACAAAGTCTTGGGTCCTGCGTCAGTTGCTGTCCTTTCTTCCATGACGTCAGGTCGTCAGGGGTATAAAACATGCAGCAGACACCATTACACCAGTCTTTCTTGCTGTGCGGTGCCCGAAGCAGAAGCAGTTCGCAGTTGCCGGTCGGCTAACTCCTGAAATTTTTGTTTTCAAGTTTCAGAACCGAAGTCTTCAACTAAAGCTAAGAACTCCGTTGGGGAAACTTTTTCTTGCTCCTTACCAATATTAGTAAAAGTTAATAATTGCATTACTTGTGGAAAGCAAATACCTCATAAAGATTTTCATTCGTACTGTATTCCTTGCCTAGGCCCTGACCACGACGTACCTTGCTGTCGGTTTTGTGCTTTATTTAATCAGCGCATTATCCATCATCGGTATATTTTCAACTCTAAATATTTTGTTTCTCGGTTTAATTATCCAGAAATGTCATCGGTTAGCCATCCGACTACCGGGATTACGAAAAAACACAAAGATGAAGACAGAGACAGGCCGCCGAGGTCCAAAACTGCCGACGACGCTTTTCCTAAGCCAGTCGCAAGTTCGCCGGTACTCAGTGAGGAGCTTTCACATCCCCTGATACCTGCTACTTCTGATTCGCAGGCCTCTACTGAGACCCATTCGGAGTCCGGTATGCCGGGAGATGCTTCAACTATGGAATCCGTGGATGTCTCTACCTTGGATGGGTCCGGAGCCGCTGTGCAGGCACTGGCTTCTGAGGATGTATTTAGGCCTATGGGCTTGCATATTAAACCGATGCCTCCTTCTTCACTTAGGCCTAAATCTCAAACCATGCCTAAAAAAACGACGCCCAGACCACATGCTCAGGCCTCTATGCCTAAAAAACAAATGATAAGAATGGCTGAAGATTTAATAACTCTAATCAGGGGTAGCCAACCCCCCCTTTCTAAGAGGCCTAGGACTGAAGTTGTTTATGAATCTTCAGAGCAGGATTCTGTTTTTTCTGATTCTTCTGATGATCTGGATTTGCCCTTATCTACTTATTAGGATTCTGATGCAGAGGACTCCATTCATTCCCTCTGCTTCCCCTCCAGAGCATTTTTCTTTTGGGGAAACCTTGCATACTCTAAGGGAGCATTTCCACTGGAAAGCCAGGATTTTTCTGATTCAAAAAAGAGGCTTAGGGATTTCTTATGCCTACCTCAGCATAGGCCTTTAGCTATTCCTCCTGTACTAGACATTGTTGATGATGCTTTTTCGGAATGTAGTTTGGCCCCTGATTCCTTGCCTCCTGCTCCCAGAAAACTTGACAGGTACTACAGGGTCCCTGAGTCACACAAGGTCCTTTTTAAAAATTCTATTGCAGATCCAGAGACTATTTCACAGGGGCCCAAGCGTATTATGGCTTCTACTGCTAAAAATCCTACCCCTTCTGATAGAGACTCCAGGGCGCTGGATAGATGGGGAAAGAAGCTTTAAACTGCCAGTTTCATATGTTAAAGTATCAGCAACATGTTATTGGATTGCTTAAACAGAAAATTATGTTAATACCTGACTGTGGAAAATAAAGAATTACAGTATTTAATGCATTCTGCTGAACAAGTTGGAAAACATACTTTGCAATGTGGTTTTGATTCATTAGAGACCTCTTGCAGGGCTACTGTTACTGGGTCTGTGCTTAGAAGGCATGCTTGGCTAAAGGAGCAGTCCTTGCCTGATCATGTTAAAGCTAAATTGTTAGATGCTCCCTTAAATCAGGACCGCCTGTTTGGCAACAAGGCTGATGAAGTTCTTAAAAAGATGGAAGATAAAGCTAAATCTATGCAAACTGTTAAAGATTTCTTACAAGTTCAGCCTCCTAGATTTAGTAGGCACTGGCCCTCTAAGAATTAGTCCTTTCCAGCCACTTCCAGGTCTTCTCAAGCCAAACCCAGACATGGCAAAAGCCACAGGATTCAGTCCCAGGGGACACACAGGACTAAGCAGTGGGGGGCCTCCACTTCCAAATCTGGGATTAATAAGACTCCCCCCCATGGTAAACTGTCTCAATGACTTCCGTTTAAAATTTCCAAGCACTTATCAACTGACTGCCCCTTTGGGGGAAAGATTGCTCTTCATGCAAATAACTGGGAACTCATTACCCAAGACAAATGGGTTTTAAATATAGTGTCCCAGGGATACAGATTTCACTTCCACGTTGCCAACACCAAGCGGGTGGCTGGACCTACCCCCAAATCAGTGGACAGAGGCCCCAAAACAAGTACTTTCCTCTCTTAAGAATGGGGGCTATTCAACTGGTACCGGAGGAGGAAAAGGGACAAGGTTTCTACTCAAGACTTTTCCTGGTACCTAGAAAAGAAAATTCATGGTGTCAAATGCACCTGCATATCAATGAAAAAGAAATGTTAGCGGTACAGAATGCTCTGACAGCCTTCAAGGACCACATTCTTCCAGGACAACTTATGGTAAAGATGGACAACACCACTGTTATTTTGTACATAAACAAGGTGGGGGAATACACATTCTTACCCCCTCTGCAGACTAGCCATGGCATTGTGGAACACAGCCTTAAGCTGCCAAGTGCACCTACAGGCTCAATTCCTGCCAGGAAAATTAAATACACTGGCAGACGGACTAAACAGAAACCTCATGGACCCACACGAGTGGAAACTGAACCAAGGATTTTCAACATGTTGACAAACAAATGGGGGAGCCCAGATATAGACCCGTTTGCCTCTCCCCAGAACTACCAATTGCACAAATTTTGCACAAGGACTCCCCACAAGCAAGCCTGGAAAGTGTATGCTCTGTCCTTCAGCTGGAAAAACCTATCAGTCTATGCTTTCCCCCCTCAACCTCTGCTCTTCAAAGTACTACTAAAAATCAAACAGGACAAACCAAGGATGATTTTGATTACTCCAGACTGGCCACGCCAACACTGGTACCCCCTCCTGCGCAGTGTGTCAAGGTTATCCCCATGGCACCTGTCTCAGACTCCTTCCCTATTGTCTCAGCAGGAGAACCAGATTCTGCACCCTCAGCTTCTAACACTGAACCTTGCAGCCTGGCTAATTATATAATCTGTCCTCTACCATCCCTCAGTAAACCTGTGATGGATATCATTTTAGAGGCAAGGAGGCCTAGTACTAGAAAATGCTGAAAAATGGAAAAGATTCTGTGCCTGGAACCAATCTCAAGGGATGAGCACAGCAGCACCCAATTTACCTCAGATTTTACAATACTTAACTGAGATGCTTCACAAGGGCCTGTCTTTTTCCTCCATTAAAATCCATGCCTCAGCCGTTTCAGCTCATTATAGCACAGAAACTCCCCTGTTCTCTCATCCACTGCTCAAGCAGTTCCTCAGAGGGGCCAAAAATTTGAGACCATCCAGAAGAGCTCCAACCCCAGCCTGGGACCTTAACTTTGTTTTGGAGAAACTCACTCTACCTCCTTTCTAGCCTGCTGCTACTGCAGACTTAAAATTTCTTTCTTGGAAAACAGCTTTCCTTTTAGCAATCACTTCAGCTAGAAGGGTATCTGAATTACAGGCCCTTATGGCAGTGGAGCCTTTCATCATCTTTCATGCGGACAGGGTGTCCCTCAGAACCAATCCATCCTTCATGCCCAAGGTGGTATCCAGTGTGGCTCTTAATCAGTCTATTCATTTGCCAACCTTCTTTCCCAATCCACAGAACAAAGGGGAATGGATACTGCATTCCTTAGATGTGCGCAGACAACTTAGATTCTACTTGGACATGACTAAACCTCAGCTGGTGGCATTTGCTGCAGGGGCAGAGGGGAAGGCTATTTCAAAGCAAACCATTTCTAAATGGATAGGCCATTGCATTCATTTCTGCTATAAGCACCATGGAAAACCTACCCCCAGGGGATCAGACCTCACTCCACCAGGGCTGCATCTACCTCTACAGCCTTTCTCAGAGGCGTCCCTACCAGGGACATCCTAGAAGCTGCTACCTGTAGTTCTGTGCATACTTTCACCAAGCATTATCATTTGACAATTTTCTCTAAATCCTGAGCTGGCTTTGCCACTGCAGTCTTGTAGGGCCTTATAGCTGGTCCTAATGCTATCTAAATTCCTTCTCCCAACCATAGCTTTAGGAATCTACCCAAATGTAATGACTGCAACAGTGAAACACGAAGAACATAGTACAGTTGTGTACACTTACCATAAATGTAGATGTTTGAGTGTATTCACTGTTGCAGTCCTGGTTACCCTCCCTCCAGCCCCCTAACTTCTTTTGGCTATACCTCTACTTCCTTTACTATGCTTAAAATCCTTTTTGGTGTATTTGCTTTTTTGTTGGAGGTATATCATTGTACTTTTGTATTTAATTGCTCCCCATTAGGGGGTACCTGACATCTGGGGCAAGAAAAACTGATGTAATGGCGTCAGCTGCATGTTTTATACCCCTGACGACCTGACGTCATGGAAGAAGGGACAGCAACTGACGCAGGACCCAAGACTTTGTTAATCAGGCCGACTGAGGGCTACCTGCAAGCAGATAACCCAAATGTAATGACTGCAACAGTGAATACACTCAAACATCTACATTTATGGTAAGTGTACACAACTGTACTTTGTGTACACTTACCGTAAATGTAGATGTTTGAGTGTATTCACTGTTGCAGTACTGTATTTCCCTTACTCCATCCCACCTTTTTTTGCTTTCCTTATAAGGGACATATTGGTATTTACTTTCTACTGGTTCAGTTCTTCCACCAGAACCTGGCTCCTACTTGGGGGCTTCTGACAGGTTAGGGCAAGAAAAACTGATGTAATGGCGTCGTCTGCCTTACTTTATACTACTGACGACCTGACATCAGTCCTGAAGTGACAGCAACTGACGCAGCAATACTAAGCCTCTGGTATTCAGGCCGGCCGAGGGCTACCCTGGCAGGGACAATCCAAATGTGGTGACTGCAACAGTGAACACACTCAAAGATCTACATTTATGGTAAGTGTACACAACTGTACTTTCTGGATGGTAACACTGCAGTAAATACTCCCATTTCTGGGACAAGACAATTGGATGCACTCTATAGATCTCCAGGATGCATACTACCACATAAAAATGGACAGGCGATCCAGGAAACACCTACACTTTCGGCTGGGAGCCTGTCACTACCAGATGTTCTTCATGTTTTACTGTTGCAGTCATCACATTTGGTTTATCCCTGCCAGAGTAGCCCTCGGCCAGCCCGAATACCAGAGACTTAATATTTCTGCATCAGTTGCTGTTGCTTGAGGACTGATGTCAGGTCATCAGTGCTATAAAGTAAGGCAGCCAATGCCATTATATCAGTCTTTCTTGCTGTGGAGCCCGAAGCAGAAGCAGTTTGCATGAGTTCTGGTCATCCGTTACTTGAGGTTTCATTTCCGAATTGAAGTTGAAGTCTTCTAAAGGTAAGTACCCCAATGGGGATAATTTTTTCTTGCACTAACCGATGTCAGAAAAGGTTAATAATTGTCTCACCTGTGGAAAGCAAATACCACCCTGAGACTTCCACTCTTACTGCGTCACTTGCCTAGGCCCAGACCACAACGTCCCTCGTTGCTTCCGTGCTTTGTTTAATGCCAGAACTATCCATCGTTGGGCACTTATTGTAGCCAGATATTTTCGTTTACAGTCCTTGAATTCTGATATGGCTTCAGTAAGCCATCCGACAGCAGATCTTCTGAACAAATGTAAAGATAAAGACAGAGACAGATGGCACAGGTCCAAACCTTCTGACAACACTTCTGTTAAGCTAATCGTCAGTCTTCCAGTACTCCGTGAGGCGCTTTCACAGCCCCTGATGCCAGCTTCAGTTGATTCGCAGGCTGCTACCGAGATCTTTCGGAGTCCGGTATGCAACAAGACTCTTCTTCTTATAAGGATCCTGCAGTCATCTCTACCTTGGATGGGCCCGGAGCTGCTGAGCAGGCACAGGCTTCAGAGGAAGTCCTTTGCACCTCCGAATCTCGACACAAACCGACATTTTCTTTCATGACTACCATTCTTTCAAAAACAACTGAGTTCCTTAGGCCCAGGGTTTGAACCACACTCAAGATACTGACTACCAACGCTCAGGCGCCTGCTACCTTGCCTCACTCTCAAATGCTTATCAGTTGCTGGTTAGCTTTGCTACAGAGGCAGAAGGCAAAGCCATCTCCAACAAACCACTTCCAAATGGATAGCACAGCACACTGCATCCATTTCTGTTACAAACAGCATGGTAAGCCTCCCCAAGGGGGTCAGGACACACTCCACAAGAGCAGCCTCCACCTCTGCAGCTTTCCTCAGAGGAGTCCCCACCAGGGACATCCTGGAGGCTGCCACCTGGACATCTGTTCACATATTTACCAAGCATTACCACCTGCCTCTCCTCCAAATCCAGGGAAGGGTTTGCCTCTGCAGTCTTGCAGGTCATCGTAGCCAACCCCTAGCTTCCTTGACTGCCTCCACCCATTTCCTCAGCTTTGGGAATCTACCCAGCTGTGATGACTGCAGCAGTGAAACACGAAGAACATAGTACAGTTGTATACACTTACCATAAATGTAGATGTTCGAGTGTATTCACTGTTGCAGTCCTGGTTTCCCTCCCTCCATCCCCCTTTTTTCTCCTTCTCCTTTTGTTGCCATTCTTCCTTATTCTCCTTTCCTTATAAGGGACAATTTGGTATTTATTTTCCACTGGTGGGGTTCTTCCACCAGAACCTGGCCTCCTATTTCGGGGGCTCCTGACAGGTTAGGGCAAGAAAAACTGATGTAATGGCGTTGGCTGCCTTACTTTATACCACTGATGACCTGACATCAGTCCTCAAGCAACAGCAACCGACGCAGAAATACTAAGTCTCTGGTACTCGGGCCGGCCGAAGGCTACCCTGGCAGGGATAACCGAATGTGATGACTGCAGCAGTGAATACACTCAAACATCTACATTTATGGTAAGTGTACACAACTGTACTTTATGAGCTCTACCCTTTGGCCTCGCTACAGCTATAAACTGACACAGAATGCAGAAAGGATAATTCAGAGCTTGTGTAAACAATCCTGTCTTGCGTTATGATTTATTGATTCTTACTCTTAAAAAAGATGCGACTGTGAGAAATAGTGAGCAGAAGCTACTGCTCACATCCACGCACATTGTAAAGGAATTCCAGTTTGTGTGTGACTTTCACAACTTGTATAATCAGAGCAATAACTTTACTGTACTTAATATTTAGCTGTATATTGCTTGTGTGATTATACTCAAAGAAGTTAATTTAAGTTCTCTTTGTATTCTGTGGTAACTTATTTTGAGTATTCTTTTCTTTTAGAAAATGTATTAATTTGCAGCTGAATATGGATTCCTTAAATGAGTATGCATTAATGATTTGCTAAAGTACAAATATCTTGTACAGTATAGTAAATGCTATACATATTTAAAGGTAACACCTGATAACACCGGAGATCTGTGTTCTTCATGTCAAAAGTTGGATGGTTTGCTTACCATTATTAGTAGTAAATCTACACTTTACTGATGATGATTGCATTTGTGCAATTTGTATGTCTTGTAGAACTGTTTTACATATATTAATCACTGGACTGATGAGGTAAATAATGTTAGGCAAAGAGCCAATAGAACACATTTAGGAGAGGATGTGTCTGTTGTCTATAAAGATCACTCAACACTTATGAAACAAAATAATGCCACTTCAAACTTTAGAATTCTGGATACAAGTGTTCAGCATTCTGAGGATTCCAAACATATAGAAAGAAATAAAAAAGAAAGAAAGGAGGAAGTTCACAACAAATAGAGAAGAAAAGGAAACTGATAAATGTCTAAAGTAAATAGAATACATAGTAAAAAGGACACTGCTCTGTTATGTGACACAGATTGCAGGGAGTGATAACATTTTTCTGTAAAAAAGACTTCAGTCTACAGAAAAAAGCACAATTTTTCCAAAAGAGAAAGTAGAAAAAAGAGGCAAGGGGCAGGTGAAAAGGAAGAAATCAAATTGAACATGTCAGGATTGAAGAACTGCAAGAAAAAAGACAAGGAAGACAGATGTTGACTACGTGGCTCAAGCTGTGGATGTATAAAGCCAGCTGGATGATAATTGGTTGCCTGCAAATTTAATAAGCAATGAATACAGTGGGATTAATATGACAAATGGTGATGAAGATCATTCATTTGTAACAACTGATAGAGCAGATATTATTGAATTAAAAGTTGAAGATTCTTCAGATCTGGTGAGAAAAGATATTCTTGTAATTGGAGATTCAGTTATTACAGGAACTTATACTTACATTTGCAGAGAAGATAATGAACATCGAATAGTGTTATGTTTGCCAGGAGCAAAAGTAGAGAAGGTGAGGCAGGGCGTTAGAATGCTTTAATGTAAGGAAGTACTGATCTGCTTTTATTCATTCTGGTACAAATGCATACACAAGGACTCTCTGACTGCTAGTAGGGAACTTACAGCCCTTTTAGATAGCATAGCTTGTACAGATGCTAGGATGTATTTTTCACAAAACAAATATAGAAAAGAGAGTCATGTCACCATGAATGAAAAGATTTTTTAGGCAAATACCTACATGAAAAAAAAGTCTCATTTTCAAAAATGGAACGGTGTAGGGTAACCAAGCCTAATTTTATGCATACGTGTTTAGACAGGATAGTGTGCACTTGTCAAGATCAGGGAAGAGAATTTTTGTAGCAGATATTTTGCAATATTTGCCAAACGCAATGTAGGATTTATGCCAGGTTGAATACTTAACAGTTCACAGATAGCAACATTTGATGCATCTTTGATGGTTGTTAATGCTAGGAGCATTACTAATAAAGTTTTTTAATTGGAAAATTTGCTACATTCCCACAAGATTGATGTTGTTATTGTTTATGAAACATGCTTAAAGAACAATGACTGTAAACCAGTTCTGTCAGGGTATAAGTGTTTTTACAGTTACAGACATTCATACGAAAATATCAGGTGGAGGTGTTATGATAGGGATTAAAGATAGTTATAAGACCAGTTATAAAACCAGTTAAATGTTAAATGTTCAGTGATAACACCTGCCACAAAAAGGAGATACTGCCAGCACAGTTATCTGGAATTTTGTAAATAATTATATGTCATTTGTGAATATCAACATGATTCATATAAGATGCTTGTGTTACAAATGTATTAGAGCTGTATGTCATGTATATCAAACTAGGTTTGCACAGACGTGTGTTAAAAAGATATTTTGTAAAGTGCTTGTAATTAAAATGTAACCACAGCATGCCCTGCTGGAATAGAACAGAAATGTACATGCACTATTGTAACGGTTTAAATGTATATATTTTAACGGTAGAATTTGGGATACAGGAGATTAACCTCAGTCTAGTAAATTTTAGAAAAATAGCTGAAATTAAATTACTTTATCGCAGCAAGGAGACACAATGTCTGTGCTGAAAAGTTTTCTGTATTGTCTTGGAAGTGTTTTATTGTTTTATGACTTCCACCATCTTCCTAAAGATCTGAGGAAAACCCTTGTCTATGTATTTTCACAGGTAGATGCTAAATGCTACCAACTGCCATCAGTTGTTTTGGGGCCTGAAAACTAGGGGTTAGATGACAAGAAATTATGTAACTTTGCAAGCTAGCCAGCAGTAATATTTGAGATATTAATTTGAGAACTCTCTGAGAGAGACAGTGCATTCTGTATTCTGTCTTGGGCCTGGCAACAACACGATCCATTCACCAAACACTTGCCTTGCTCTAATAGTAAGTTATTAGGGTATAGTAATTATCTTAGATATGGTCAGGAATATAGCAAAACAGTTTAAATTGTTTTGTTTATTTATTTAAGACTGTCCTACAATGTTGTTTTAAATATTCCCTGTGGTTTTGAACTCTGATCATGCCCTGCTGGAATAGAATAGAAATGTACATGCGCTATTGTAACGGTTTAAATGTATATCTGATGTCACTGTAGATATATACTGAGTATTTTCTTGTTCTCTTAATAAATATATGTAAGCCTTTCATTGTGGCTGATCTTTGTAGCGCTATTTAAGTTCTGAGAGTACTTGCATATTTATTTGGTGACACTGTGGGCCACTCCTAATAGCCTTGCTCTTGGTCAAACAACCATTTGTATTAATAGTAACATTACATAGTAAGACTGGACACCCTTTGTTAAGGGGCTTAAAGTAGCCAAAAAGGAGTGACTGCTGGCAGTGTAAACTACCTTATAGTCTGGGGAGAAGGGAGCCTAGCTAGTAAACCTGTGCCAGCACAGATTTACTAGCTATGCCTCCTTCTGCCCAGATTATAAGGTAGTTTTTCTTGCCACCAGATACTACAAAGCCAGCTACCTAAAGCTCTTGTAAGAGTACCCAGTTATAGTGTGTGTGTGTGTGTGTGTGTGTGTGTGTGTGTGTGTGTGTGTGTGTGTGTGTGTGATCAGCTACCTGGGCAAGGACACAAAGCACTGGGTGGACAGAGAGAGTGCTGGAGGCCTTGGCTTGGTCACTCAACTGAGATATCAACTCTATAGCTGTGCCAGTGGGGAGTCTTATTGGGGATCAGGAGAAATAGGGAGAAACCAGCCCCGGACTGAATGGGCTGTCTGTGTACTCTTAAGGAAAATTGCACTTGATGCAGAGAACCACATCTGGAAATAATGTGTGTCCTTGTCATCTTCTTCTCAGTGTATGTCCCCCACTGTTGCCAGTGGTGAGGATTGAGGGTCCTTGATTACTGGTCCAGTGGTGGGGCATCCCGTTTACTGGTGAGCAGTGGTGGGATATCCACATATTAGGATTCAGTACTGTGGATATTGAATTCCTGTTGCCTGTAAACAGTGGTCACTAAAGGTGTTTGTACTCTCAAGCAGCCACAGGGTAGACATTCAGAGTTTCATATCACAATAGTTTTTTTTTTTTAGCATCAGGGAGAACAGGCAAGCATGCCAGCAGAGGAGTATGGCAAGTTGACAAGGAGCCAGTTGGTTGAGATGTGTCAAGACAAAGGATTGGAAAGGATTGTGCATGCCAACCTGACTAAAGCAGAAATGATTGCAGCCTTAGTCACAGCTGCATCACAGACTAGCAACCAGGAGGACAACCAGACTGGCCTTGGGGATGTACAACTCTCAGAAAGTGGGCAGTTCAGCCTTTCCACAAAGGAATTAAAAAATCCATCTGGAGTTAAAGAGACTTGAACTGGAGGCCAAATGATTGAAACTAGAATCAGCAGAGAGACTGAGACATCTAGAGGCTGATGAAAATGAGAGACTGAGAAATTTGGAGGCTGAAGAAAATGAGAGGCAGAGGCAACATGAAAAGGAAATGCTGACTCTTTGCCAGGGTCATGGAGGAAATGGGTAAGGGAGTAACTGAACCCCAGAAGCAACAAAGGTCAGTAAATGTCTTCCACAATTTACAGAGGGTTATAATTTTGATAGCTTTATTCATATGTTTGAAAGGGTATGTAAACAGTATAATGTTAACCAATGGCTCTGGGTACGGTTCCTGACCCCCTTACTCCATGGTAAATCTGTAACTGCTATTTCTAAATTGTCTGATACTGATTGCTTAAATTATAATACTGTTAAAAAATATATTTATTAGAGTGTTTTAAGTTAACACCTGAAGTTTATAAAAAAAAGTTTTGTGAGCATAAATGCAAGACAGATGAATGTGTGTGTGAATATATTGCTGAGTTAAGCACTTATTTTCATAGGTGGGTGAATGGGTGTCAGATCACCACTTTTGAAGGGCTGTCAGACCTTTTGGTGAGGGAACAAGCCCTTAGCACTTTGCCTGCAGATATTAGAATCTGGTTGTCAGATAGGCAATGCAACACTGCAGATGAGTTGGGGAAAAAGGGAGACCTTTACCTAGCAAGTAGGGCATCACTGTACAGGAAAGGGATACCCAGTGCTGCACATGGGTCTAAGGAACCCATGGTGGTCCGCCTAAATCACCCCAACAGAGACCGCCAGTAGTAGGGGAAACCCATAGTTCAGGTACATGGCCAGGATCAAGGGTTAAATGTTTTAAATGTAACCAGTGGGGCTGTGTAGCATATAGATGTCCATAGAGGCAATGTGGGGAACAAAAAGTGGGAGAGCCAGTAAGTGGGAATGACAGAATGCCAGCAGTAAGTTGTCTGGAGACAACAAGGGTACCAAACTACCACAAGAGGTTATATCCTATCTTAGTAGATGGAAAACAGGCCACTGCTAAGAGAGACACAGCCTCTGACCTAACCATTGTGAAGCTTGCAATGGTTAAAGAAGAGCACTACTTGCTTGAGCAGTCTACTCCAGTCAGAGCTTTAGGAGGCACCTCATTCCAAATACCTTTGGCTAGGGTTCACCTTGACTGGGAGGGTGGAAAAGGAAACATGCAAGTAGGTGTGTTTGAGGGATATCCCTGCAGATGTCCTGATAGGGAATGATTTTGATAAGGCAGTACCTTGTGTGCATGAAGTGACAAGCACTCAGGCTTGGAGACGAGCATCTGAGTCTATTAGCTTGGGGGAACCCAGACAAACTGCACAATTGAAGCCAGGACTGATGAGGTGGCTACTTCAGGGAGGGAGCTACTCTGTAGCAGTGAGACTGAAGGTGAGCCACAGCTATTCGTGGATGTTCATCGTGCATACAGCTACAGTCATAACAGATGGGTTCTCCTGCCATCAGAATTCCAAAGTCTAGGTCCGGCGTCGGTTGTCGTCGCTTCTTCCCTGATGTCAGTGCGACAGGGGTATAAAGGAACCAGCCGTCGCCATTTTCTTCAGTCTTTCTTGCTCGGCCAGCTCCTGAGATTACGAAAATTTGGAAACCAAGTCTTCTTAAAGCTAAGTACCCGTTGAAACTTTTCTTGCCTTAGACCGATGTCAGACAAAGTTAATAATTGTATTTCTTGTGGGAAGCAAATACCGCATAAGGATTTCCATTCCCTCTGTATACCTTGTTTAGGCCCAGACCACGACGTCTTGGTCTGTCGCTTTTGTGCTACATTCAACAAACGCACTATTAAGTGTTGAGCATTATTTTGGGAAAGCATTTAACTATACTATGACGTCGGCTACTCCGGTTTTGTCTAAAAAACACAAAGACAAGGACCGACACATGAGGTCCGCGGCCTCTACCAACTCCACGCCAAAGCCGACTACACGTGGTCCGGTTCTCAGCGAGGCACCTACGCAGCCCCTGATTACTGATGACACATCTTTGATGGTGTCTCCTGTGCCTGAGGTCGCAGGCTCCTCGGCCCACACCCCAACTACAGATACCGAAGCCACTCTTGGCGTTGAAACACAGAATGTGGACAGGTCCACCTCCACTCAAGGTGTCTTCAGACCTTCCTCTTCTTTCTCCATCAAGGCTTTCACAAAGTCTAAAGCAACCATGCACTCTAAGAGACCAGCTACACAGGGCCCATCTCCAGGCCCCATGCCTAAGAAACAGATGCTTAAAATGGCTGAGGATTTAATTACTCTAATCAGAGGTTCTCAGCCCCACTGGACAAAAGGCCCAGAGTGGAGGAAGATTCCCCCTCTGATCAGGGCTCCATTATTTCAGAGCACTCTGATGATCAGGAACAGTCTTACTCCCCTTTTGAAGACTCTGATGCGGAGGAGTCCATCCCTTCTGTATCCCCCCCTGAGGATTACTCATTTGGGGAAACTTTGCATACCTTAAGGGAACACTTCCACTGGGAAGGCCAGGATTATTCAGATTCCAAGAAAAGGCTCAGGGAATTTCTCTTGTTACCCCAGCACAGGCCTCTGGCTATACCTCCTGTCTTGGACATCCTAGATGATGTTTACTCGGAGGCCTGCCTTAACCCGGACTCTCTACCTCCAGCTCCAGTTAAGCCTGACAGGTACTACTGGGTTCCTGACTCACACCAATTTCTATACAAAAGCCATGCTGCTGACCCAGAAACCATCTCACAGGGCCCCAAGGGAGTTAAGGCCTCCATTGCTAAAAATCCATTGCCTTCCGAGAGATTCCAGATCCTTAGAAAGGTGGGGAAAAAAGGTATATACCTCGGCTACCTTATCCATGAGGGCCTTAAACTTTCAGTTTCATATGCTAAAATACCAACAGTTTTTGTTATCACAATTGAAAAGTAAAATGTCACAACCTGAACAACCAGACTTGAAGGAGTTGCAGGATTTGATGCATAGTGCAGAACAAGTGGGTAAGCATACCTTACAATGTGGTTTTGATGCTCTAGAGGCCTCATGTAGAGCTGCTGTTACAGGATCAGTCATACGTAGGCATGCCTGGCTCAAGGAACAAGCCTTGCCTGATCATGTCAAAGCTAAATTACTATCTTCAAAAGGATGTACTATTTGGTGCTAATGCTGAGGAAGTATTACGGAAAATGGAGGAAAAGGCTAAATCAATGCAAACTGTGAAAGAATTTCTACAGGTTCAACCCGTTTAGCAGAAATTGGCCTTCCAAAACTGGTCCTTTCCTGCCACAGATAGACCCCAAAGAGGCAGATACAGGAGGGGCAGAGGACAATCCCAAGGATCGTGTAGAGGCAGACAATGGCAAGCTCCTACACAAAGAGGTGGTGAGGACAACTTGCAATCTTTCAGAAAGCAAACCCAATGACTTCCCCTTTGCATGCCAACCAGGTCTCAAATGGCAGCCCCCTTAGGAAAGCTGGCATTATTCTCAAAAATTGGCATGTTGTCACAAAGGACAAATGGATCCTGGACATTATAAACAGAGGCTACAAATTCCATTTTCACACCCTTCCAAAATGAGAGGCATGCCAAACCTGCCACACAATCAAAGGGCAGAGGCACAAAGGCAAATTTCAGATCTCATAAACATGAAAGCTATTCAAGAGGTACAACAAGGTCAAGGTTTTTATTCCAGGCTATTTCTGTTGCCAAGGAAGGGAAAAGATTGGAGACCTATTTTGGATCTATCCATCCTAAACACATTTCTACCAAAATTCAAGATGCTCACTCTACAGCAACTTCTTCCCATGCTGGGCAAGGAGTCTTGGCTGGTAACATTGGACCTCAAGGAGGCATACCTGCATGTCCCAATCAGACAAAATTGCAGAAGGTACCTCAGATTTCTTGCAGGTTCAACCCATTATCAATTCTCTGCATTGCCCTTTGGCTTATCTACTGTGCCCAGAGTATTCACGAAATGCCTGGCATCAGTAATTGCCTACTGCAGACTTCAAGGGATACAAATATACCCTATTTGGACGACTGCCTGATCCAAGCGGACAGCAAGCACATTCTTCTGAAACATCTGGCTTATGTAATAATGTTATTGAACTCTCTGGGATACACAGTCAACAAAAAGAAATCAAGGCTAATACCCTCTCGGAAGATCATTTTCCTGGGTGCCAATTTGGACACAAACACCCAGATGGCCTACCTCATGCCAGAGAAGCAGGGGCAACTAATTCAGTACTTCAGAACACTAGCAAATTGCACCAGGCTGACTGCAAGGAAAATCCTGCAGGCTCTGGGATTCATGGCATCTTGCATCTTACTAATCCCATGTGCAAAGCTGCATATGAGGAAACTACAATGGTACCTGAAAAACATATGGTCTCAACACAGCCACAGTTTGGAAACAATAATACCACTAATTCCATGTCTGCAAAAGGAATTTCTGTGGTGGGCTCAAGCATGTCAAACAAACACAGGTCTTCCATTCAGCAAGCCTCAAGCAAATCAAGTCATCACAACATGGGGGCGCACATGACAGACCGGTGCATTCAGGGCAAATGGTCCCAAAAGAAAAGCACCTTCACATCAATCAAAAAGAAATGCTAGCAGTAATAAATGCTATTGTAGCTTTCAAGGACCTTCTACAACCAGGTCAACTATTGATAAGAATGGACAACACCACAGTTATGTGGTACATAAACAAACAGGGAGGAACACATTCCTACCCCTAAGACTGGCCATGTCACTTTGGAACATGGCCATGGAAATGGAACTACAAGCACAGTACTTACCAGGCAAGGAAAACACTCTGGCAGACAACCTAAGCAGGAATATGACAGATCCACACGAATGGAAATTGCATCCAAAGGTTTTTACAGAAATAATCCAAGAATGGGGAAGGCCAGACATAGATCTCTTTGCCTCCCACAAGAATCATCAATTGACAAAATTCTGCTCAAGGATCTTCCATCCAAAGGCCTGGAGAGTGGACGCTCTTTCCTTCAGTTGGACATCAATGACAGTTTATGCCTTCCCTCCTCTTCCTCTGCTGCCCAAAGTTCTATTAAAGACCAAAGCAGACAGACCAAAGATGATCCTCATTGCTCCGGACTGGCCAAGGCAACACTGGTACCCACTCCTGAGGAGCCTGACGCATTCCCCACCATGGACCCTGCCTCTAATGCCTCTTCTTCTGACTCAGCACAGTTTCAAAACTCTTCACAGCCAGCTAAAACACTCAATCTAGCATGGAAGATTCCTTAGCATCACAACAGGCCCTACTATCCAAGGAGGTGCAGGATGTCATTTTGGAGGCCAGAAGGCCATCAACTAGAAAAGCTTACTCCGCAAAATGGAAACGTTTTTGTGTCTGGAATGAGAAAAAGGGCCAGGATCCTGGAAAACTGAATTTACCTCAAATACTACAATATTTGGCTGAACTGCTAAGCAGTGGACTTTCTTTCTCCTCCATCAAAATCCATGCCTCAGCCATTTCTGCAGAATACAACACTGATCCACTTTATTCTCTCACCCTCTCTTAAGACAGTTCCTCAGAGGGGCTAAGAATTTAAGGCCTCCAAGGAAACAACCAATACCTGCTTGGAATCTTAATTTCATTCTGGAAAACTGACCTTGCCTCCCTTTGAGCCAGCTGCCTCATCAGATTTGCAATATTTGTCCTGGAAAACAGCTTTCCTTCCGGCTATCACCTCAGCTCGTAGAGTTTCAGAACTACAGGCTCTCATGGCTGTCCAGCCTTTTATCAACTTCCATCAGGACAGAGTTTCCTTATGAACCAACCCGTCCTTTATGCCTAAAGTGGTATCCAGGGTAGCTTTAAATCAGGCCATACATTTACCTACTTTTTATCCTAATCCTCAAAACAAAGGGGAGAGATTACTACATTCCTTGGACATCCACAGACAACTGCGTTATTATTTGGACAGAACAAAGCCTTTCAGAAAATCAGAACAGCTCTTTGTGGCCTATGGTAGGAGCTCAAGAAACAGACAATCTCAAAATGGATAGCCCATTGCATTATTCCTTTCATGGCAAAACTGTTCCTACAGGCATTAGAACTCATTCCACCAGGGCCACAGCCACCTCTGCAGCCTTCCTCAGAGGAGTTCCTACCAAGGATATTTTGGAAGCAGCCACTTGGAGTTCTGTTCATACCTTCTCCAAGCACTACAACCTACCATTATACTCCAAATCTAGAGCAGGCTTTGCCACTGCAGTCTTGCAGGGCATTTTGGCTCCTCCTAGTTCCACCTAGTGCCTACCACCCCTTGCTTAGCTTTGGGATTCTACCCATCTGTTATGACTGCAGCTGTATGCACGATGAACATAGTACAGTTTTGTACCTACCATCAATGTAGATGTTCGAGTGCTAATACAGCTGCAGTCCATCCTTCCCCTCTTGGGACAGGCCTATAGGCTAACACATCCTCTTACAACCTGATTGGGGTTTTCATTTATGATGTATTTGCTTGCAACTACTGTTTTTTGATTATATTGCACTGCATTATCACACAAATTTATGTATTGCCTTCCTTCTGGGGCACCTGACATCTGGGGCAAGAAAAACTGAAGAAAATGAAGCGACAACAACCGGACCTAGACTTTGGAATGAGGACCCGCCTGATGGCAGGAGAACCCATCTGTTATGACTGCAGCTGTATTAGCACTCGAACATCTACATTTATGGTAGGTACAAAACTGTACTATTCTGATATTCCCTTGGACAGAGTGATTGCAAAGGCAGAGGTGAGTAGTAGTACCCAGGCTGACAGTGAGGCACCGCTGTCAGAGGATACCAGACTTCCTTTGGAAGGGGAGCTGGAAAAGGTTACAAAGAGAGAGTTGAGACAGGCTCAGCTCTCAGACCCTATATTACAGGGCTTAAGGAGGTAGCCAGAGAGGTGCCTGATTTTCAAGGAAAAGGGAATCTGTGTACTGGGACAAAGGGTTACTATATAGAGAGAGTGGAACCCTGAGGGAGGGCTAGAGGATGAGAGAATACAGCAGTTGGTAGTGCCCAGAGCCTACCATCTGGCACTTCAAGCCATGGCCCATAATATTCCCTTTGCAGGTCATAGGATCATAGGAGGTTACTAGGCTACTCAGAGGTGACCTCTGCCTGACATATAAGGCCATGTCCAACCCAGAATTGATGGACATGCTCCACCTAAAGAAAACCATATCCCCTCGAACCACATGCTCTAGGGATCTAAACCTCACCACAACAATAAATAGGACATGCTGGAGGGATAGATTCCTGTCCCAGAGACTTCCCATGCTCTGGAACAAGATTCCAGTCTACATTAGGCAGAGCTCTTCACTAACACTATTCAAGAGAAACCTTGACGAGTGGATGGGAAACAGAAAGTTTACCCTGGGGATCACTTCAGTGGCTCTGCTGGACAGAGGCACAGGGAATTAATCTAAGGAGGCAGCAAAAGCCAACATATTCCGGCTAGGCTTATAAATGCCTTTGGGCAGATAGCCTAGTACCTACCTATGAACCTAATTGCCCTGAGGCCCTTACAAGCCTAGCCAAGAGTTTATCCCCAAAAAGAAACCTCAGTCAGCACCTGTCGCCCTGTTAATGAGGGACACAGGTGGAGTCCTGGGACAAATTTGTGGTTTTCCATCCACTTGTCAAGGTTGTGCTTGAAGAGGGTCAGTGAGGTGGTCTGTTTGACATGTATGGAAGTCTATTTCAGAGAAGGGAAGCCTCTGGTAGACAAATCTGTCTCTCCAGGAGGTATTATTGATGTTGCATATTAGATTCAGGCCTTTCGAGTGGGTAATGCGTGAGGAGTTAGACTTCTGGATATGGAGCATCTCTAGTAGGGCAGGGTTCGAGATTGCCTTGTAGGCGAGACACAGATCACCCCTGAGCAACTGTATGATACTGAATAGAGTGATAGTGATTTGAGCCTGTCTGCATGGGACAGGTGTTGGAGGCCATGGATTCTCTTTGTGAGGTATTTCAGTGGTCTATCCAGTTGGCACGGTACTTACCAAACGGGGTGTTATACTCAATTATTAGTTTAATGAGGGAGGAGTACAGAAAGGTATTAATCTCCTTTTTTCTGGATGCAATCCCTTTACTTATGAGATGAATCAAGTAAAGGCTTTTTCGCTACATGACGGTCAAATGTGAAGTTGCTATCAACCTGAGTGCCCAGGTCTGTCATACAGCCTGGGGCACTATCAGGTCCCATGGAAGCTGTGTTTTGTGCCTTGGATAGGGCCTTTAGCACCTGACCTATGCTGATGTGAGGTGCAGAACAAGTATCGGGGATCTGGCTAAGTCAACAGGATTGGTGTAAGTGATACTGTTAAGTACTAATTCGGAACAAACCTGGGCTTTGTCATGGAGGTTCCTGACGTAACTGAAGAAGACTTTGGCATAAAGCATACAAAGCGATTAGATGTATTATACAGAACTTTTATTGGCCTGGGATTTCCAGGGATGTAACAGAGTACTACAGGACCTGTGAGCAGAGCCAAAAGGTTGGCAAGGCAGGAGACAAGGTCAAAGGACAGGGAAAACAGGTGCTGACTTTGAGGGAACATGGGTGAAATTCTATGCTTATAAGTTCCTCCGTGCCAATAGCCTAGTATCATCCTATGAACCTATGAACCTAAAGCTCTTTTGGTGCCTTTGCCTGTGATATAGGAGCCATTTCAGAGGGTAGTTATGGATATTGTGGGGCTTCTGAGTATCCCAAGTTCCACAGGAAAGAAGTCTATCCTATTGGTAGTAGATTATGCTACCAGATACCCTGAGGTGGTGGCTATGCCTTCATCGAGTCAGAGAAGGTGGTAAATGCTTTGTTAGAGATTTTCAGCAGGTAGGTTTCTCAGAAGAAATACTGACTGACAGAGGTGCCAATTTCATGTCAGACCTGGTGGCTTGTCTGTGGAAGCACTGTGGGGTGAAGCACCTAAACACCCCCCCCCTTCCATCCCCAGACTAATGGTCTTGTGGAAAGGTTAAACTGTACATTAAAGACCATGCTAAGGGCATTTGCAGACCAGTTTAAAAGGGACTGGGACAAATATTTGCCCCATCTGTGGTTTGCTTATAGAGTGGTGTCCCAGGAATCCACAGGTTTTTCACTCTTTCAATTGCTGTATGGGCATAGGGTGGGGGGACCTCAAGAATTTATTTGTGATGAGTGGGAGGGTGAGTGTGAATCCCACAAGGAGTCTGTTATGGCGTATGTCCTAAATCTCAGGACGAGGTTCAGAGAACTCATGGGCTTGGCCCAGGAGAATCTGGCAGAAGCCCAACAGCAGAAAAAGATCTGATATCACAGAAATGCTCGAACTAGAGAGTATGCTGTGGGGGCAGCAGGTTATGGTTTTCATTCCTGTCAGACACAACAAGCTGCAGGCAGCTTGGGAGGGACCCTTCAAAAGTGCAAAGTGGTAAGGAATGTCAGTGATGTTAACTACATGGTAGAACTGCTAGGCAGGAGGCAGAGACACAAACTGTACCATGTTAACACCATGGAACCTTACCATGATAGGGAGACTTTGGTTCTAAGTATTTGCAGTAGAAGGCAGGAGAAGTTTGAGGGGGATTTATGGTTACAGGGAGCCAGCCAGCAAAATCCCAAATTACAATGGTGGAGCCTAGGGTTGCAGGCATATGATATGGCAGTGCAATACTGTAATGGGGACAGCAATGCAAAGGTAGCTGGGATCTCAATACAGGGAATGGGATAAGGTATTCCTAGATAGACTTATCCCTCTCAAGCAACGTTTCTCAAGGATCATTTGAAAGACTAGCTTGAGTCTTCAAGGGGACAAGAAGTGTCATGAAAGGAGATAGTGCAAGCACAGCTATCTGGAAATTTGTAAATAATTATGTGTCATTTGTGAATATCAGCATGATTCATATAGGATGCTTGTGTTACAAATGTATTAGAACTGTATATCATGTATATATCAAACTAGGTTTGTACAGACATGTTGAAAAGATATTTTATAAAGTGCTTGTGCATGTAACCACAGCATGCCCTACTGGAATAGAACAGAAATGTACATGCACTATTGCTACTCTTTAAATGTATATATTTTAACAGTGAAAACTGGGATACAGGAGGTTAACCTCAGTCTAGTACATTTTAGAAAAATAGCTGAAATTAACTTACTTTATGGCATCAAGGAGACATGTGCATAGAAGTTTTCTGTATTGTTTTGGAAGTGTTTTATTGTTGTATGACTTCCACCATGCACCTAAAGATCCGAAGAAAACTCCTTGTCTACGTATTTCCACAGGTAGATGCTAAATGCTACCAGCTGCCATCAATGGATGTTTTGGGGGTTGGGAACTAGGAGTCAGATGACAAGCAATGATGTAATTCTGCAAGCCAGCCCAGCAGTAATATTTGGGATATTAATTTGAGAACTCTCTGAGAGAAAGAGCATTCTGTATTCTGTCTTGGACCTGGCAACAACACGATCCACTCACCACACACTTGCCTTGCTCTAATAGTAAGTTATTAGGGCATATTAATACTCTTAGATACAGTCAGAAATATAGCAAAGCTTAGTTTAAATTGGCTTCTTTATTTATTTGAGACTGTCCTGTAATCTTGTTTTAAATATCTGCTGTGATTTTGAACTCTGATGTCACTGTAAATATATAATGATCATTTTCTTGTTCTCATTATTTATTATTAAATATATTTAAACCTTTCATTGTGGCTGGTCTTTGTAGAGCTATTTAAGTTCTGAGAGTAATTGCATATTTATTTGGTGACACAGTGGGCCACTGCTAATAACTTTGCTCTTGGTCAAACTACCATTTGTATTAATAGTAACATTACACAGTAAGACTGGACACCCTTTGTTAAGGGCCTTAAAGTAGCTGATAAGGAGTGACTGGTGGCAGTGTAAACTACCTTATAGTCTGGGCAGAAGGGGGCATAGCTAGTAAACCTGTGCCAGCCTTTCCCAGGTGTGCATGTGTGTGTGTGTGTGTGTGTGTGTGTGTGTGTGTGTGTGTGTGTGTGTGTGTGTGTGTTTGTGTGTAAATCAAACCACAAAGAGCATGTGTGTCAGCTACTTGGGCAGGGACACGAAGCATTGGTTGGACAGAGAGGGTGCTGGAGGTCTTGGTTGATCACTCAGCTGAGATCTCATCTTTATAACTATGCCAGTGGGGAGTCTTATTGAGGATCTGGAGAAAGACGGAGAAACCAGCCCCAGATTGACTGTGGTCTGTCTCTGTGTGCTCGTAAGGGAAATTTCACTTGATGCAGAGAGCTGCATCTGGAAATACTGTGTGTATACCTGTCATCCTCCCAATGTATGTCCCCCACTGGTGCCAGTGGTGAGGATTGAGGCTCCTTGATTACTGGTCCAGTGGTGGTGGTGGGGGGGTCACAACACCAGTTACTATAGAAAGTGATACTGTGATGATGAAGAAAAATGTGGAACATATCACAATTGTTGGAGTGTATAGACAAGCAAAGTCAAATATTGATCGCCTACAGGAATTCAGACATTGCTTGCATGAAACAAATGAGGGAAGAATACTACTGGTTGGGGACTTAAATTTCCCAGAAAAAGACTGGAATAATATTGATTCAACAACATCAGTAAGGAAATTATTCACAATGTATGGTCAGTAACAACAAAATTGCTTCAGATTGTAAAAAGACCTACCAGGGAATGGAACATACTAGACATTGTTTGTGTTCCTAATGAAATTACAGATACTTCATGTCAGGTTTTACCACTGTTGATGTGCAGTTTTGATAAGGTTATTTTGTTGCTAGATAATTTTGCCAAACTGAAATCTAAACCAATGCACAGAAGATTAATAACAGATTATATGGAAGCAAAACAGTCACTATGTAAAACTAATTGGAGTGATGTGTTCAGTGGAAAAAGTGCAGAAGTAATGTGGATGGCTTCAAAAGAGAAATTGTTTGAAAGCAAAAAAAAAAAAAAAATGTTTAACATAAGGATCTAGGCATACAATGTTAGGAGGATATTTTTCCATAAGTACAAGATACTGGATTAAAGGATTAAGGTGAGATGCAAAAAAAAAAAAAAAAAGAAATAGAAAAGAGGTTGAACTCTAACTTTGAAAACTGAAATACACCATCCGGACTAAGAAATTAATCATAGTGTAACACAAAATCAAGAAAAATTTTAAGAAAATGTATAAAAGTATATTGAGCATAATAGGAAACCATTTTATAGATATATAACATGTGGAAGGAATAAAGACATACAAAATAAACTTCTCAGACACAACAGATTATAGACATATTTACAAAATCTTATTCAAAACAGTTTGGCTCCACAAAGGGGGTTATAATTTGTTCTAGTGCCAACCAGGTCATCTCAGCTACTGGAATCAAATTAGATGATATTGAAAAAGAATGGGGCAAACAGGATCCAAGCAAAGCACAGGGAGGAGGCAGAATTGGTAATAATGACCTGAGAGCACCAGCAAGAACTTACGGTACCATTATATTTATTATTTACTAGGTCATATAAATATGGGGAGATTCCTCATGTTTGGAGACATGCACTTATTAAACCTGTCTTCAAAGGAAGGGGGAGTAGGACAAACCCAGAGTCATATAAACCCTTAACTCTACTTTCCTGTTGTGAAAAAATAACGGAGAAGGTAATATTGGCCAAGTTATTGTCAGAATTGGAAAGACTGAGACTTGAAATCATACATCAGAATGTATATGCTGAAAATATTTATTTATTTATCTTTATTTATTTATTGACTGGGAAAGTCCACTGGGTCAGAAACCCATTTTCAGTGGAGGCCAGGGGAGAAAAGCTCCACAAAATTCATATGCTGAAAATAATTACCACCAGTAACATGATGTTGTATACCAATATAACAACAGCTATGGATGAAAAATTGTGTTGTGATATAATTTATATGGATTTAATGTCAGTATTTGACAGGGTCATACATAAAACACTGATCAATAAATTAGAACAACTCAGTATTGATGTACTCTCGATAAGATGGGTAGCTTCATGGCTTACAAATAGGACATGGCAAGTATCATACAACAACTAGGCAGGTGAAATTCTTGGTTACAGTCAGGGTCTCCCACAGGGCTCTGTCCTAGGCCCTTACTTGTTTAGATTATATCTTTCAGATCTCTTTTTTTCATGTAATGTGTTCTATAGTCTGTATGTAGATAACTAGAAACTGGGTATATGTGTTACAGATAGGGCATGACTGCGAAAGAATGTGACTAAATTGACCGTTTGGGAACAGGAGAATAATATGCTGATAAATACATCAAAAATTAAGCATATAAGATTTGGGAGACATAAATTGAAAGGTGAATATTTAGTACAGCACACAGTGATTGAAACTGTAGATTTATTTAAGGACCTGGGTATATGAGTAGCTCCAGCTTTGAGTTTTCTAATCATATCAACCATTTGGTTAATGATAGTTATAGAACTATAGGTTGTATAAAAAAGATTTTATAGTCCAAGAAATCAGAAATGATGAAGTCATTGTTTGTTAGTTACATTACATCCAGCCAACCTTATATATGGAATAGCAATATGGAAACCTTATAAGAAAATAAGCATGAGTAAACTGTAAAGAGTACACTGGAAATTTACCAAGGGTATGCATGGATGTGAAAATTTAAGTTATGAAAGAGTAAAATATCTGAACTTGTACAGTGTCTCGTATAGATATTTAAGAAGAGACCTTATTCAGGTATATAGGGCATTTAGAGACAACTTCTTTTAGGAATGTTTGGAGTTATCAAAATATAGTAGAGAATCATCAGACAACCTATGTAGAAGATTCTGTAGGAATGAGAAGTGCACTAATAAGAGCAGCTAATGTATGGAACAGACTACCAAATTGCCTTAAAGCAAGCACTAGTTTTGATATTTTTAAGAACAGCCTGACATTTACTATGGGAACAACTGTTTTGTTATATTGTAAAGCTAGAAGAGCATGAATGCCTGTGCTTGAAATATTTGTATGTATACATGTATGTATGTAGTGGTGGTTACCATCCAACCAAATACCCTATTCATGGGAGACTTTAGCCCTCTAGACACATAGAAATGTACACTGGTTGTAACTCACAGGCACAACATTTCCTGGATTTTATCAACACAAACACCCTGGACCAGATAGTGCACTCTCCAGCTAGAGGATCAAACATATTGGATTTGGTACTTATCAATATGGCAGAGCATTGCTTCCCAGTGTCATGTCCTCATTGGTGAAGTCACACCACAGAGATGTCTCCCTCAAAACAAAAATCACCCCCCCCCAAAAAAAAACTAAACCTATAACAGTTAAAACTATACTAAAGCAAACTACATCCTATTAAGCAACGGTTTATCAAAATTCACGTCTCCCCCAAACTCTGAGGACACAGCTTCCTATGCAGAATTATTTACATAAACCCTGTACAAACATGTTAATGGCTGCACTGAGGCTGCTGTACCCACCAGAGGTAACCACAGATCTAACAAAAAAAAAAAAACAAACAAACCACACTGGTGTTATCCTTATCTTTACAGGCTATTTAACAAAAGAAAAAAACGTCATGGCCAAAATCAGAAAGAACAACTCTCATAGAAACAAGAGCTCTCTGATTCAATTGAAAAAGAAACTGAAACGTCTATTAAAGTCCAACAAGGCCAATTACAAGGTCAGGGTAGCCTCCCAGGCTAAAGACAATCACAAGGTCTTCTTGCTATGTCAGGAATCTTAAAGGTAATATTCAATCTGAAGTAGTTAACTTCATTTGTGCAGCAACCTATGGGAATTGGATCCAACCTCGGATCCAAACCAGCAGTTTTCAACAGCTTTAGATCCGAGCTCCAAGCTCCTCCCCCTACCCATAATCCCCTGCCAACCCTGACTGACCTCAGATCTAGTTTGCCGTGGTTTACTTCAGCAGCTTGATCCCGAGTTCCAGGCGTTTCATCACTTTTGTGAGAAAAATTTAACCTTTCAGACCCTTTTCTTAAACTTTTGGTGTGAGTGTGTGTTCAGGTCCCTTTTCTAATTTTAAACTCTCTTAGTTTATTTTATATTTTTCATATTTAACCTCCCCCTTCCTTCATGGTTCCATCAGGGTTGTGTGTGTGTGTGTTTGGGGCCTAGTGTGTGTGGTTTTACCTTTTTTAGTTAATATGTCTGAGGATCCAAAGCTGATTTTTTTCTAAGTGCACCGAGTGTGGCCGTAAGCTGTCCCCAGCGGATGGCCACACTCAGTGTGTGTTGTGCCTTGGGGTTGAGCACCTGTCCTCTGGTTGTACCATTTGTGCAGTGTTCAACCCCAGGGCACTCAAGGACCGGATGTCTAAGCTGATTCTGGCGGGTCTTCTGCCCCCCGGACTCTGCTTCTACCTCCGGTCCTCCCGTGGCTCCCGCTGCGGCGGCTGCCACTCCTGCTTTCCTCCCCCCGGCTGGGACTCAACCTCCCACCTTAGGCCCAGAGGAGAGGAGGCTAGGAAAGAAAAAAGGAGGGAGAAACACCACAAGCGGCGGGCCGAGGCCTCCGCTTCGGCCCCCCCCAGCTAACCGGTCTTCTCCCTCCAGGACTTCTGAGTCTCCTCCTTCTCGTATCCGGTCCCCGTGCTTTTCATCGGGTCCTGAGGAGGAGGAGACCCGATCTCCTTCGAGGTCATCGAGGCGACACTCCCGCCCCGCCTCGGTGGCCTCGTCGAGATCAACCCAAAGTCTCACAGATGCAGATTTGGACCAGATGATGAGAAGATTCCTCCAGGCCCAACTGCAGATGGGAGTGCTCCTGCCTCCCCCCCCCCGGGGGGGGGGAGCTCGACCCCCTTCTTTGGCCCGATAGCTCCTTCTCCTTCCCGTTTCCTGGGTTTGGAGTCTTCAAAGCCAGGCAGCCTTGGAGCCGGGGGTGTATCGGCGCCGATAGTCTTGGGTACTTCGGCGCCGACACTTCCCTCGAGTCTGTCGGGTCCATTTTCTTCTTCGGATCCGAGCTCTCAGAGCCGAGGGCTGAGCTTTGGATCCGGGGGTATCGGTATGCCTTCGGCTCCGTCCAGGTCGGAGCATACTGGTCCATCGGATCCGATCGCTTCGGCGCTGGTCCCGATCCGTCCATCGGATCTGAGCGAGGGTCTGCTTTCGGATCCCAGAGAGAGCAGCTCTTCCTCGGCATTCGACGTGGTGGAGAGGGCCCTGTCAAGACAATCCAGGCCCTCGGCCCTTGCCACGGCTCCACCCTGCACTCCTTCTCTGTTGGGTCCGACTTCCATCACCCGGCCCCAGGGACAGCCTGCTTTGATGTCCCAGGTAGTTCCATTGGAACAAGATGTGGCTGGTGAGACCTCCTCAGACAGCCCCCCCCCGAGGAGGTTCCTCACAAGCGAAGGTGCAAAAGGAGGCACCAGGACTCCCCCGAGTCCTTGACTGAGGACACTGATTTGGAGGAAGGGGAAGGCTCCCCAAGATCACCCCCTGAAGATGTCCCATTTGGTGACATTATGGAGATGCTTAGAATAAGGGGGGTGGTCTGCCCCAAAGCCTACCTTGGATGAATCTGTGTTCTTGGAGGTGTTTGAAGCAGGCCCGTCTACCTCTTGGGTGTCCCCTCCGGCCGACCCCCTGGTAGACTTGATTACTACCAGGGGGTGGAAGGAGCCAGGCACTGTGGAGCCAGTCCCCAAGTGCCCAGGCAAGATTCTTAGCCCACCCTCTGACAAGTCCCACTGGAGTAAGGGTCCCCATGTAGATGCCATGTTGGTGATGGCAGCCACCAAGAGGGAACTAGCTCAGGAGAGTCCCTCGGTTTATCCCCCGAGCAAGGGGTCTCAGTCGATGGACCACCTAGGGAAGCGGGTGTTTAGTTCGGCTACCTTCTCTGTGAGGTCACTGAACTACTTGGCACATGTGCTTCGACTGCAGCGGGACCTTATGAAAGAGTACGCTGCATCGCCCCCCCCGAGTTCATGTCGGCGGAGGACAAGCAATTGCTCTCCACCCGGATGGCCACTCTACGATCCATATCTAACACCTCTATGCAGCTACTGTCCCATGCCATGGAAGGAGCCGCTAGAGCCAGCGGAGCGGGCCTCGTCATGAGACATCAGGCCTGGTTCCAGCACTGTGATTTCGCGGAACCCTTTAAGGCGTCTTTCGCTAATGCCCGTTTCGATGGTTCTGCTCTTTTCAGCAAAACCGTGTGAGATACCTTGGTCCCGAGCGAAAAGGACGGGAAGACATTGTCTGCCGTTGGAGTCTGCTTCTCTGCTCCCCTGAGGTCCTTTTCTAAGAACCAAAAGGGTCAGAAGAAGATGTGGTTCCGGAAGTCGCAACAGTCCTGTCCCACTCCAGACTCCCAGCCCTTCCATGGCAGAGGAGGGCAGGGTGGACGCCACCCTAGAGGCAGAGGGGGCCCTTGGAACTTTGGATCCAGAGAACCCTTCTTGGACCAACCCATGCAACACCCCTGAGGGGTTGCCCGACTGCTCCACTCTGGAGGCAGTCGAGGGGCATTTCTCGAAGCACCCAGCAGCTTGGGAGTCCATCACAACAGACTGCTGGGTGCTTTGCATTATATCCAGAGGATATCAGATTCCCTTTTCTCGCTGCCCACGCAGCCTCCGATACCTCCCCAATGTTCCACCCGATCAGAGGGAGGCCGCAGCAATGGAAATCCAACATTTGCTGGAAAAAAGAGCCATCCAACACATCCCCCCAGACCAGTGCGGGTCCGGGTTTTACTCCAGGTTCTTCTTGGTGCCAAAAAAGATGGGGGACTTAAGACCAATCCTCGACATCTCTTCCTTGAACCTGTCAGTAACCAAAGAGAAGTTCTGCATGGTCACTCTTCAATCCATTCTCCCCCTTTTGCGGGAGAATGATTGGATGTGCTCTATAGACCTCAAGGATGCGTACTACCACATTCTGATGGACAGGCGATCCAGGAAGTTCCTCCACTTCTGGCTAGGAGCCAGTCATTTCCAATTCAGGGTCCTCCCCTTTGGTCTTGCTACAGCCCCCCAGGGTGTTCACCAAAGTGTTAGCAGTGATAGCGGCCCACCTGAGGCTCCAGGGAATTCAGGTCTTCCCGTACCTGGACGACTGGCTCCTGACTGCCCCGACAAGGCATCTACTCTGTGCAGCCAGAAACTACTTTCTTCATCTAGCTCCCTGGCTGGGGATCACTATCAACATAGAGACGTCGTCTCTTATTCCAACTCAGACCATAGACTTCATAGGGGCCAGATTAGACATAAACAAACTCCTAGCTTTCTTGACCACAGACCGGCTACAAACCCTGAGGCTACACGTGCGGGCCATTCTACAATCTCCAGCTCCTCTGGTGGAATTGGTCCTGAGGGCTCTTGGCTCAATGGTGGCGGCAATCAACCTATTGCCGATGGCATGTTTGAACATGAGGGTCTTGCAATGGACCCTTCAGGTCCAGTGGTCCTTTCTTCAGTATCCTCTGAGCCATCCCATTCCCCTCAGCAGGGCTTGCAAGAGGGCCTTCCTATGGTGGCTCCAATCTCCGGACCTCCAGCAAGGATGCCCCTTTTCTATGACCCCTCCACTAGCCACGGTGACCACTGACGCCTCCCGCCTCGGGTGGGGGGGCATTGTTCGGGCAGGACAGTCCAAGGCACGTGGGACCTCATGGAGACCTCACTGCATATCAACGTCCTAGAGATGAGGGCAGTGCTGTTAGCTTTGCAAGCACTTCAGGACCTTCTTCCTGTAGGAATGATTGCGATTCAGACAGACAATATGTCTGTTGTCTGGTACATCAACAAACAGGGGGGAACCAGGTCTTACCCACTCTGTTGAGAGGCCATGAGGGTGTGGGAATGGGTGATCTCCACCAACCGCTTTCTCATAGCAACGCACATTCTGGAGCGGTCCACCATTCTAGCGTACAAACTAAGTCGCACCATCCTGTTACCATACAAGTGGTCTCTGAATCCCGAGATAGCGAATCGGATTTTCACCAAATGGGGTCAACCCTGTTGCGATCTCTTTGCCTCTCCCTCGAACACAAAATGCTACGACTACTTTGCTCTCATTTCCCCCTCCGGGGAACCCCCGAGAGATGCTCTGGTGCATGCTTGGCCTCCCGGTCTTCTTTATGCTTACCCTCCTCTTCCTCTGATGATGAAGTTTCTTCAGAAAGCCAGCCGGTTGGGGAGCAGGATTATCCTCATTGCCCCGTTTTGGCCTCATCAAACCTGGTTCCCTTACCTTTGGTCTCATCTGGTGAATCCTCCTTGGATTCTGGATCCCCATCCGGATCTAATATCCCACCCCCTAGAGCTCCCTGTCCCGAACCTGGACAATCTCAAGCTCACAGCTTGGCTGCTCCAGTTCCACTCATAGCTAGGACTCCTGGTATCTCTTCTCCAGTTAAAACTATTCTAGTAGCAGTGCACAAGCCTTCTACTAGAAAGATCTATAGTAGCAAATGGAAACGTTTCTCCATTTGGGCAGAACGCCAAAAGTTGGATCCTTTCACAGCTCCTTTGCCCGCTGTATTAGACTTTCTGTCAGGGCTGTTTCATCAGGGGGCTAGCTCCTCCACAGTCAAGGTTCAACTAGCAGCTATCTCTCATTATCACGTGGGAAATGAACTGGGCCCTTTGATCACCACGAAATTGTGTAAGACCTTTTTGAAGGGCACCTTGCTGCTCAGACCTCCAGTGAAGGATGTAGTCCCACCTTGGGATTTAACGCTGGTGCTTCAGGCCTTGACAGCTCCCCAGTTTGAGCCTGCAGCGTCAGTAGATCTTGAATTCTTGTCATGGAAAATGGCCTTTCTTATCGCTATCACCTCGGCTCGAAGGGTCTCTGAACTACAGGCCCTCTGTGTAAAAACCCCATACTTGACCTTTCACAAGGATAGAGTTTACCTCAGGACCAATCCTTCTTTCCTTCCCAAGGTTGCCTCTGAATCAAATATTAACCAGTCCATTACCCTGCTGGTCTTTTTTCCAAATTACTGTAACAGAGGGGAATACAAATTACACTCATTGGATGTGCATAGACAACTTTGCTTCTACATCCACAGGACATCTGGTCATAGGAAATCCAACCAGTTGTTCGCCTCCTTTGCCAAATTTAACTTGGGTAAATCGGTGTCTAAAGTTACACTGTCTAGATGGATTTCACAGTGTATCCTTCTAGCATATGAAAGTTCTGGCAGGCCCGCACCTCAGGGAGTCCATGCCCACTCTACTCGATCTATGTCTACCTCTGCAGCTTTTAGAGCTAGAGTCTCTTTGGATGATATTTGTTCGGCAGCCACTTGGGCCTCATCTCATACCTTTATCAATCACTATAAATTGGACATTATCTCCAGAGGGGGAGCATCCTTTGGCTCTGCAGTGCTCCGGAACATCCTTCCATGAAGGCCGCCCAAGGTTCAGGTACCTGGGGACTCTGTCCCATAGGTTGCTGCACAAATGAAGTTAACTACTTCAGATTAAGAAGTTATGTACTCACCATAACATTCCATCTGAGTAGGTAAACTTCATTTGTCAGCAACCGTCCCTCCCTCCTGCCCCCTCACTTGCGAATGTATTCATACTCAGGTCCATGGGTTTTACCCACTTTATCTTGAGAATAATAATTTTCTAGCAGTTTCTGCTGTTGGGCAAACTTGATCTGAGGTCAGTCAGGGTTGTTAGGGGATTATGGGTAGGGGAGGAGCTTGGAGCTTGGATCTAAAGCTGTTGAAAACTGCCGGTTCGGATCCGAGGTCGGATCCAATTCCCATAGGTTGCTGACAAATGTTTACCTACTCAGATGGAACATTATGGTGAGTACATAACTTCTTAGCATTGTGCAGAACTGGTGGTAAATGACACAAACTTCACTGGCCAGGTTGACATAAATCTACTGGTTGATAAATTTAGCTATAACTTCACCCCCCCCACTCCCCCCAGTGAAATCCCTTCTAGCTTGCCCCCCAACTGTCAAAAGGGATCAGGTGCTGGGGGTGCTCACTAAGGTCAAAAACACTGCTTCAATGGGCCTTGGCAAAATCCTCATTTGCCTCCAAACATGGTCTAGCAGGACCACTTGAGGCACTCTTCTACTACAGCCTCAAAACAGGGTATGCGCCATGAAATGGTGGGCCACATTGGTCATCCCTCTTCATAAGGGTGGACATACTACAGACCCATTAGTTTGCCAAGTCTAATATGCAGAGCCATGGAATGAATTATCATGGAAATTATTAACAAGGACATTGGTAGCCTACAGACACTGGATCTATCCCAGTTTTCTTTTGTTAAGGGGATGTTTTCCGTACCTAACCTGGTAGACTTTTCAAGAGGGTCACCATGGCTATGGATGAGAGGAAGATGAAGCATACTACCTACCCTGACCTGGCCAATGGATTTGATACAATACCTCACTCAGGTATTGTTCAAAGTCTCAGAGCTGGGCATGAATCCCTACATAACTCATTGAATTGCCAGCTGATTCACAGATAGGACCCATGAAGTGAGAATCAGTGAGACCACCTCCACAAAGAGATCAGTCACCAGTGGAGTACTCCATGGTTCTGTGTTAGGTCCACTCCTGTTTGACATCTGCTTCTTGGAGGTCAAGAGTAATACCAAAGGCCTCTGGCTCACCAAGTTCGCAGATGACTGTAAACTGGGAGCTATCATAGAATCACCCCATCACACCAATATCTTACAAGAGGGTCTAATACAATCAAATGACTGATGTGAAAGCCATGAATTAAAAATGAATGCAAAGAAATATGTTATAGTGCCCTTTGGGAAAGCATCCATCTAAGCCAATGACTTCATTGATAAAACACCACTAAGAGATGACCCGGTAGTTAGGGATCTGGGAACCTATGCAGATACTTACCTGGCATTTGACAACATGCAGATACTTATCTGGCATTTGACAACATGTAGCCAAGATAGTAAGAAAATCATTCCATGGTGCCCAGCTCATAAACAAGAGTATGGCATCCAGGTCCAAGGAAGTAATAGTATCACTCTACTCAGCCCTTATCAGACCCACCACTGAGTACAATGCCCACTCTGGCATTTATGTAGCCATGTACTTGCAACAGTTGGAATGTCCTCAAAGGTTCCTCACCAGGATAATCCAGGGTATGAATATCCTGACCTACGCAGATCATCTTAACTTCCTATCTGTATTCAGTTTCCTACAGGTTACTGAAATGTGATCTATGCCTAGCATATAAGGTGTCCTCGGATCTAGCTGATGGATCTCTTGTACATCCACAGAACAAACAACACCAGAAACACTAGATCCAAGGACCTGAACTTTGTCTGCAATATAAATAGAACCTGCTGCAGGGGCCAACAGGTGTCGCAAAGGATCCCCACTCTATGTAATACGTTCCCCATCTATGTGAAGCAGAGTTCATCCCTGACCTTGCTCAGAAGAAATCTTGATTATTGGATGGGAAACTGCCCTCTATGTCTTTAATGGGCAGAGGTTGACAGTAAGTAAATTAATCCCCCACTAACATAACCCACCACACAAAACCCTTAGCTATTAGTAACATACCCCACCATGTAGGTGTCCAAGGAAATTTGGGACAAAACTGGGTTAGGTTGCATGGCTAGGCTTGTAAAGACGCTGGTGGTCATTAGCCTAATATGTTTACCAAAATCCAACTATGAGAAACATTTATGATATAATCATTTCCCTGAGGTACTAAGGGCCATAGGCTGCACCTACATATCTGAGCTCTATCAACTGCCAGGTGGTCTGTAATGTCTGTAGGCCACCCAGGTAGTTACCACAACTCCCATATATGGCACAAAGATGACCTGTATCAATATATATATATATATATATATATATATATATATATATATATATATATATATATATATATATATTTTCTAAAGACTTTAGCTACCTACATATAAACTTTTCAGGCCCCCCCTCTACACAACATACAATTTTAACTTAAGAACATATGTGATAGACAAACTTTCATTGAGGCTGGGGGGGATAGTGGCATTAAGTCTCAGCTGCCAACTTAGCTCTTTAGCCTCCAATATGTATGTAGCTAAAGTCTTTAGAATCTTATATATATGTATTTTTTCGAGTTATGTTTTTGATATTGTTTGGATAAAATGTATTTTTTAGTTCTTGTGCATATTTACATTGTGCTGTAGTGTCAGGATATTTTTAAGCAGTAATTTTCTTGTGTTACTTTAAGTGTTCAATTGATGGTGTAATTTTATTGGATGTGTAATTAAGGGTTGGGTATTTATATGTGGTATTTAGTGGTGCATGGTGATTCTGATGAAGTTTTTCATGAAAGCGCTAAATCTTCTGTATATGGACAATACATTTTAATCTACATTTCAGCATTGTTTGGTTGCCTTCCTTGGTTTGTACAGCTGTCTGTTTTGGATTCAGTGGTTGTGTATCATGTTATTATTTTCTTTGTATTTGTACATTGATCTTACGTATACCATTACTGTGTGTTTGACCATAGTCTTTTCCCATATTGTACAAGTAGCTCAACATGTTAAGGAATTGCCCTTCAGACAACATATGATTATAGCTGTGGGCTTGATTTACCCCTTTGTTGTGTATTGTACCATCACTGGTAATTTTGTATCTGTGTTTGTTATAATTCTGAGTAAATTGTCTACAACATTGTAATGGAAACATATGTAAGAGCTGCATTTTCTCTTCGTCTCTGTACAATTGCCTCACACACCATTACTATATGCTGACAGGAGGGTTCAGCTGGATTGTACAAGTAGCTGTACATGTTAAGGCTGTGCCTTTCAGTGCATGTGAGGATGACTGTGGGTTTGCTTTCTCCATTGGTTATATAATATGCCAGCATTGTTACTTTGGGATGAGTTTTGCCACTCTTACATTATCATAATAAGTATATATATATATATATATAATCTGCATTTTTTTCACTGCATCTGTACGTCTATCCACCTTACCCTCTTTCTCACTATTCTTTGTATTACGTACATTTATTTTTGTTTATTATTTTGTTTCTTTCCATTTATTTTATGAGTATAAGCACCCATCCTTCCAGCAAGGTCTGCAATCCTGCACAGCTGGCAGCATCATCACCAGCAACACCGCAGAAAGCAGTTGGGTCCCAGGCTACTACAGTCACCTCCATCCCTGTTATACCACTTGCAACCTGCAATCTGCACACCAGCCAGCCTTGCACCAAATGTTTCTGTTATTGTACCCACAAGTAGCAGTGAAAGTGGAGGTGGTAGCTTCATCATCAAATGGCAGCTTAAGGACATTGTTGGGGAGCTTATTGTCAGGATGCTAGATGCCCCCATTGGCCATTCCTTCCCTGTACTGGTTCCTCCATCTGAGCCAAGGACCAATGTTAAGGGAACCCTAGGCAGTGAGTAAACACCCACTGAGTCATGGCTGGCAGAGACATTAGCTATGCACTCACATCCCATCCTATCCCCCATCTTTTTATTTTCAAAAATATACCTTTATTGAATTATCACTTGTGACATAGACAACACATTTATATAAAAGTAAACAAACTGTATTATCAAGTTCACATTTACAAACTTTATGCATCACATATATTCTTCTATACAATATAATCAATCCAACATTACATAAATTGTTCAATTCCTGCCTTCTCTTAAACCTTATTTCTCCTCCAGAACATTTTTCTGCATGTCTTATTCCCACAATTTACATTTTTTTTCTGTGTAAGGTCCTACCCTTTTCTAAAGATCTCACTTCCAGTTCTTTTATCTCTGTTACAATATTCAGCACTTCAAATACAATTGGTTTAGACTTTGATTTCCATTTTCTAGTAATTGCTTTTTTGGCAGCCACCAGAATTAAACTTAACAAAGCCTTACTATCCCCCGGATTTACTATTTCTACATGCAGGACTAGCTTAGTCCTGCACAGAGGCAGCCATTTAGGAGCAGGACGGCAGTGCACCATGCATAGTAATGAGGCGTGCTGCCTGAATTCCTAATCTTACACAGAGCATTAAGAGTGCAGGGGCGTGTCTGAGAGCAGAACTCTCAGAATATCCATGCCCCCGCAATGAAGAACAACAGAAAGGGGTAAGAAATGAGCGAGACCGCTCACAGGTGTCCACATATCCCCACCAACATTACCCCTCATGTACAACAGCAAGTAATCACTAATAAAATTAACAAACCCTTTATTTTTTTCATTTTAAAATCCGAGTAAAGCTAACCGTAGGTGCGCGGGTGTGCCCATCGCTTAGCTATGGTTAATGCAGCTTAAATGGCTGAAGAGGATAACAAGAAAGATATATGCAAATGAAGCAGTATAGCAATAGTGTAGTGGGCAGAGCTTTCACCTTATGAGCAGGCATTCCTGGTTCAAGTCCCACTGCAGCACATTCCATTTTCCATGACAAAGCACATTATGACTAATATTTATGTTGCATAACCCACTAAATAACATATTTTTATGAACTGGAGTACTGCAGTAAATGCACATGTGAGGAGTCAGTGTCATAATGAATAAAGCACTAGTAAGCAGATTTAAGCACCAATAAGCAGTAGTAAGCATATTTAAGCACTAGTAAGCAAGCTTAAGCCTGTTTGTGCAGCAGTAAGCAATGCCTACACTGGTTAAGCAATTCTGAAGCTAACTCTCTGTAAGCAGATGTAACGGCAGTTTAGCAGTGCTTACCATCAGGCAAACCCACACAAACCTGCTTACAAATGCTCAAAAGTGTCTTAATCACTCTGTATCCAGCGGCCCTTGTTCTGCCCAGCAACAAAATAAACAGCCATACAGGCTGTTCTGTATTTATATTTTGCCTTTGGGAGATATTTTACGGAAATATGGTATTGATTTTCACCTGTATGCTGATGATTGTCAACTTTATTTGCCTTTGGATGAGGCTGGTGGTCGATCAATTTCGAAGGTTTTAGATTGTTTGTGTGAGGTTAAAACGTGGATGGTGGAAAATTTTCTGAGCCTTAATGAAGGGAAGACAGAAGTAGTGCTCTTTGGTCCGAGTCGTTATACTGATTCCTCCATGGTGGATTGTGGTGAATTGACTCCTTATTTGAAGGATTTTGTTGTTAATTTGGGAGTGAAGATGGACAAAGATCTGTGTTTTAGGGGTCATATAAATGGGGTTGTGGCATCCTCCTTTTACCAGTTAAGGCGTTTGGCTAGGGTAAAACCATTTTTGTCAAGACATGATCTTGAAATTGTGGTGCATGCATTTATAACTTCACATCTAGACTATTGTAACTCTATTTTATTTGGAGTGAGTCATAGTGCCTTAGCCCGTTTACAGCTTGTTCAAAATGCTGCTGGGAGATTTTTGGAAGGCAAACGTAAGTTTGATCATGCTATGCCCATATTGGCAGCTTTACATTGGTTACCTGTTTTTTACAGGATTCGTTTTAAAGTTTTATTATTGGTTTTTAAAGCTCTGAATGGTTTGACCCCAACATATTTGTCAGAGACATTGCACTTTTATGTTCCTTCTCGGGCACTTCGTTCAGAAGATTTGCTCTTGCTTGTGGTCCTGAGGTCACGATTAAAGATGCGGGGAGACAGAGCTTTTTCAGTTGCAGCTTCAAAACTTTGGAATGAGCTTCCACTTCACATTCGGCAGTCTTCTTCAGTGGCAGTTTTTAAATCAAAGCTTAAGACTTACTTTTATGAAGTGGCTTTTAGCAGTGTGGGATGATTGATTATGTTTCAATGTTATTTTTTTGTATTTTGTGAAGCACTTTTTTGGCATTTATATGTCTGTAAGGTGCTATATAAATAAAATTTGAGTTGAGTTGAGTTGAGTCTCAAACCCAGGACCCTATACACTATAGTCACAGTAGTTAACCACCAAGCCATCACAGAAGAACAGAAGAATGAGGTATCAGCAAACATCTCTTCACCATAGTAAAACCCCACTGAACCTGTGAAAGGAATCAGTATACAGACATATGTGCCTTAACCCAGTACATCACATAAATATGTGAACCAGAGTACAGCAGTAAGGCCAGAAGTCAGGTGTAATTGCACTAGAGTGTTGAAGTCCCCAATAAAACACAAGGACCCCATACAGTGTACATACACATGAATCATGGATATCAGGCATACATATAAGGTGTAATAAATAATAACTCAATGCCAAAAAGGAATTACAATGCAAAGTCTAATGTAAGCAACGCTAAGCATTGCACAGGCCAGCTTAGGAGGTGTAAGCAATGTGTAGGCTAGCTAACTCAATGTGCCCAGTGTTATACTCCTTTAAACAATGTCAACCCTAGGTAAGCAGGTTTGCCCATAGCCTAGGCTTTTCAAAACCGGCCAATCACGGAAAAGTGCAGGACATCGGCCATACTTAAACCCAAGTGTCAGGAATACATCTCATAACTGGTTGTAGCTTCCCCTTGCAGGCACAATGGCAGTAAGGGGAGAAGGTGTGCACTTTCGGGTGCAGCACTGGTGCATCCAGGAGTCTAAAGTCATGGCAGGACTCCTTGTCAAAGACCATGATCAGTGACTGCTGCAGGGCCAGTACCAGGGCTCCCAATATAAGATGGAGGCTTGGGACCATCTTGCCCGTGACCTCACCAGTGTCACTGGCATACCCCAAACTGGTGAGCAGGTCAGGCATCACTATGCCAACCTGAAGTGGCATAAGGGGGACCTCTTGGAGGAGTGGATCCAAGAGGCTAGAGCAGCAGGGGATGTTCCAGTTGTGTGTAAGTATCACCCCACTATGTGTGTAATAATTG
The DNA here is from genome assembly GCF_019279795.1 of Protopterus annectens. Classification (NCBI taxonomy): domain Eukaryota; kingdom Metazoa; phylum Chordata; order Ceratodontiformes; family Protopteridae; genus Protopterus; species Protopterus annectens. The sequence continues at coordinate 889,845,872 of NC_056730.1, read as the reverse complement.
CCAGCTCAGGTATATCATGGATAGGCATGGCTAAATTTTCCTTTTATGTCCCCCACAGCTGCAATAGAGTGGGTCGCGAACCAGGAGGCCCACGTCAGTCGTCTGGGGAGGTTGCAACGTGAGGCAGATCAGTAATACTCATGCATTTACAGTCATAGGAAATACAACTAAAAGTAATAGTAAATTAATTGCCTGTATAAAACCTGTATTGTTCAAGGCAAGTACTGCATACACTAGAGAATATGGCAGGAAGAGTCTCATATATTGTTTGTATGCCAATAAAAGTGTAATAGCCTGACAATAGAGGTCTAACTGCTGGACTGCATGTGTATACTCTGGTATCATATGGTAATGTAGATTAGCAATCATGTAATAGTACTGTTGTATTAAGCACTGTTACCCACACTGTGCACCATAAATTGAATGTGTAGGAATGCCTGTATATGACAGGTGTAATCCCCAGAGGCCATTTAGTACAACTGAGAGACACATAGACAGTAAACAGGGAAAATGCAGACAACAAAACCCAAATAGCACATGCAACTGAGATGTGAACTGTTGTTTTTTTAGCACACACATCCATGGTTCGAATCCTGCCAGTGGTAGTACTCTGCATACAGAGTCATACCCCACAACTGTACAGATATGTCCAGAACGTCCAGTAAAGTGGCCCATATCTGTTGTCTATCAACATGTCCCCCTGGGAAATCAGTGGGATGATCACAGACATATAGGCAGCAAACAGGAAATACAACTGATTGACACACATATATGAGAACAAAGCTGGCACCCTAGCAACTCCCCAATACCTTATGAAACTAAGAAGCCATGTATGTCCCATTTACACCCCAACTTGTCAAGCTGTGGTCAGAGTGTGTACAGTAACAGAGTGAGATGTATGTGCATAATAGTAATGTGGAATCTGGTACCGTGTGTGGGAACATTCAGGTAGTGTTAGTAAACATTTCTCCCACAAGTCTGTCAGATACCAACACTGTGCCCAGAAATACAACAAACATTCCCTCCACAGGTATACCAGGTAAGAGGTGTATACTGCAGGTAAAACCGGTTCATGTGTAATGATGACGACAGCCATATCACTGTCCAAACTAAGGCTATAGGGTAGTGTAGTAAGACTTGTAAGGTACAGATAACAGCACTGACTAGGAAAGTAATGTGGACTACAGGACTATACTAGTTGTTAATTGACATCTCCCCCCCACCATATCTCCAACAATAATCAACATACCCACCCCAACTGGTATGTAATAACTGTGATAATGTCCAATTGTTTGATAAATATTTTAATGGTTCCCATGCATGTGCTATATTGAATTATTCCAACATTGGTGGCATGGTGCCATCAATGTACCTGCATGCTGTTCTTATTACCAATGTGGTCCCATATATCTATGTGTTCTGTTTGCCATGCAACTGTTCCGTATCTGGTGTCTGGGTTAATGGGAATATCTATGCATGCTGGTATATTTAACCTTGAAATGTGTTGACTATTACTAACCCACAGATGATGATGACATCTAAACACTGTAGGACGTTTGGGAAGGCCGGTCCCAGTGAACCCACCTGTCCCACCTCAGCTGGCCATGGCACCGGGCACCAGCATGTCTGGGGCCCAACCCGGGACCTCCCTGTCCATTGGTCCTGCACCACCTTCAGGTGGAACTACCTTAGGGGATGGGGCTCGCACCCCCCCCCGGGAGCGGGCACAGACAGGCACCTGTCATCCATCGCCAGTTCGGGTTGTGGTGCACAGAGAGAGCA